>NW_023276807.1:217630102-217935852 GCF_003668045.3 Cricetulus griseus | reverse complement strand
CTGTTTTGAAGGAAGGCCCTAAAGAGCCCAGCTCCACATTTCTGTGAACACAAGACTTTGGGGGACTTCATTTAAAACCATCTTTAGCTCTTACAATGAATGTTTTGTTCCTAGATGGAGTCAAACTAGAAATCTCAGAAAGAAGCCTCAGTTCTAGAAGTACAAAACCTACCAGCTAGAGCTGTGCTGGGGTAAGCTAGGAGAAGAGTTCAAAGGACTTCCTTCAGTAGTCATGGACTGATGTACACAGCTGAAATGCTTTCCTCAGGCTGCCAGTCATTACCGCACAGCATGACCTCACCACAGAGGTGTGGTGGTATGGGGTGTAGTCTCGTAAGCTCATTATAATCCAAGGCAAGCACTAGTAATAAAAATCTACTCAAAGCATCTGGTTTGGATAAATGCCTAAATTCTTCCCTCCTCTCTTAAAAACAATGACTAATAAACATACAAATTTTGGGAAAATGCTCCCAACACTGTACACAACTCCTGGTAGTTGGACTGTCCTTATGGTAAGAGGAACTCTGCCTGGAACAACAGGGTCAGGGAGGCCAGCTCAGCCACACTGTCATGATCTGTGAGCTACCCAATGTGCCACTTATCTAGAAGAGGGCAGCATTGGTTACAGAAGAATGTTCTTTCCAATTCTGATCTTTCTCTCTCCCCGGAGGAATTTTAACATCTTTGGATATTTCTTCCTACATCACACCTCATGTCAACCAACTTTGTAAGAACACTGTAAGAGAACACTGCAGATGAACTGGGTTGAGTAATAGCCTCCAAATCCACAACTATCTGGAGCCTCAAAGTATGACCTTATTTAGAAACAGAGTAAGTTAAGATGTGATAGGTTAAGATTTGAAGATGTAACAAGTCAAGATGAGGCCACACTGGATTAGTGGTGACTAAGCCCAATGACTGGCATCCTATAAGGTAAATACACAGATGGGAAATGACATAAGGATACAAGTTAGTGCAAGAATGGTGAATGGACAAGCCACAGAGCATGGAGCACTGCCAGCTACTCCTAGAAGTTAGGAAAAAGCAAGGAAGGAGACTCCCTTGCCAGCTTCAGAATGAGTACAGCCTTGCTAACATCTTGATTTCTGTGTCTAGTTTCTGAGACTAAGAACATGAATTCTGTTGTTTTAAGCCATCCAATTGGTGATGCTTTGTTATGGCAGCCCTAGGAAAGTAACAGGCTAGGTATCAATACCTGGAGTAGTACTGCTGGTAAGGACTCATCTTGCTCCCACAGGGATAGTCAGTCCTCTTTCATATCTATAAGAGATGCCTGGCTTCCAAGTCCATCAATGGATGCCTATGAGATTGTTTGGTTTGGAACCCTGTAGTATTGTTTTGTTCTATATACTTATGATAGAGTTTAATTCATAAATTAAGTACAATAAGAGATTAGCAGTTACAACTAAGATAGAACAATTACCTAACTTAGGAATCATTTATTTATGGAATTTCTTCTTACTGTTTCAGACCACAGCTGTCTGTGGGTAATTAAATTGCAGAAACAGATGCAGACAAGGGACTACTGCACATCTGGGTCACTGCAAACAGTGCACTGTCCTGCACATCTCAGTACAGTGAGACACTGGCCTTGGAGGATGACGACATCTCTAAAGATGCCCAGATCTCTTCTAAAGGATGCTAAATACTGGTATTTTCAAAAGCATCATTTTTCACTTTAACTTGAAAAAGAAATACCCTTTTCCTAAGGTAACTACAATCTTTTCCGTTGAAGCCTCTGAAGGCTCAAAAAAGTGCACCTGGGTATCTCCTGTTACCAGGAAAACAAATTCTGTCTCTGGAGGATTCTGTAAAAACACACACCACAGGCACCACTTTTGGGTGCTCATGTGGTGGCAGGGCTTGGGCGGCTGGCAGGAAGATTTATCATTACAAAATATGGTCTGTGCCAGCCCCAAGCGGGCGTGGTCAGCATTTCCCCCTACACACCACTGTGAGTGAGCTCTATAATGTGACACACTATCAGGCTAGGGCACCTGAAGAACACCACTAATGAAACAGAAGAAAACAATGATACTTTCATGAAGCTGTTCATTTAACTTGCAAAATATGAATCCCTGCAGAACAGCGTATGCAAGAAGACAAAAGTTTGTAAGATTTCCAACCCTATAAGAAAAAAAAAAAATGCTTTAACTTCCCCCAGACTGTCAAGAGCACATTCTATTTTTACTTATGGTGCCCCGGAGTCCCTTCATGGCTGTCCTTCCTCCTTCCCTCCTCTGCTTTGCATGTGTTAAGAGTACTTTCTTACTGAGTTAACCCCCAATCTTACTTAGGTTTTCTACTTGACTGCTTAATACAAGTCTGAGGACTCCAAGAAGTAGAGTCTGGGTGTGCATCTATAGGCCCAAGCTAATCATATAAACACAAGACCTACTCAAGTGTCAACCATGAGCACAGTAACACTGATGGCACAGTGCGGAACTCAATTTTCATGTCCTGTGAGATAAGCTCAAAGCCTTTTTTGTTTTCACCTCACATGTGGCAAAGCACCATGGTGGTCCAAGGAACGGTTTCAACACAAGTGGAAGTAGACACTGTCTGCTTTCACAGACTCACAAACTGAGAACACGACTCCCAAATCCATGTACGAACTCCCCATGACAGTCAGCTTACCTGGGTAAAACATGTAAACTCTCCAGGCTTCGTTCTCCTCTTCATCTGAGACATGAGGAATACTTACACACACCTCAGGGTTAAGATGAAGCAGGGATGAAGCAGGGTGGCAATGCTTAGTGTCTTATACAGGAGACATATTTGATAAATTTCTAGTTCTTATTCCTTTATTTCCTTAAGCTACGTCAACTAATAAAAATATATGCAGTAAGAATATAAGACTGGGGAGATGGCATAATTAGTGCTTGGCATGCAAGAATGAGGATAGATCAAACTAGGGTTTGACACCAATGCCCACAATAAAAAGGGGGCAGGTGTTAAGGCACACACTTAAAATCCCAGCACTAGAGAGGCAGAGACAAGAGGGTCCCTGGGGCTTCCTAGCCAGTCAGTCTCATCTAATTGGTGAGCTCCAGGTTTAGAAAGGGACCCTATCTCAAAACATATGGTGGAGAATGATTGAGGAAGACACGCATACACACACACACACACACACACACACACACACACACACACACACACACACACGAACAACAAATCTATATATGATCAATTACATTTATTTTTACACAGCAAAAACCATAATATGGATTAATTCTTTCTTCTTGTCTGAGCCAAACTTCCTCTAACACATATATATGATTAGAGCCAAGGCTGGTCTCTAATTCACTATGTAGACAAGGCTAACCCTGAACTACTGATTATAACACTGCTTCCATTTCCAAAGTGTGGTGATTACAGGCACATGACACCACATCTGGCTCCAAGGAAACCTTTATATTGCTTTGAGAATTTGTTTGACGGACAGAAAGATGGCTTAGGGGGTAAAGGCACTTGCTGCCAAGACTGATAACCTGAGTTTGATCCCCAGGATGCCATACAGTAGAAACAAAGAACTAACTCCCTCAAGGCATCGACTAATCTCCAAAGTCACACTGTGGAGCAAACATCCCCCAAAAATAAATACATAAATAAGTATAATTTTTAAATCATGTACTTTTAAAAACAGGACTTGTTTTAAAACTCTTTAAAGACATGAGTTCATCTTGACAAAAAAAAAAGGTTGACTTTGTAA
Organism: Cricetulus griseus; assembly: GCF_003668045.3. Taxonomy (NCBI): domain Eukaryota; kingdom Metazoa; phylum Chordata; class Mammalia; order Rodentia; family Cricetidae; genus Cricetulus; species Cricetulus griseus. The sequence goes on along the minus strand of NW_023276807.1, from coordinate 217,932,119 downwards.
CAGTTTGGTGAAGACATATTTTTATTTAGGTAAACATATATATATATATATATGCATATACATGTACATATATATACATATGCATAAAACTATCCTATAACTATTATTCAGTGGGATTGGTGAAAAGTCCTTGAATAGAAACTATCTCTGTGTTGACACTGAAATTAACTAAAACCCAAGGGCCGGGTATACCTGTAAGGGATTTTTATTGATGGAATCATTTGAAGTGGGAAGACACACCCCAAATCTGGATCTTTTTGAGGTGGGAAGATCCACCTTAAATCTGGGTCACATCTTCTGCTGGCAGCCTATATAAAGAACATGGAACAGTGGTTCTCAAACTGTGGGTCACAACCCCAAAAGACCACTGGTGGAAAACCAGATATTTACATTATGATTCATAACAGTAACAAAATTACAGTTATGAAGTGGCAAGGAAAATAATTTTATGGTTGGGGGTCACCACAACATGAGGAACCATATTAAAGGGTCACAGCAGTAGGAAGGTTGAAAACCACTGACACGGAAGAAGAAAGTGCTTGCTTCATTCATACAACAAGGACATGTGTTCAACTCTGTTCATAGCAGCATTATTTGTAATAGCCAGAACCTGGAAACAACCTAGATGCCCCTCAACTGAAGAGTGGATAGAGGAAATATGGTAAATTTATACAATGGGGTACTACTTAGTGGGGGAAAAAACACACAATGGAATCTTGAAATTTGCAGGCAAATGGATGAAACTAGAAGAAACCATCCTGAGTGAGGTAACCCTGTCACAAAAAAGACAAACATGGTATGTACTCACTCATATATGGATATTAGACATAGAGCAAAGGATTACCAGCATACACTCCACAACACCAGAGAAACTAGGAAACAAGGAGAACCCTAAGAGAGACATACATGGTTCCCCGGAGAAGTCGGGAAAGGGACAAAATCTCTTGAGCAAATTGGGAGCTTGGGGGGAGGGGAGAGGGAGTTAGGAGAAAGAGAAGGGGAAGAAGAGGAGGAGAGAGGAGGACATGAGGGAGCAGGAAGATTGAGTCAGGGGAAGAATAAAGGAGAGCAAGAAAAGAGATACCTTAATAGAGGGAGCCATTATAGGTTTAAAGAGAAATCTGGCACTAGGGAAAGAAATGTCCAGAGATATACAAGGATGAGCCCAACTAAGAATCTAAGCAATAGTGGAGAGGCTACCTTAAATGCCCTTAAATACCTTATATGCCATTCTAGAGCCTTCATCCAGTAGCTGACAGGAACAGAAGCAGACACCCACAGCTAAGCACTGAACCAAATTTCTGGAATCCAGTTGCAGAGAGGGTGGAGTGATGAGCAAAGGGGTCAAGACCAGGCTGGTGAAACCCACAGAAACAGCTGACCTAAACAAGGGGGAGCTTATGGACCCCAAACTGACAGCTGGGAAACCAGCATAGGACATACCCAGACCCCCTGAACGTGGTTGTCAGGTAGGAGGCCTGGGAAATATATGGAGTCTCTGGTAGTGGATCAGTATTTACCCCTAGTACACAAATGATCTTTGGGAGCCCATTCCCCATAGAGGGATACTCTCTCAGCCTAGACACACAGGGGAGGATCTAGGCCCTGCCCCAAATGATGAGACAGACTGTGATGATCTCCTATGGAAGGCCTCACCCTTTCTAAAGAGCAGAAGAGGGATGGGATAGGGGTCGGTGGGGGGCTTGGGAGGATAGAAGGGAGAGGGAACTGAGACTGATGTATAAAATAAGGTTGTTCTAATTTAAATTAAAAAAAAAAAAGAAAGTGCTTGCTCTTGGCCTGCTTTCCCTTGCTCTTTCTGGCAAGGCCATTCCGTTACTGCCATTACAGCCTACTTCTTCAGGATTCCAGTGTATACTGAAGACCAACTAAGACAGCCAGCCTCATGGACTGAACAACTATTGATTCCTGGACCTTCCACTGGAAGAAAGCTATTATTGGAACAGTTGAATCGTAACTTAAAAACTATACTAATAAATCCATATATATGTGTGTGTGAATGAATATATATATATATATATATTCATTCAATCAGTTCTGTTCCTCTAGAGAGTCCTGACCACTACAGGAAGCATTTACTCAAGACCTTCAGTGTTATTTTCCTCCCCACATCCCTCCTTTAACCTGCTCCCTATCCTTCTCCCCCACTTGATCCTCCTATTCTAGTTTCTCCTTTATCTTTTTAGAATACCTGGATTTCCCTTTCCTTGGAAGATTCCCCCACCCACTCTGTCCCTTACTAGGTACCTAACTTCTGTGGTTAATTGGATTGAAACACATTTAAACTTAGAAACTAATAATATATATATACACATTTTCATATGTACATATGGAGGGAAGGTGGCATGATGTTCCACTCTCTAGCTGAGGACCTATTGACATTTGATTGCTGCTAGGAAAGGGAAGGTCAGTTTTCTTTAATGGTGCCACACCTGGTATCTTAAGCACATTCCAGGGCAGGCCCCATGCCCAGAAACAATCAGCTCACAAAAGCTGGACCTGATGATGATTGGGGGGGGGGCAGTGAAACTGGGTAGATAGGGAGGTGGGGGAGGTTCTGGGACCAATAGGGGAAGGGGGATGAATAATATCAAAAATACATTGTATGATGTTGTCAAAGAATAAAAACTTTTTAAAAGATTGGTCAAGTCCTTAATACTCAATTCTTTAATAGAAGAGGCAGATTTAAAAAAAAAAAAACACTTAATGAAACAAAAATGAAGTAGGCAACAACACAGCAAACCTACTAAGTCTTGTAGGTGACTAATTTTAATTATTGGGGTCCAGAAACAATTTGCATGAAATAACATATAAACTAAATGTAAAACATAACATTTGAACAACATCTTAAAAGATGGTTAGAGCTTTGCAGCCCGCGGTGGTCTGGGCTGTTTGAAAAGAAAGGGTGAGAGGGCCAGGTGAAAACAGAGCCTCCCCACCTGCAGCTTCTCTCAGACAATCATCACTTCAGGAGAAAGAATAAAATGCTTTCCCTGTCCTACCTCACACAACCCTGTCTTTGCCTTCGGCTTCAGGACTGCCCCAATCCTTCCCTCTGCTAATGTCTCTCAAGCATTCCTACTTCTCTTGCTGCTTCTCTCCTGTCCAGTCCTGGTGCAGTGGTCAAAGAGTCTTTGTTCTTCATTCTTCATTTCTGACCCATTGTGCAGTGATAAGGAGATCGGCTCAGTAAAATAAGGATTTACTTTCTGGCTTTATCCTTCCCTTGTTTTTAGAATTTAATCAGTATTTCTCCTTAAAATGCATTTGATGCTCAAGGAACACAGGACACACAGTCTCAGAAAAGAGACTAGAGAGTACCACTGAACTAACGAGATTCTAAGCATTTTTTTTTTAGCAAGGAATCTATTATTACAGTGATGAAAAGCCTTAACCTTAAACATGCTGGTCTCTCTATACATCTTCCTTTAATACCTGAGAGTTTTATAAGGCTTCAGATGTCAATCAGTAGGATGGGTAGTTGAGTTTCCTCAATGAGACAAAGGAGGCACTTTTAAGGAAGTTCTCACACAAGCCAACACCCTCATATTTTAGAGGAAGGTAGTTTGGCATCTTGACACTGTAATAAATAACCAGAGAAGCAGAAGAGCCCCATTCCTGACTGATGATCCCGTTACCAGGAAGATCCATCTACTAAAGGACTAATGAGTCCACGGTTTCCCCTCTCCTATAGAATAAATAGCTACATCTACCCATAACTTGCCTCTAGAGTCAAATTTGTCCATGCCAATTAACCATTTATACTGATTTCAAAAGTACAAAAAACCACTCATATGTAACACAGATACTAGACTTTCCAGAGACAGTGGTTGTTCCCTATATAATTCGATGAACTGGTGTGATATAGAAGTAAATACTTTACATTGGTATGGATTTTTGGTTTATTGATACAAATTTAAGGTCAGTTTTATTATATATTTTCTACTCTTGTTTAGGTATTGTGTTTATATAGCTCATTTTAAAAGGTAATGTATAATTAAAAATACAGGTTATATACAATCATCTTAATAGTCAAAACTTATAGTCATGTGAGTTAGTCTTTCTAAGTATACAGAGACATATTTCAGATGGATAGATATTCTTCAAATCTTTCAAAGACTACAGAATATGGCATTTAAAATGGTTTGTTAACTGAGGGCTTTTCATGACAATGAGACATATTTGCTCCTGGCAACACCAATTAACATCAGAAAGGATGATGGGCATCTATGAAACTCATTATGGAGTTTGCTTCAATGTGACAAGGATAGCCATTTGGACAAAAAAAACTGCTCTTGCCTGGACTACTTGACAGCACACTGTACAAACTGGACAAGCAGGTTACAAAGAATAGTGACTGCTGAACTTGCAAAGAGACAGGATGATTCTTCAAGGTTCTTGCTTCATCAAAAAGTCTGCCAGACATTCTGGGCTTATAGCTAAAGAGGGTGGAACTTTGGGTGATTGTCCAGGCAGTGAGATGTCTCTGTCAATTCTAGAGTTCATATATTATCCTTCCAGGGTCTTTGATGGAGTTGAAGACAGATAGTTTATGGTCATGGTTTTCCTTAGCTATGATAAAAGATAAGTTACATATAAAACTTTAGAATCACAAAGATAGGATAGATGATAGAATATTTTCTTTAAATTTTGCCAAATGTTAATGGACTAAATATTGTAACTATAATTCTTGCTTGATAACTTTTTTGTTATATATAATTTTACTATGTTAAAGTTAAAACCTTCTTTTTTATTTTGACAGAAAAGGGGAGTTGATCGGGGATGTCCTTCTGTATACTGTAAATATGTGTTGCTCTTATTGGTTGATGAATAAAGCTGTTTCAGCCAATGGACAGGTAGAATTTAGCCATTGGGGTTAATAATTAAGAGGGAGCTAGCCAATATGAAGCCTAAGTCATTGGCTAAACAATTGTATATGATATTAAGTCTTAGGATGGTTAAGTGGCTATGGAACCCAGGAGGCGGAGAAAAACTGGTTCAGTGGTATCCAAATAGATGGGTAAAATCTCGTTTCTATACGTGGGTAAAAATGAGCTCAGCTCATTTTTTCTTTTCCTTATAATGAACCCTTCCAGTTCACCAAGTGACTCAGTTGTTTCTTTTATCTTTTAAAAATAACTGACATTAGAGAAGTGGTTCAGCAGTCAGCATCTCCTGTAGTACTTGTGGCTCTTGTAGATGGCCCAGGATCAGTTCCCAGAATGCACATGGCAGCTCACAACCTCCTATAAAGGAATTTGATGCTCTCTTCTGGCTTCTGAAGGCATCAGGCACACATGTGATGAACATACACATATGTAAGCAAAATATTCATACATATAAGATAAGAATAACAAATATTGAAATAAATTTATCCTATACACACCCCTCCTTTAAAAAGTGGCTCTCCTTAAAGTGAACAAGGATCAGTATATAAACTCTGCTTCTCTAAGGAGTAGTTTACAGAACTACAAATGAAATTTGAAAATCCTACCAAGTACTGGACATTAGAGAAGTTCCATAAATATTGCTGATAAGCTGATTTAATACTATTAAAGACAGGTAAACAACTACTTTGAGATTAGGAAGCATCCAAACACACTTCTAACATTTATAAGGGCTAAGGTAAGACTGCAGACAGAGGCTTAGATTCTATTATATATGTTTTAAGTTAAGCTATTAAATAAAATATGATCTTATAGTCTGACACTGACAAATACACCTTCAACTACCTGGAAAGGCAGGTTCTTAGAGTCTTTGATGTTCCATACCATAGTGAAGCATACAGGGCAAGTCTACCCCTTCTCTTCCCATCCCCAGTTCTGTCAACATCTCCGCTCCCCTTCTCCCCATCTCTTCTATTTTCTCCTCTCCCCCTTCTCTAGTAGCTCTTGCTATGTTACCAGTGCTGGGCTTGATCACAATACCTCCATCTTCCAGGCTTTGCCTGGAATACCACTTCCTGCCTAGTACCTGAGGTTACAAGGTTCACATCATTTAGTGAAGGATCTTTCAGTTCACAAGTGCCAAAGCAAAGCTTCTCTCACCCAGGACACTGGGTAATTTTTTGTTTTATTTTGTTTTTTTAAAACAGGGTTTCTCTATGTAGCCTTTGCTGTCCTGGTATTTGTTCTATGGACCAGGTTGGCCTGGGACTCAGAGATCTGCCTACCTCTGTCTCAAGTGCTATGGTGTATGTGCCACCACACCTGGCTTGTATAATTTATTCAATAAAGAAATGGCCAGATCACTCTTGCTACCAGTCAATATACCAGACAAAAGTCAATAAGTATTATGATAAAGATAAAACTTAAACTTCCAACCCCTAAGTATTTCAGGTCTCTTAAGACCTATAACCAACAGATCTAATATTTATCTAGATCTATATCTAAAATCTTGATCTGTACTTTCTTAACAAACCCATTCAAGCTTGGAGCATTTTATTCACATTACAAGTGAGTTGAAACAGGAAAAAGTCAAGAGAACATAGAGTATCAACACAGAAGATCAGATGTGCAGATGCAAGAAAAAGCACTTTTCTTGTGTGTCTGTTGCTAACACCCAGATGACGCAGCTGGTCCAAGTTCAGCGTCACAGTACAGCACGTTTGGGACCTCCGCTCCCTCTCACTGATGCAGATGCACACAGCCACAGTGTGTGCCTGCTAACGTCCATAACCTAGCAACCAGCAAAGCAGCAGGGCACGCTGAGCCACAGCACGTAAGTAAAGAGCCTCTCCCTACACAGAGCCTCCCCTCACCATAACTTACTGTGCTCCATGCACTCACTTAGCCAGAATATGACTGTTTACTTGAAAAAACTATTAGATAACTTGTTATTGCAGTTCATAACACTCCACAAGAGGGCAAGTATTTCAACTGGAAATCTTACTTATTTGTACTTACTGAGATTGTACCATTGTCTAGACCTATGGACAGTCTTCTTGTTTCCGGGTTAAAAGACATGCATGAACATGGAGCTGAAAGAAATGAACATGTTGATGAAATTAACAAAACAATGATTCTCATCGATTCAGGGGTGTCTAATGAGCTAAGTGTGTGGCTAGGTCACCCCACTGTCTCCTGAAACAGTTCATTTCAACCATGCTCACGACGAAGTAAAAACAGCAATTTTGAAATTAAGCACCTGGTATTTAAGTTGCCTTTTAATGAATATACAAGTAAGACGTTCTCAAACATGGCCAGTCCTAAAGGATGTACTCTTGGCTTGTGCTGGTCATACTAGATCTAAATTTGCTTGTCTAGAAGACTGACTCTACTTTGTGCTGTGTAAACTATTGACCAGTACTCTCTTAATCCCACTCAAATCCCAATTTAAACAGGAGCAAGCAATGTTTTCTGAGCTGGAGAGAAAATAGAAAGTTTACCCTCCACTGCTAGACATCCAAATACACACACACGAGTGCAGAAAAGTTGTATTGGTTCAGAATTTATGCGGGGCAAATGAACTATCAAGGGATTTTACTCTGAGTGCTCAAGTGGTATCCTGGAAGTTGCTAGTTGAAAATAACTGTGGGGTCATTTTCTTTGTATGAAGTTAAAAGAGACCCCAGTTTAAATGCAAATAAAACATATAAAGCTATGGTGGTAAGAACATGGTGGGTTTTATTTGTAAGTGAATTGTGGTTTAAGTGGCAAAGATGCAGCATTCTGAAGTAGGGCGAAGCCCTTATTCAGCATCACTGATGTCTTTGGAAGAGCAGAATTCAGACACAGACATGCACACAGCAAGAACGGAGTGTGAGGGTACACCAGAGCTAAGGGGGAGACCAGGAAGCCACCAAAAGTCAAAGAGTAGCAAAGCTCAGGCTCCCTCACAGCCCTCAGAAGGAGTCAAAGTTGTGCAGGACCTGAGATCTCAGTCTCCAGAACTAGGAGGCAATACACAGTCCTGCTGCTGAAGTGATTCACTTTGTAGTAGTTTTCCTACAGAGGCCCCAGGAAACTCGTGTAGGAGTTATTTCATTGTGTGGTGGTATTGAGAATAAAAAGCATCTTTTTAAAGTCTCTCACCCTCTGCATGCTGTCCACTTGTGGCTCTCTGTATTAACTGCCATCTACTGCTAGAAGTTTCTCTAGTGGAGGTTGAGAGATGCACTCACCTATGGCTATAGCAATATGTTGTCAGGAGTCATTTTATTGCTGTGTGTCCTTTAGCAGAATGCTAGCATTTTTCCCACTCCCTTATAAAAAAAAACAGAACTGCCAAATTCATCATTTTATTAGAGTGAGTGTGTGTATGTCTGTGTGTTACATGAGTGTGCAGGTAGCTGTGCTTGAGTACATATATCCAGAGGTCATTTGGCTTATCCAATTAAAATGTCCAGTTGTCATCCTCTACTCTCTGCATTATTGCCTTGACAAGAGTCTCTCACTGAACTGGAAGCCTGAAATTGAACAATCATTTCGGGGGTTTCTTTACTGCACCCCTTGTATACAATACTAAGAACTTGTCAAACCACCTTACAGGATGAGAGTTTAAAAAAAAAATTATCAGCCTGGCGTTAGAGGCACACGCCTTAGGCAGGGGCAGGTAGATCTCTGTGAGTTTGAGACCAGCCTGGTCTGCAAGAGCTAGTTCCAGGACAGCCTCCAAAGCCACAGAGAAACCCTATCTAGGGAAAAAAAAAAAAAATTGTAAGACAACAGTGGGCATGACCATACTTTGACCAGACTGCTTAGAGTGTGTGCACATCCTTGGCCCTCCAGTTAAACTTTGATCTACTTCAGGACCCTAAAGATGGAGTCCAAGGCCTTGCTGGATCTCTTTGCCCCCACTCCCTCTCAGTGTGACCACATACGTCTACCTTTTCTGCTTCCCACTTTTGACTTTTGATTGTTAAGGAAGGGAGGTCAGACATGACTTGGCACAGGTTTTGACCTCCAAATTCACTCCTAGAATGCAGGTTGGGGCACAATAAAATAACAGTTCCCTCAATCATTTAGAGACAGAAAAGACAGAATCTTAAGTCTATAATGACTTTTGATTTTACCTTTTGATCCTTTGTATTAATAATCCTTTCTCTCATCTTAAAAGAAATAGAAACTTTCTTCCCTTTTCTTTTCTGAACTGAATGCACCTAATTTCATGTAATTGTGTCATATGTCTATCATAATTGTTCTTGTATGTTTTTTGTTTTCATGTTATTTGTGTCAGAAAGATTTTTTTAACAAACTATGGCCACTTCAGTTCCTCTTTTTTAAAAATTCATGTTTGTTGTATGCTAAAATTATTATTATTAGTTTGGGGCATGTCCAATTAAAATGTGAGTACAGATTTGAATTTCAATATTGTGATCATATATTAAGGCCTAATAAATACATCTGGGAACCCTAAACATCTTATATCCTATTATATCTTTAGGTATATTCAATGTTTTAAAAACTTTAAAATGCTAATTATTTATATAAAACAACATTTGTTAGAGTCATAAGATTTCATTAAACTATAAATTTGAATGTTATATTCATAAATTTAGATAAGGATTTCCTTCCAAAACAGTTTCTAAATATATAGTTATATATATTTTTTATCTTGTTATATAATAGGTGACATAAAATTCGAATGATTTCTTCAAAATATTCTTAATATATATATTAAATGTTTAATGTAAGACTTTTATACAATATATTCTGTTGATAGTTTCCCCTCCCCCAGCTTTTAGATCCTCCCTACTTTTATCTATGAAAACTAAAGTCCAAATTAAAGACTTTTTCAAAGAATAAACCCCAGATGATTTCATCAACTAAAAGGAAAGAACATCATCTCAAAGACTCCTTTCTGATTTAAGCTCACTCCTGGGAGGGTAAAGCCTAGGACTGTTCAGGCACTCCTCACTCACTTCTGGGATGGTAAAGCTCAGGACTGTCCAGACACTCACTCACTCACTCCTGGGAGGGTAAAGCTCAGGACTGGCCAGACCTCACTCATTCACTCCTGGGATGGTAAAGCTCAGGACTGTCCAGACACTCACTCACTCACTCCTGGGAGGGTAAAGCTCAGGACTGTCCAGGCACTCCTCACTCACTCCTGGGAGGGTAAATCTCAGGACTGTCCGGGCACTCCTCACTCACTCCAGGAGGAAAGTACTTTCTCAGATCATCTGAGAACACGTTCATGTGGACTTGGAATATTCTGGATGTACTCCTCTTCAATGCCACTGACAATGGAATACCCTGAGAAACCAAACATTTATCTGTCTATGCTTCTTAAATATTTTGTGATTAGATTTAAAAAATTACTTATGATATCTAGTATTCTGATATATTTCAAATGAGAAAATAATACTAATCTTGATTTTCACTTCATCTCACCTTTTTGATATGACTATTTGCTTACCCTAAGTCCCACATTATTCAAAACTAATGTTTGTGCCAGGTGGTGATGACACACACCTTCATTCCCAGCACTCTGAAGGCAGTCAGATCTCTGTGAGTTTGAGACCAGCCTGATCTTGAATTCCAGGATAGCGGCTACACAAAGAAACCCTGTCTCAATAAACAAAAAAACAAGAACTAATGTTTGAAAGAGTCAAATTTTTCAGTCTTTATTAACACACACACACATATATATATTCTTATTATCCAGTGTAATTTGGATAAAACAAAAAATTAGTTTTATTTTAAACTTAAATTCCATTTATTCTAAGTAGAAATATCCAAAGATTTGAGTTTACTCTTTTTATGTGAATTATACAAAGGACATCAATCTCTAGTACCAACAATGTCCATAATGATTTATACCTTAAATACTGGTGTTTCTTTACTTAATTAGTATCTAAAATATCTTATAGTATGAGTAGCCAGTATTTAAAAATTAAACAATATTTATCTTTTACAAATTTAAAAGTGTGTGGGGACAGATGGACAACAGTGACTCTTTATCTTGGGCTAGTTCTAGTCCTTGGGATATTCATTCCTTGCCCTTTTCTGTGTAAGAACCAACACCCCATGACTAACAGATAAAAATCTTTTTGCCTCTAACTTAGCTGATCACTAGCTTTCATCAACCCAAAAGCTTCAGACAGCATCTTGGGCCTACAGAAAAAGCTTCCCCCATCTCATTGTACCTGCCCCTCTGATGTACCATCAATGTATTTTAAACTTGGCTTGATTTGTGACTTTGTTCTGTAGAACTATAAAACTTCATGGAACTGCTTCCACAATAGAACACAGAATTTGGGGTAACCTAAATCTATGTTCCTGGGCCATGGTCACTCAAATGGATCCACAATAAACTCTTATTCCCTTAAAAAGTATCCACAGAGGATTTCACATTGATGTACATGCAAATGAAGGCACAGTGAATAAAGGCATTTATATAGAAGGGTTACAAGTATACAGCTCAGAACTTAGGTGAAGGCTCTTGCTGCCCACCACAATCAGGCTCTCTCTCAACTAGGCCTTGATTAGATGTGGGAAAACAGATGGTTCAAAATGAGTGCTTCAGTAAGGGCTCGAGTTCCTACACTTGTTAGCTGAGCAAATGGCTCAGCTATGTAAAATCTGTGTGGCCTGACCACAACCTCACAACCAAGAGCCAATGCAAGAGCTGGATAAGTGACAAAACAAGCTATTTCAGTGATGTGTAAAATGTGCCAATCTTTGTATTAATGTAATTATCTTTGGGGAAAAAAGTTTCTTGTTTTGTTTGGGGGACAAATTCATAAATACTCAGGAGCTAAGGTAAATTCCACCTGCCTGGCCTGAAAAGAGACCCCACAATGGCCTCCAGTTATCTAATGGCCAGGCATTAGACAGGATTCATCCCTCAACTTTCTGGTTACTATATCTCTGGCAGCCAAGGGAGTTTACCTGTTCTCTGTTCCCAAAGGAGAAGTTGGTACCAAGGGCCCAACTGTGACACCCAATCCTCTCACACAACCATCTCCACCACCTGCCACCCAGCTGACACTTCAGATTCCTTCCCATCTCCCTTTTGTCTTAAACCCTTGAGTGACAAAGCTAGTTAGTAAAGCAAATCTGAAATATATCAACCAGGGATATCTGTGACTTTCCTGCACTATTTTGTCTGTAGTATAATGAGAATGCAGTGGTTGAAATAGTACCCATTAGAAGCATAGAACACATGGATGGCTACAATGAAATCTCAATCCTGGGCCCTGAGGAAGGTCCCTCTACAGTTAACAAACCAGTGTAGCAACCTGTAAGCTGACACTGCAACAGCAATTAGCAGCAATAGCATGGAGGCACCAGCGGAGGAGCAGAAGAATATTTGCTCCAATTTCTCTTTTGCCCACAATATCAGCTTGTTTGCAGGAAACTTGTTTATGGCAACAATCACCCTAAATTCTCTACAGAGGCACTAGGGTGTAGTTCAGTAATAGAGTGTGTTTAGTAGGCAGGCACATGGCCCTGGGTCCAATTCCCAGCACAGGCATATGAAAACTTCTGTTGAGAGCAGTTTAAGTAGACTTTCTTTGGGGAACACCAGTCCTTTTCACACTACTTCTGAAGCTGTAATCCTCAATGAAATGCAGGCAGTGCTCATCTAGTACCAGCCTTCTTCACCCAGTGTGAGCATCAGGAGTGCAGAAACCGCCTACCATATTTACCTCCGCATCCTCTGGACATTGCACAAACTGTCCAAAGAAACTAAGAAAGGAGGATAAACGATTCATTTCTGCTCTCCCTCTTTCTATGGCTTCACTCCTCCCAGACCATGTTCAGCTCGACACTACAGTGACACCAATAGGACCATGAGTCAGCCTTTCCCTTTAAAGGTCACAGAGATCCAGGAGAGTATGACAGGCAGGGCAGCCACATACTTGCAGCTACAGCTGGGGACATACAAGCACACGTGGGAGTACCTGGCAGGCAGAGAGGGCTTGTTTGATCGATCTCACAGGCAGAGCCCTGCCAGCATTCTGGGTGGGCTAAGAGGATAGGAAGGAAGCCTTCCAGTATCACCATCTGGGCTTCTGTCCCCTCAGGAGCCAGAAAGTCCTCTGCCTGGCTCGTCCTCCCTGTTCTGCCATCAGCTCCTCTTGCATCTTCATGCACAAATGCTAGAAGCTCTTGGTTTAATGTTGCCAGTTCTGGGGCCCTGCCAGGACCAAGACCAGCATTTCCTACACAAAGTGTTGAATTCCTGGAAAAGCCAGATTGATTCAGGAAAAACAACCTTAATTACAAGAGAATCCTAAAGCTGGATTCTCTTGGCTCCCTTCCCCAGGTGAAGGGACAGCTTAGAAAAGCTAATGAGCATACTAGCAAGGTCAGTGGCTGGGATTTGTAATGATGCCACCTGCTGTTCATCTTTCACTTGCTTGTCTCTCCCCTAGGTCACTCAGCGGTATCACACCCTGCCTTGCTAGTTACTGAGCATCAAACTCAGCCTTCATTACTCTTCTCGCCCAGTGCCCCCGGCCCACTTCTGTGATAAACCTCAACTTTTTACTAAAGATACAGAGCATCTATTCTCCTGTCAAACACAACAATTACTATATTTTAAAAGTATTATAGAAGACAAAGTCAAGAAGCTGCCTCCTGCATCTGGAATATTACTTATTATTTACCAGTTTAAATACACAGCATGGTCATAGCTACCTTGTAGCATACATTCTATAGCCATTCAGTTGGTGCTCTTTTTTTTTCACTCATTTTGTAACCAGTACCACTTAACCAGTAATTAGGGACAATACTAACTAATCTCTCTCTCTCTCTTTTAACACTCAATAGGAAAGTGTGCAGACTAATTCATTAGTTCTCTATGACCAAGTATAGCTTATTTCCTTATGTGTTATGATTCTCACTCTCAAGTTGAACAAAGCTGAAATACTTGCTAAACGGTTAGTTACTATGTTCCCTGAAATTGTGAGATTCCTAGAACATAAAAGCCAAATCCTGTTCTTTTCAATTTATTTTAAAATTATCATACAATATAATTATTTTCATTATGACAATACAAGCTAATTACTGACAACTGTGAAGAATATATATACATACATGGCCTTTTTTTTCTTTCTTTTACCCAAGAAAGAAAACACCCAAGAATGAAAAACTTCAGAAATCACCTTGCTCTATGAACCTCCATCTGCAAATTCCTGGCACCCATCATTGTCCTATTATAGTAGAAATGTTTGACTAACATGATTTACATATTTATAAATCAATGCTGTATATGCATGAGACTTCATCTGGATTCTTTTAAACATGTACATATTGCTCAGCAACTCATAAGCTGTAATATTATAAGATCATATTCTCAGCTTTAACACACATTGAAATGGACTGGAAATTTTACTAAAATGCAGATTATGAGCCAGTCACTTTGGGGAGAACCCAATAGCATAATTGTTCTGGAAACACTTTTCAGCATCTAAGGATCAAGGTAGGTCTGTTTTAACTCCCTTTCAAGGACTGCACAAATAACTAAACAGTTTTACTTCCGAAAGCCAATGTACCACTGTTAGACAAGCAGAGCTCATGCTCTTGGGGAAATCATATTTATTCTTAGATTTCATCATTCCACAGGTGTTTACTGAGTACCTGTGTCATACTGCCCAGGTGTTTCTGCTGACTCTTCTGCACAACACAGGGAGCTATAAATCCCTGTTCAATTACAGCCACTCCTTGCCTCCTCTTGGTAGCTATGTGTCAAGTATGATGAACAGGCAAGACCAGAGAAAAGAATGGTTATTTTACTTAAAAGTCAGGGGAGAAGAAAATAAATCGGAATTTTCCTTCCCCCCACCCCATGCTCCTAAAACATCATTCCTACCATAGCTGAACAGTTCATGTTAGTAGGGTAAAATGGTAGGCCTATGCCCTCTAGTTGTGTCTGCCAGAACCAAAACAGGTAAAGCACAGAATCCCAAAAAATTTCTTCTTCGTAGAAAATGGGTTGAAAAATCAGGTCAATTTTGTGGTTGCCACTTACTTAATAGAAAATTATACAGTCATCAAAAGCCTCAATGAAAACCACTATACCCTTAATAATGCACTTGTTGCCTTTCAGCATTTCTAGCCCATTTTCATTCCTTTGTAACAGCTGCTGACCTGCATAACCACTCTCTACAAGGGACTCCAGTGGCCACACTAGGCTGGGACTCAGGGAGGCAACTTTACTACCCTTCCTGTCCTCCGCCCTGGTGTCTCCACACATTCTTAGCCCTGCTGCAGCCTGACCACAGAAGCCCCTATGTCTAGCTCTCCTCCCTCCCCTGGGGACTCTGCCTCTTGACGCAGACCCAGGGTCCCCTAGTTCTTTCCTGTCACCCCTTCCAGCCTTTCCTTCTATCCCATCTCCAGTCCTTCATGACAACGGGTCACCCACAGAAACACTCTCTATCAGGGACCCCACAGCCACACTAGGATAGGACCCAGAGTGGGAAACAGCAACCATGGGACAGAACACCCACCCAACAAGTAAGACAGAAGATTTCTATCCCAAGAGCATCATAACTTCAAACATCATAACTCCGGGTGCCTAGATCTCAGGGCAAAAAACGTACATGAAAAGCCAAGACAACATGCCTCTTCCAGAAGGCAGCAGCCACACTGCACTAGACCCTGAGAAAAGCAATTTAGCTGAAGCACAAGACAAGGACTTCAAAGTATCAATGATGAGTGTGTTTAAGGATCTTGGAGATGATATGAATAAATGCTTTAGTGGAGATCATAAAAACACAAACAGTTGAAAGAAATAGCAAAAACAATTCAAGGGGTGAAGGCATAATTTAACAAAGACATAGAATCATCAAGGAAACCCAAATTGAAAATGAAAACCTTTGGAAGTGAAAAGAAAACCTCAGAGTTAAGTCTCAACAAGAGATTACAAGACACTGAAGAGACAACTTCATGTCTTGAAGACAAGGTAGAAGAAATGGATAGCTCAGACAAAGAAAATGTTAACCCCACCCCCACAAAATCTAGACAGAAAACATACAGGAAATCAGTGACACTATAGAAAGACCATAGGTACAGAGGAAGAGGAAGAAACACAAGTCAAAAGCACAGGAAATGTTTTGTTAAAAAATTCACAGACTTAACAGCTAACATCCACATAAAAGTGAATACATACCATGTATGTCTTTCTGGGTCTCGGGATGAATTTTTTTTCTAGCTCTATCCATTTACCTATAAATGTCATGATGTCCTTTTTTTTTTTAAATAGCTGAGTAACACTCCGTTGGATGTGTAAATGTACCACATTTTCATTATCCATTCTTCTGTTGAGGGACATTAGTTTGTTTCTAATTTCTAGATTATGAATAGAGCAGCAATGAACGTGGTTGAGCAAGTGTCCTTATGGTAGGATGAGGCATCCTTTGGGTATATGCCCAAGAGTGCTAGAGCTAGATCTTCAGGTAGATTGATTCCCATCTGCATGAGGAATGGCGACATTGATTTCCATACTCACTGCACAAGTTTGTTCTCCCACCAGCGCTGGGTGAATGTTCCCCTTACTTCATCTCCTCACCAGCGTGAGTTGCCACTTGTTTTATTGATCTTAGCCATTCTGACTGGGATAAGACAAAACCTCAAAGTATTTTTGATTTACATTTCCCTGATGGCTAAGGAAGTGTTTCTCAGGCATTTGAAATTCCTCTATTGAAAATTCTCTATTTAGATCTGTACCCCATTTTTAAACTGGGTTATTTGCCTTCTTGATATCTAGTTTTTTTAGTTCTTCATATATTTTAGATAATTGCTCTCTATTGGATGTGTAGTTGGTAGAAATCTTTTCTCATCCTGTAGGCTGCTGCTTTGTCTGAATGATGGTGTCCTTTGCAATGCAGAAAGTTCTCAATTTCATGAAGAACAATTTATTAAGTGTTGATCTTAGTACCTGTGCTAACTGTTTTCTGTTGAGAAAGTCTTTTCTGTGCCAGTGAGTTCAAGGTTATTCCCCACTTTCTCTTCTATCGGATTTATGTTGAGGCCTTTGGTCCATTTGGAGTTGAGTTATATATACAAGGTGATAAGTATGGATCTATTTGCATTCTTCTACATGCAGCCATTCAGTATGACCAGCACCATTTGTTGAAGATGCTATCTTTTTCCTGGTGTGTGTTTCTGTCTACTTTATAAAAATAAAAACAAAACAAAAAAAAACATGTGTCCATAGGTGTGTGGATTTATGTCTGGGTGTTCAATTTCATTGATTAACATGTCTGTTTTTGTGCCAATACCATGCTGTATGCTTATATGTGAATATTAGTTGTTAAGTCAATGGTAATCATATGATAGGTATGGAGTAAGGAACCAGAGGTTACAGATAGGTCTTATTAGGAAAGAGAAGTAGAAAAGATAGTTATGGATGGAGGGAGGGGCTGAACCAGAGGATCAAGTGGGGAGAAGAGAAGGGTGGATGAAAAACAGAATACTGGTAGAGAGAGATAAAATTAAGGATCATTTGAGGGGTAGTATGGAAAGCTTATACATATATGAAGGCAATCTAAATGAAATCACCAAGTAATGGGGAAGACTCAGTCCCAACTGGCCATCTCTTGTCACCAAATGACTCGTCAAGTTCCAGGACTGGGTTACATCTAATTGTGTTGTTGGCCAAAGAGTTTCCATGGGAATCCCCAGACAACCCAAGGCTGTTGCCAAGGCAAACAGGTTGCTCTCCACAAGCAGACAGCAAGGCCCAATTGGTAAACACAATATCTATATAACTCATTTAACATGGAAAAGTCAAACTGGTGCCTTCATAGAGCTTTCACTGCTTTGTTTTAGCATATTTGATACAGGAAGGTACTCTGCATGCTACAAAAGATTAACTTAAACATCAAGCCAGTCACAAACTCTTTGCTCTACAATAATATCTTGCCTATAAGATATGCTAGAACTGGGGCTGGAGAGATGACTCAGAGGTTAAGAGCACTGACTGCTCTTCCAGAGGTCCTGAGTTCAATTCCCAGTAACCACATGGTGGCTCACAACCATCTGTTATGAGATCTGGTGCCCTTTTCTAGTGTGCAGATACACATGGAAGCAGAATGTTGTATACATAATAAATAAATAAAATATCTAAAAAAAAAGATATGCTAGAACAATGGTGGCACAAAGCTTATGGGAGCCAACCAATATCTGATTTGACTTTAAGGCTCACTCCATGAGACAGAACCCAGACCCAATTCACCAAGAGAAGGAGAGAGAAGATCTAAATTAATAAAATTAGAGATAAAAAGAGAGGCGCAGAAACAGCCACCAAGGAAATTCAGAAAATAATGATACTCCTGAAAAATCTGTGTTACACCAAACTCAAAAACTTAAAAAATATGGATGAGTTTCTCTACATATATAATCTACCAAAGCTAAATCAAGATGAATAAAGAATTTAAACATACCCATAATTCCTAATACTTTAAAAATGGCCATCCTACCAAAAGCAATCTACATATTCAATGCAATTCCCATCAAAATTCCATCATAATTCTTCACAGAAGTTGAAAAAACAATCTTAGATTTCATATTGGAAAACACATACACACAAGGAAGAAAGAAGGGAAGGAAGGAAGGAAGGAAGGAAGGAAGGAAGGAAGGAAGGAAGGAAGGGAGAAAGAAAGAAGAGAAGAGAAGAAAAGGGAAAATAA
The DNA here is from genome assembly GCF_003668045.3 of Cricetulus griseus. Taxonomy (NCBI): domain Eukaryota; kingdom Metazoa; phylum Chordata; class Mammalia; order Rodentia; family Cricetidae; genus Cricetulus; species Cricetulus griseus. The sequence continues at coordinate 217,913,512 of NW_023276807.1, read as the reverse complement.
AAACATGATAGCTAAAACAATTTCAAATAATAAAATAACTACTGGAAGTGTCATCACTCCTGAGTTCAAAATGTACTGCAGAGCTACAGTAATAAAAACAGCATGGTATGGCATAAAAATTGATACATTAATCAATGGAATTGAATCAATGACCCAAACATAAGTCTATACATCTATGGACACCTGATTTTTGACAAAGAAAACAGAAATACACACTGAAGAAAAGATAGCATCTTCAACAAATGGTGCGAGGTAGTCAAACTGGGTGGTTGCATGTAGAAGAATGCAAATAGATCCATATTTATAACCCAGAACAAAACTCAACTTCAAAATCAAGGACATCACCATAATATCAGATGCTCTGAATCTGGTAGAAGAGAAAATAGGGAATAGGCTTGAACTCATTATCACAGGAATGGACTTTCTGATCATGACATACTGTTGACATTAAGATCAACAATTAATAATTGATACCTCATGAAACTGAATAGGTTCTATATGGCAAAGGACACCATATTTTGGACAAAGCGGCAGGCTACCAACTACATCTACCAAATGCATCTAATAGAGGGCTATTATCTATAAAATACATAAAGAACTAAAACAACTGGACATCAAGGAAACATTCCAATATAAAAATGGGTACAGAAGAGACACCATGACCACAGCAACTCTTGTGAAGGAAAACATTTAGTTGAGGCTGGCTTACAGATTCAGAGGTTTAGTCTATCATCATGATGGTGAAGAGCATGGCAGCACATGGGCAGACGTCGTGCTAAACAAGAAACAGAGAGTTCTATAACTGCATCAGCAGGAAGAGTCAGCCACTGTGCCTGGCTTGAGATTATAAAACCTTAAAGCCAACCCCCAATGACACACTTCATCCAACAAGGCCACATTTCCAAATAGTGCCACTCCCTGTGAGCCTATGGAGCCCATTTTCATTCAAATCATCACAAGAACTAAGCAGAGTTCTCAAAAGATGAAACGTAGTGGCCAAGAAGTACTTAAAAGTAATGTTGACATCTTTAGCCATCAGAGAAATACAAATTAAAAACTATTTTGACATTTTATCTTACCCCAGTCAGAATGGCCAAGATAAATAAAACAAATGGCAGTTCATGCCGGTAAGGATTTGGGGAAAGGGGAACATTTATTCATTGCTAGTGAGAATGTAAATTTGTGCAAACACTATGGAAATCATTGTGGAGGTTCTTAAAAAGCTGAAAATCCATCTTCCACAACATCCAACAATACCACTCATGAGCATATCCCTAAAAGTCTCTGCATCCTACTTCTGAGATGCTTGCTCATCCATATTCATTGCTACTATACTCATAATAGACAGAAATTGAAAACGGCTATATGTCCATCAAATGACAAACAAATGTGATGTATTATAAAGAGAATATTATTTAACTGTTAAGAAAAATGAAATTTGCAAATAAATGGATGTGGGTAGAAAAAAATCTTCCTGAGTAAGGTAACCCAGACTCCCCAAACATATATTGCATTATTTCTTTTATATAGAGATGTTAGCTTTTAACCTTTAGATATGTGTTTCAATCCAAATAGCCACAGATGTTAGGTACCTAGTAAGGCACTGGGGAAGAACAGAAGTAGATCTTCCTTTCCAGTGAAGGGGAAATGGAGTATAGAGAAAGTAGAAAAGAAGGACTAAGTGGAGAGTAGGATGGGAGAGCAGAGTAAAGAAAGGGATATGGGGAAGGATAACTCACAATAAAGAAGCCTACAACCATAGAAACTTCCTAAAATTGATATGTGAATGGAAAAAATTCAAATGGAGTCATGTTATAATGAAGGAGACATTTGCCCTAACTAGACATTTTGTGCCACTAAGTAAAATCTCCATACCATGAATCTATTGGCCAAAGTGATTTCATTTACCTCACCCAAACCCCTACGTGACAGGCTACTACAAGGTCTACTGGTTGCTTTCCACAACCTGATGGAAAGGCTGAAGACAACACTTAAGTCACAGAACATGGAGAAGTTGAGGTGTTACCCAACTAGAAGCTTCATCCCTACTGACTAGTACTCATGGTAACAAAAGGTACTCTGCATCCCACCAGAGAAGAAAAGTAATTGTCAGTAATTGTCAGTAATTGACTATAATAGCAACAAGCCTACAATATATACTGGTACAACCATGGCATGAATGTTAAGAGAGTAACCAACAACTTTTTTTAATTGAGTTTAAGACCCACTCAGGAGATGGAACCCATACCTGAGATTGGATAGATCATGTGTCCAAGGGAAATCCAACTACTATTATTCTAATAAAGGACCATAATATAAAATATCTCTAAGTGGCATATTGCTATGCCCACAGATGCTTTTCCTTGCAGTAGATGGCAATTAACAAAGAGATCTACAACTGGGCAGTGTGCCTATCGAGAAAGACTTTGGAGCACTCAGTCCTAAATGGGATGTACTCATCAAACCCCTACAACCAATTCTCAAGGACCTATGCAGAAGAGGAGGTGGAAAGAGTGTAAGAGACAGAGGTAGTGTGTGACCCCAAAGAAACGGTGTCTTGCAGGCACAACAGGACTGATTAACATAGGAACTGAAAGAGACTGTGGCAACACAAACAAGCCCTACAAAGATTCAAGTCAGCCAAATCCCATAAGGCAAGCAGACACAAAATCCCACCACTAACCAGGAAGCTATTTACAATTGATACCTACAAGGAAAAGGAAAATCATGTTTTTTCCAATGGATTTGTCACTGTATATATCAACTCTAGGGCAGGCCCATTTCTAATAATAGTTGGCCAGCACAATGAACTCCAGGAGTTTACCTTTATTTTGTGTGGGGGTAGGTGTGTGTTGGGGGGGGTTGTTTTGTTTTGGCATTTTGGGTATTAGTGGATTTTATTTTGATTTTCATTTGGTGGGGGCTGTTTTGTTTTTGTTTCTTAAGAACATGAATATGGGTGGGTTGGGAGGTGGGGAAGATCTAGGATGAGTTGTGGGGAATACAATCAAAATGTGCTGTATAAAAAGTTATAAATAATAAATCATTTAGTCCTGAACAAGCAAAATATTATAGTACTCTTCTACCAGAGGCATAAACAAAATCACCTAGAACCTACTTTGGCTTAGCATAGTGTCATATCTGCTGAAGCCAGGAAACTTCTGAAGGGACAAGACACACACTTGTCTTGTCCCTTCAGACAGCAAAGGGTGTGTGAGCACTAACAAACCAGGGAGATTTTTCTACATGCCAATTTTAATTAAGATTTAAATGGATGCCAGGAATGTTGTACAGGCCTTTAATCCCAGTACTCCACCTCCCCCTACATACAGTTGGCACATGTAGGCAGAAGCACATGGACCTCAGTGAGTTTGAGGCCAACCTGGTCTACATAGCAAGTTCTAGACCAGGCAAGGCACATAGTGAGACCATATCTTAACGAAAAAGAAAGGAAAAAAATGTTTACTATAATAAATTCAAACAATTATTTTACACCAAAACAAACACAATAAACCTCATTAATTTTAAAGAATGAAATCTCTAGACTAAAAGTAATTTCCTAACATGACAAGTCAGCTCCTCACCTGTAGAGGAACTTGTATTAGAGGAACAATCTGGGAACGTCTTTCCTTCCCCCACTTCTTCTCTCCTGCCTTTTCCGTCTCCTTTCTCTTTTAGCTCTATGATCTCCTAGAATGGAAAATTGGCTGTTGCCCTTGATTTGAGAACACCATTGCTTTGATGGCTTATGCCAATGATGGCATGGCTGGTACAACTCTTGTACCAACCAGGGGAAGGACATATTTCTCCAGTAAGATCTTGGCGAAATGAGATCCACTTCTAACTAGAATGCATCAAATCCTCAGAACTGAACGCTGAATGTCTTGAATTTTAAATAAATGGTTTAACAACAGTAAGGATAAATTGACACTTTATAATGACCTAACAGAACTTTGAATTGTCTAGGGTCACAGATTCCAAAATTGCTAAAGTAAAGTTTGAAACAGGAGGGGACTGCTGTAATCAGACAGTCTGTCTTTTTCCAGTCCTCTCATTCAGGACCTGTGAATATATAGTCAATTTCCAAACCATTTTCTTACTTATTATAGTGAGAGCCTTAGAGAACTATAAAATTATTTATTCTTGTACTTTTCCATTTAGAGATCCCCAATCTTTCATCTTAGTTACTCAAGAAGAAAATACGAAAATGTAAACAGGGAAGGAAGGGGTGCTGGGGTAAAGACCTAGGTTCTCAGGAGACCTGAATACTTACAAGGCATTGCATGGAATATGCTTGGCCAGTACTGTCCACTGTCCCTCTTTAACCAAACACGAACTGTCCTACAACAGAGGAAAATGAATACATGAAATCACAGCATTTGGAGTCATGCAAAGATAGTAACACAGAAATCAAAACTTTCAACATTATATGCATACAGATTCATGACAGGTATAATGGATAGAGAAGCATACTACATGAGCCTATCTAACAATCCTGTATTCTTTACAGTTTAAAAAGTATTTTTATAAATTCTTTTAAGATTCCATACAATGTATTTATATTACTTAAATCTAAGGGTACTGTGCACTCACAAGTACATAACTCTTGAAATGTCATCTTCATATATGAATGCACACATCTATCATGAGAGGTTTTGAAAATTGTTTTCGCTTTACTGTTTTCTCTTTCCAAGTACTTGGCCTTTGCACTAGTAGCCTGGAAACAGCCACTGCTCTAAGGAACCATAGGTCTTTACTAGTGAACCACAGAGAAACTGCTCTGTGAACTAAGTGCAGAGCTGACATAAAATAATATTTTACGTGTGACAGGAAAAGGATAAAACAGTTAAGCTCGGGCTGGAGAGATGGCTCAGTGGTTAAGCACATTGACTCCTCTTCCAGAGGATTGGAGTTCAATTCCCAGCACCCACATGGCATCTCACAACTGTCTGTAACTCCAAGAACTGACACCCCTGCACAGACATCCGTGGAGGCAAAACACCAATGTACATAAAATAAAAATAAATTATTAAAAAAAAAAAACAGTTAAGCTCCTGTCTTATAAGCCAAGAAACAGGTTTTCCAGGTACACATGTATGTGTACACACACACACACACACACACACACACACAAATAAAACACCTTTTAAATTAAAGAATCAATACAGGAGTGATATCCTAGAAGATGTTGGGGTAAAACACTGAAAAATCAGTCCCTCTACCAGATCAATTACTGAGTTGACAAGAACTGTTAACATCAATTATTTTAAATTCTGATGTCTACTAAATAATATTGTCAGCACCTGGAGAAGTACTGAACTAAAATAAAAAAGGTGGAGGTGGCACTGAATTCCAGCAGTCAGTAACTTCCAACATCCAGGCTCCATCTGGCAGGTAGCCATGGAGAATGGCTCATTTCCTAGAGAGGCCTGCTGGAGCGAGGGTGGAGACACGTCCTCTACAATGTGAAGACATGTGTTCTGATTTACCTGACTGTTCAGTGAGTGACCAAAACAGAAGCTGACCATTGACTCAACCCTCTTAGGGCTGAAGGGCTTCCCAAGCAGATTCCTTAAAAAAAATGAATGATTGAAGTGTTTCTTTTCCTTATTGGGCTCAGATTGTTGGCTGACCTCAGAAATAACAATGATTATACATAGGGAATACAGTCCTTGTAAAAATCACAAAATGAGTAAGACAGCTACATTCCAGAATATCTGACTCCCAGAGTTACTGCATTCTTACCTGCTTTCAACAGGAAACTGTGCAGTACACAATGAAATAGAAAGTATGTATGGATAATCTCAACGTGAGGGAGGGCAAAATTGATAGAAATTATCCAGAAAGAAGTCTAAGCACTGGGCTTACTGACAGACTGTCTAGGAAGTCACAGACAACAAAATAAAATCAAGATGAGAATATATGACTGGACTGGGAATATTACTTATGATGGATGTTCTATAAGGAAATTGAGTTGAAATATTACAGAGTGCAGTAAGTGTAACAAAACTACCAGAGAAACAAACAAACAAACAAAAAAGGACTAGAGAGGTCCTGCAGGTGGTCTGAGCAGACAAAAGAGGCAAGCCTGAAGCCAGGATAACTGAATCCAAATGAGAAGCTGAAACTGAAAAGAATAACTGACAAAAACAAAACAAATAACAACAAAACCACAGCTGAGGATAGCTGTATGGCATCGTTTAAGTTATCAATATACAAATATGTGAATCCCACAAGAAGAGAAAGGTATAGAAAAGTATTTCAGGAAAAACAGACAAAAATTTACCAAATTTGATAAAAGACATACACATCCAGAAACTCAAAGAACTCCAAGAAAATAGACTGAATCAGATTTAACAGACAGATTAAAATCAAATCATCAAATGGCAAGGAGAAAAATCTCAAAGGCAGGGAGAGAAAAACAATTCATTATGTACAATAGGACTGCAGTAATGAATTTCTCACAGAAGCAGGGTGCAGAAAGAGGTGAGGTGCTAAATGAAACAACTATCAACCAAGAGCTATCTACTGACCCACCCTGCAAAAACAAAGGAAAGTCAGGGGGCTGGAGAGATGGCTCAGTGGTTAAGAGCACCGACTGCTCTTCCAGAGGTCCTGAGTTCAATTCCCAGCAACCACATGGTGGCTCACAACCATCGGTTATAAGATCTGGTGCCCTCTTCTGGTGTGCAGATATTCATGGAAGCAGAATGTTGTATACATAATAAATAAATAAAATCTTTTGAAAAAAACAAACAAACAAAGCAAAGTCTAAGTGGGGACCTCCAGATCGATACATCTCTGAACCCTAACTGAAGCTTCCATTAGCAGTAGATGGTGATTAACATAAGGGCCCAAAGCTGACCAAAATGCAGAGAATAAGCCACTACTTAGCCCTAATGGGAATTTATAAATTTCACACACACACACAAACATCCCAAGGCTCAGGGATCATTGCAGAAAAGGGAGCCAGAAGATAAGGATGACCACAGAGAAACATCTCAGGACACAGCGGAACAGCTGCACTGTCAATTCACAGAGATTGTGACAGCATGTACAAGACCTGTGCCAGACCAAGCCAGAGAAACCCCCAGCATGGAGAGGTAAGGTGAACACACAACTCCACCCCCAGTAGGGAAGCAAATAGCAATTGTTAGGTACTGGGAGAGAAAGAGACAGTTTTCTAAGAGTACATCTCCTGTTAAGTTGACCATCCTCCAGTGGAAGACAACATAGACAAGAATATTTGAACAGAACAAATTGGTCTTCAAGGGATTTGTTTTGTTTTGTTTAAAAAAGAGGGGACAAAGTTCAATGGGTAGATAAGGTGGAGTGAATCTAGAAAGAGGTGGGGGAGGAGGGCAAATATGATCAAACACATTGCACAAAACCAAAAGCTCTCAAAGAACTAATAAACTTGAAACCTTAAAACCCAATCCTTCGCATAAATGAAGGAAAACATTACCAAAGCCAGGCAAATATATCATTAAAGAAATCTCAAGTCCGTATTTCTTACGAATATAGATGCTAAGTTTCTCAACAAAACACTGGCAAATCAAACTCAACAGCACAACAGAAGGGCCATACATCATGACCGGGTGGGCCTTACTCTGAGATGCAAGGGTCATTTAGAATAAGAAAATTAATCCATATAGCACAGTTTATCAGTAAAATAGAACATCTATGATCATCTAATTCAGTTATTTTCAACCTTCCTAATGCTATGACCCTTTAATATAGTTTCTCATGTTGTGGTGTCCCCCAACCATAAAATTTTCATTAATACTTCATAACTGTAATTTTGCTACCATTATGAATCATAATGTAAATATCTGTGTTTTCCCATGGTCTTAGTCAACCTTCAAGGGGTCACCACCCACAGGTTGAGAGCAGCTGCTCTAACTGGAACGCATTCAACAAAATTTAATTTTTCATCACAAAAAGTATACTTCAAGCAGGAGTTTTCCTTAACATAATGTAGGGCATCTATTAGTTACTTTCCTGTTTCTACAAATCAAATATTTAAAGAAGCAACTTAAGTGTGGTTTTATTTTGGCTTACAATTTGAAGATACAGTCCATCATAGCAAGGAAGGCATGGTGACTGGTCACATGAGTGCACAGCAGGGACCAGAGGGACAAATGCTGGAAAACAGTTGGCTTTCTCCTCTTTTCCATTGTATCCAACTCAGAACCCCATCTACAGGATGCAATCATTCGCATTCAAGGTGAGTCTTCCTCTCTGAAATTCTCTTTGGAAATGCCAGTACAAGCATGCCCATGTCTCCTAGATTCCAAATCCAGTCAAGCTGACAATGAACCAATCAAAGTATTCAGGGAAAATTCATACTAACAACATACTCACTGGTTAAAGAATGAAAGCTTCCCCCATAAAATCAGGAAGAAAGAACAGTATGCACCCCCCTCCCTCTTTTGAACCACTGCTAGCACAAACCGGGCAACTAGTCAAATAAATAAAAGGTGCAATGGTTAATTTTAATTGTCAGGTTGACTAACCCACCACAACAGCTCAGGTCCTGTACTGAATAAAAGCAGAAAATAGGGTTCATCTGTTTCCTAGTTGCAGACACAATGTGACCAGCTACCTCATAGCCCTTGCTTCCTTGTCTTCCACGCCTTGGTGGACTCTATCAAATTAAACTGTAAGCCAACCTTCCCCCTTAAGCTGCTTCCTGTAAAAAATTTACTCACAGCCAACAAAGGTTACTAATAAAGGCATCTAAATTGGAAAAGGAGTAAACTAACTCCATCTGTACTGGCTCCTACTCTCCTGCCCGACCCTCCATCCCCCTCACCCCCCATACCCCATGCATGCCTATGTAGCATACTGACGCAAAGAAATAAAGCAAACAAAGTTACAAAGGTTTAAGATTAGAAAACTGCCTATGTTTCTAAAAACATACATATTTCCAAAGAAATGTCTGGTCCTCAATACCTTAACATTCAAGCTGCAGAATAACCTATCCAATAGAGCTAGCTCTCTTCACTAAATATTGCCTTCCTTCTTTACACTACCCTTGTATTAGGACAGCTAAAAATACAATCACATCTTAAAACCTGCTCTTGTATATAAATGGGGTGGTGGTGGAGGAAGGAAGGGAAGCAAAGAAGAAAGGAAAATGAATATAATTCAGAGACAAGTTTAAGACAGTAGAGGTCAGTGTGCTGGGGAAGGAAGCCCATACCTGCTGAATGCCCTTCTGTCTTTCATAGGGGGCGGGTAGGAGGAAGCTGCACACATTCACAGGGACAGAAGGCAGGTGGCAGGATTACAGTAAAGGGAGCTAAAGACTGAAGACTATGCGACAGGCGTTTAGGAGAAAGTGGACAGGGAATGCGAGGGTATTCCTGGTAGGTGAGCACATGGACAGCCAGGAAGACTGCCCTAGTGAGCAGCAATGGTAAGAAGAGCACCAGCCAGAAAGCCATGGAGGGCTGAGGAGCCACTGCAAATAAAGAGGCCGAGACAGAACCCCATTTGTTTGTGGGAAGCCAGGGAAGTCCTGGTTATCTAAAGAAACTGGTTTGTCCTCTCCTCAAAGGAATAAGAGGTAATTTATTCTGAGCCAATCATGAGAGGCCATGGTCTGGGAACAGGAATTTGGGTTATACCAAATAGCATGTTCTACACTGACAGTAAATACATGAGCTTTTTATTAGTTACAGGGCAAAACAAAACCATAAGCCAGGCCAAATACAATTCGCTGGTGGGAACCACAGGCTGATGACAGTCTTAGTTTACCGTAGAAGCCAGTGCTATTCTAAGAAGATGTTTAAATAGGAAAGATGATCCACAGGACTAGACAGGGACAAGAGAAGGTAAAATACATTATGCACATGTATGAAACTGATACAATGGTGCCTATTATATATCATTAATATATGCTAATAAAAACATAAAAGAAAAATACATGTCAAAGGTTTAAGTGCTAGTCAAAAGGATGTCAGACCAGACACAGAAGTAGGCAATAAAAGTTTTTCAAAGAGATTAAAAAGCAGCCCCAGATCTGCCATATTCTGTCAGCAGCCACAAAATGTTAATCAGTGATTCAGTCACTAACACAAACCTGGCTTTCTCACTACCCCCCAGGGGGAAAAAAGGACAAGATGACTGGGGGACTTTGCTGAGTGGTAGAGCACTGCCTAACATGTACCACCCACCTCCAGACCCACAGGGAAGGGTTAATGACCTAAAACAATGAACCTGAGAAAGCTGAGAAACTCCCCACTCAATAGGAGAACACCTGCCTGACAAGAGAGCAATATAAGGAAGATTGGACTTAACTCATTCAGAATAGGAAATACAAGAAACATATCCATTGACAAAACTTTCCTCCCCAAAAGTTCCCACTGGCTATAGAGTCCCAAGTCCCCTGCACCTGGGTGCAATGACTCCACTACCAGGGAAAGACTGGTGTCCTTCAATCGCTCTGCTTCTGTTGAGGTTGATTTATTCTTTTATTTCCACATTGCCTTGATCAATCCTGACCTAACACAGAGCAAGGGGGTGACAGTACAAAGTGGTAGGGAGAGAGCATACTGAGGGTCTAAAACCACAAGGACAGATGTTCATTGGTTGGGAAGTGTACCCTCAGGCTTAGGTGCTGACTGGCAGTGGGTATCTGAGAACAGTGGTGCCTTTCATTAGCAGGCCTTTTTTTTTTTTTTTTTTTTTTTTGTGTGGAAGACAGTGTTTACCTTGGAACACACTGAGTTTGGAGGTAGTTAACTCAGGGCTGTCATAGCAGGAACTGCCTACCTTGTATTCAGTGTCACAGCACACTGGAGCTGAGATCAGTAAATAAGAAGAGAAAGAGAATGATGTACACAGCCCCCTGAATAGCACCAACAAGCAAGGGGTGTGGAATATAACAAGTGCAGAGATCTCTGAGGGTAGGCCACTGACTAGCAAAGGAACTGCCCTTTAGACAGAGTGTCCCCTGATTTTAGATCCAGAAAGTAAGGCCACTATCAAGATACCTAAGAACTACACTAAATTCACAGTGAACACACAATTAAATAGCATCTTCTGAGCTCATTTTTCTAAGGAGAAAAGGGGGGTGTCAACAAACATTGTACCACAGGTTGCTAAGCTACTAGAAAGAAAAGAAATAAGACAATCTCTCCATGTTGAAATCTAGGCTTTAAAAATGTGCCTGAGAATGAGGCAACCTTCATTAGTTACCACGGCAACGAGCTTCAATTCCCTGAGGACAACTGTTTTTTGCATCACTGAAGTAACTTGGGGTGAGGGGAAGAGAGCAAATTCCACTGTGTGTGGTTAATCTGGGTTTCCAGGGAATGCCTCTCCAATAGATTACTCACCGCAGCAGCAATACACAGGCAAGAAACCTGCCCCTAGCAATCTGTTAACAGGAAAAGTTTGAGCAAAGGGAGGTCAGTCAATAGCTTTTGGTAGTTTTTACAGTAATTAGTTTAAAGGATACAAAATGTTCCAAACGCAAAGACAACTGCAGAGATTCTGAGAAAGTGTATGGGAAAGATTAACTTAAAGAAAACAGCTCTCTTTGATTACTGTGTACTTTTGGTGCCCAGAAGCTGCAGTTCAAGCTGGGTGCCATCCAGGCCCTGGTCGCTTCTGTCACAGAGTTCAATTCCTCAAATCAAGGACCCCACTATGAAAGACCTCCATCACTTTGCTGACTCACAGACACAGATCATGTTCTTAGATGCAGCAACCCCTAACTAGCGCCATCTGTCGGTAGCTGGAGAAGAGGTGTGGAGCGCTACAGTCCACCACCTTCAGTGGGATTACTGACTGCTCCACAAACATTGTGAGCCTTTGGGCATTGGAAGTTACACAGCAGCCAGTAAGTAAGGTGTGCACAGGACAGTCACCTTCCCTGGGCATTTTACCACCGGAGGCATGTATGCCTCTTTCTCCAAAGTCTGGGAGAACCTTCACAGTTTACACTGATTGTCAGGTGTGAAAGCATTCTTAAGTGGGTAAATGAAGCCTAAAAATGAAGATAAGGACACATGAGACAGGTGTACATAACAAAGGTGATATCATCCGTCATCACTCACGTATGAGGTCCCAGGGATTAGGGTTCCTACAGGAAAGGACATGCTGGGAATGAGAGTGAACTCTGGCTCCAGCTCTGGTAATCAGATCATAGTTAATGTGCCTAGCACTACTGAACTTCCCTGACACCTTGTCTGTAAACTGTAAGAGTGCTGTGGACAAAGTAGGGCCAGACTAAGGGTTTTTCTCTCTCCAGTTTTAGGCAAAACTGTAAGTAAGCTCATTTATCTGTTTCTCTCTGTTGTGTGTAGTTTTAACGTGAGCAAGTACAGAGACCCAAAGGCAGGGTCTCAGGTAGCATTCTGGGTCCTGAAGGAAGTCCCCACGGGCTTTACTGAGTAGCTGTGGTAGTAAGCAGGACCTGTGTCTTGCACTGTGGTCTGGCCTTTATGTGTTCTGTCCCCTCAATCTGTGGTCTGTTTTTTAGTGGCAGGCAAGAAACCTGCCCCTAGCAATCTGTTAACAGGAAAAGTTTGAGCAAAGGGAGGTCAGTCAATAGCTTTTGGTAGTTTTTACAGTAATTAGTTTAAAGGATACAAAATGTTCCAAATGCAAAGACAACTGCAGAGATTCTGAGAAATTCGTGTAGCAGTTTCTGGCCTTCACCACTGTGGGCTTCTGGCTTCCAGGACACCCTCCTGCTTGCTGTGTTTCTGCACATCACATCTCTTTTAAAAGAGCCCCTTATGTGGCCTTTGGGACTCCTCAGACAGGACGAAGCTCCAGGATCACCCTGCACTTGTGTCTTTGTGAGGACACATGGCATTAGCTGTCAGTACTAGTCAACAAGGCTGTCCACCAGGGAGACAGGAGTCCTCTTGACAACTTTGCAAATTTTTCTTGAGTATTTTTATATTGTGTATTTTCTTGAGTATTTTTATATTAAACTCTTAGAATGCCTTTGGGTTTACATATTGTAACACTGACATTTTTATCACCTACAGTATTTAACAGAGTTGACTTCAGAAAGTTAAGTGAATATGTAAAAGGAAAACATGAACAAAGCATAAAAGAGAAAAGTAAACATATTCTTGATAATAGAGGGAGTGACACAATAGTGGGTCAGAGGCTGGCAGAGCCCTAGTTGACAGCAATGTCATCGGTTCTCATAGGAGCCTTCACAGCAAAGAAAACATGAGTAGAAGCTTTGAACCTAAGTGCTCCACTCATGCTTATCAGCATTGCCCAGAAGGAAGAAATCTGGATGCCACTGAAGGAATAGCCTATATTTAAATGTTGTTCCTAGCTCCATCCACCGGTGGGGGCATGGTCTGTTTCATCATACCAGTATATTCCTGTCACCTATGAGAGTGACAGGCACTGGATGAAGGCTCCAGAGGGACTTCATAAAACATTGAGAAGCAAGAGAAGCTACTCAGAGAATGTCCTGACTGTCAGTATCCCAGATCAGCAAGTGGAAGCAATTGCTCTCTCCTGACACCTTAAATCACAGCAGAGCCACAGGGAGAAGGAAAGGACAGCTTCTTTTGATGATGAAAATGTTCTAGAAGTAAACAGTGTTGATGGCTTTCCAATACTGGTTATATATGTAAAGTCACCTAAAGCATAAGCTTAAATTTGAAGATGGGTATGTGTAGTAAAAAATAATTAAGAAAGGAGTCAGATGGTGGTGGCACATGCCTTTAATCCCAGCACTCAAGAGGCATAGACAGGCAGAACTCTGTGAGTTCAAGACCAGCTTGGTCTACAGACTGAGTTCCAGGACAGCCTCCAAAGCTACAGAGAAACCCTGTCTTGAAACGCACACTAACCTCCCAAAAAGATGGACCTGAGTAGAAGAGAATTTGGGGTTGAGAAGTATTTTCTACTAACAAAACTAAACAAAGCAAGCAGAAACCAAAAAAGACCATCATCCATTCTGTTTGTCCTCTACTCTCTTAATCCTTTACAAATTACCTTAAAATGAGCAAAACAAAGGCATAACCACCCCCCCCCCCGTGGTTGTGTGATGGTGCTGGAACTCTAGAGGAGATTGACGCTTTGACGGAAGTTGCATAGGTAGATGGTGCAAGGTCATATCTAGTCACACTGTCTTGGCTACAGTGTGAGCCTTGATTAGATACCGTCCCAGACTGCAACATGATGTTAAGACATTATTGTTACTTAATTCTGTATGACAGCTGTGTAGAGAACAAGTTATCCTTTATTCGTACATGTTGTGGCTTGTCAGATGAAATGTGTGTGCCTACACCAGAGAATTAACCCAGGGCTCTGAGCTACATCCCAGCTCTAGTCTGTTTAAAGAGAACCCTACTATTTCTTCCCAGGGAGGGCTGGGGACAGCAGATGCATGAACAAGAGAGACAGAGGCTGATAACTGAAGCCAGAAAGTGCTTTTTCACTATATTTGTTTCTTGTATATGTTTGGAATTGTTCACACTAAATTGTTTTTGGATTATTTGAGCTCTTGATTTCTATCAAAAACTATATATGCATATTCTACCAACCACAGCCTCCCCCAGGAGCACAGGGATCATAAACAGGAAAGCTGTAGTGGATATTAATCTGAGTGATACTAAGCACTTGCCATCTACTTTGCAATCTGAAGGGTTGAATATCTTTTGTTGATATTAGTAAATAATTAACATATAAAATGCCTTTTACTCTTAGATAACAGGTTTTGTGCTTCTAAACAGAATGAAGACTCATGCACAGGTTATACTTTTAAAACTGACCAATAAGTGCTAACTATATAACATATATACCCAAATGTTAAGAAATTTGTACATAGTACCAAATCCTCCCACCAGAAAAAAAAAATGAAGTTCTCACATCAAAATTTCTCAATATATTTTTATGACAGAAGCAAACATTGGAGGGAGAGCAGAGCACAGTGGTGCATAGGCTTCCTGGAGGCTGAGAGAACTGAAAAAGCTTCCACAGAGCCATCCATAATACCTTAGAAAAAAACTTCTCCCAACAGGAAAACACTATGTGGCATAAAATAATTGCACATTAAATAATCCAATCATTTTGAACATGTGCCTGCTCTCTTTTAACAGAGACCAATACTGAGTTTTGGGTGGAGTCCTGGAAGCCCATCCAGTTCAGCCTAGTTAAGGGAGTAACTGGCAGGTGGGGAGATGGCTTAGCAGTGAAGAACACTTGCTGCTCAAGCACAAGGACTGAGCTCAGATCCCAGCACCCATGTCGCATGGCTCACTAACACCTGTAACTCCAGCTCCAAGGGTTTGTCTGCCACCTACTTCTGGCCTCTGGGAGCACCTGAACACATCTGTTAAGTAAATATTTCTTAAAGTAACTAAAACTCATCATATTTCTGACAAATTTAATACAAATCTGATGTTCTGTACAAAGGAAGCATAAACCAGGAAAACCAAAAGCAATGAATGATACCTCATCTTTACTATGCCTAGTCAAATGACCACACACGAGCAGCCACTGCCCTCTACAATATTGTTTTCTGTGAAGTGATGAATTAGAATGAATAGTTGAAAATAGCAAAACTCTTGCCATCTCAGAAAACCAAGTCAGGCTTTGGGAGACAGAAGCAGGAGCACACCTTTAATCTCAGCCCTTGGGAGACAGAAGCAGGAGGATATCTGTGATTTCAAATCCAGCCTAGTCAACGAGTTTCAGACAGCCAGGGCCACTCAGTGAGACCATTTCTCAATTGGGGGGGGGGGGGTGATGAAGAAGACAGACCAAAGCATCAAAGCATGCAGATATCTCCCCATAACCAACCTCTTCCTGTGTGTGTGTGTGTGTGTTGTGCGCGTGCGTGCGTGCGTGCGTGCGTGCGTGCGTGCGTGCGTGCGTGCGTGCGTGCGTGTGTGTGTGTGTGTGTGTGTGTGTGTGTGTGTTTTGGGGGGTGGGGAGAGTGTTTGTTTGTGGAGTTTTTGTTTTTGTTGTTGTTTTGTTTCTCTGTGTCACCCTGGCTGTCCTCTTGTCACTCTGTAGACAAGACTGGCATCAAACTCAGAGACCCACCTGCTTCTGCTTCCTGAGTGTTGGGATTAAAGGCTTGTGCTACTACCAACCAGCCTCCCTATGGGTTTTTAAGATAATGTATATTCATGAATGTTAATACCCCTCAAAGTCAAATCACATTAGCTTTTCTTCACATTGGACCTTTCCCATAATTTCTAAAGAATTATTCATCAATATTCCCTGATGTGTCAAATGCACAGTACGAAGAAATGAAGCTGGACCTGCAACAGTAAAATTTTTCTATATGTTGACTAAAGAAGTATTAGCAAAACAAATTGATTGCCTCTTGATCTTCCTGGTTTCAAGTTCTGCTTACCAAAAGACATAAAAGTAAACTGATTAAATGCCCCCAAGAAGCTGGAAAAATGGGGCTTTGGTTTATTAGTGAAACTTTGCTTCCTGGGGTGGGGGTGGGTGGGGAGCAAAGGAGCAGCTACAGCTCAATTCCTAAAACTTCCAAGAATTCACTAAACTGCAAAAAGAACTGAATGCCTAAGACTCTTGAGTAAAGTTGAGAAGCGACACAATCCCATGGCACTAAAGGCCATTCTATAATGCAGGGTTTGGGGGAAAATCCCTGCTCTAATAGACACCAGCAAGGAGAGAAACCCTGCAGAGATGAAAGTGTGAGCAGTTTAGCAGTCACCAATATAGCTGCCAGCCACTTCCCAAAGAGTGATGTATGTAAAACAATGAATGAAATCTGCATTTCCTGAGTCACACAGCATAGCTTTTCATGAATGGGTACTTAATGGGAAGATGGATTAACTCTCTGATAACACTTTAATGAGTTTCCCTTTGTCTTTGAGAGACCACACTGCACAGAGCTCAATCATTCTAGTTATTTCAATCCATTGCTAAGTTTTGACTTGCACTCATTCAAGCATATTAAATTAACCAAAAATTAAAGTCAGGGGATAATTCAAATAATAACACCATCTCTACCATCCCATAAATTACTAACCTCTGTCAATTCTACCTCCATCCTTAATCTGAGATCAGCCCTGTCTGCTGTCTACACTGCCTTATGACACTTTATTGTTATCTGTGATATGCTGCTAGCTCTACTCCTAACTCCTAGTTCACCCTTCCATGATCTTTGCAACAAGTCACTGAAATAACCTAATCACATCAGTCATTCCACACTGTCAGGACCAAGTACAATTCTGTGGTTTACCAGGTCTTCCGGCATCTCACCTATGTCTACTGCTCCTCCCAACACAGCCCAGCTCCCAATATGCCCTGTACTCAGCTAAACTACTCTTAGTTTTCTTACTTGGCAGTTGTCAATTTTTAATTTCATACATCAGGAGGAATAGTAACAAAAACATCTGATAAGGTAAGTTACACAGGAGGCCACCACCAAATAAAAAATATTTCAAATAAAAACAAAATTTATCCCCTATCCCAAAGGATATGACAGACTCTGAAGACCCCTGTGGAAGGCCTCATCCTCCCTGGGGAGCAGAAAGGGAATGGGATAGGTAGGGTGTTGAGGAGGGAGGGAGTAGGGGGAGAGGGGAGGAAGAGGGAACTGGGATTGACATGTAAAACAATCTTGCTTCTAATTCAAATAAAAAATGGAGAAAAAAAAACCAAACAAACAAAAAACAAAATTTATCCTATGTTAGTACTTTTATTTTACTATTTTAAAAGGCTAGGAAAATATAATCTTCGATTAGAACTTGCATAAATTAAAATTTAAGAAGAAAAATCTTGACTGCATTGTTTTCTCTGTGTCATTGCACACTTGTAAAATCTTCTGTATGGACTAGAATCACCAGCTGTCTGTCCTGACTCATCCTTTGTGTCCCTGTGCACTCTGGCCTGCTGCTGAAACATCCTGTCCTCCCCAGAGTCCCCCATCTGCTTAGCTAGTGCATCTCAGCACTCACCTTACAGTGAGGGGGACTTTGCAATTTTAACACTCAGAAAGACAACCTGAGCATTGTAATAAAATGAAAACTGGCAATGTGTGTGTGTAAGTGTGTGTTAGCACACCGTGTGCAGTTAGCAATCCAACCCAGGTGTGATGGTTAGTAGAGACAGGATTTAGAATCGGCATGGAAACACATCTCTCTAGTGTGTCTATGGGGGAGTTAAGTTTAACTTAGGAGGAAAGACTCACACTGAATGTGGGCAGCAGCACCCCGGGGATGAGGGTCCTTGATTGAATACAAAGGAGAGTGAACAGACTGACTGCCAGCATTCCACAGGATCAAGCTGCCTCGCATTCCTGCTGGTATGCCTTCTCCACCATGAAAGACTATACCTTTGAGTTGGGCCAAAATAAATCCTTCCTCCCTCCCTCCCTCCTGTTGCTCTAATCAGGTATTTGTAAGTAACTAAAACACCAGAGATGTACATAAGCTAGGTGAATATTTCCCCGCCTAACTGAAACTCCAGCCCTTGTTCTTTTAAGACAAGGTGGTTGGCCTTGAACCCCTCATATATCAAGGCAAGTTCAAAACCATGATTCTCTGCTTCAGGCTCCTGGAGCGCTGGGGTCACAGGTATGTGCCACTGCATCCACTTCAGATCACAAGTCTTTTGGCCTGTGTTTCCTCTGGAAGTTTTACATTTGAATCTGTAACTTGCTGCGTGTCCATTTCTATGTGTGGAGGAAGTACATAATGGCCTGAAGTCATTTTATCACAGGTGGATATCCAACTGTTCCAGAACCGTGTGTTTAAAAGAATATGCTTTCTCCACTGAGTTTCCCTTGTTCTTTTTCCAAAAATCAAATTGACCATGTATATTCGGGTCTCTTTCTGAACTGCAGTCTGTCCTTCACCTGTCTGTCTATATCCAGCTCACATCTCTCCGCATGGCTCCTGATGCAAGGATAAACATATTCTGCAAATGAAGAAGCCCTGGACAGGGCCCACTGCACTTCCTCCTCTGCCTCTGTCTGACATGAATACACTCTTAAAAGTTTTTTGAATCCTTCCAGATTTTGTTTTCCATATTTGCTTTCCAGATCTTCCTTGGCACAAAGCATGGCTACTAGCTGGTTTCTAGCATACCAAAAGAGGTCAAGATCAATTCCCTCTCTGCCGCCTCTGGTAGAAACAGGTCTGTTAGCAGTGGGCAAAATAACTTGCTTGCTGTTGTTAGACCCCCGGAAAACTCAGGTATCCGGGGTCCCAGGCCACGACTGCAGTCACCCCAATCACCAGGCGGATTCGAGAGCTTGCTGCAAACTGCACGAGGCTTTATTCCCCATGTTAGCTCGGGTCTTTCACCCACCCGCCATGGCGGATGGCTCGCAAAGACAGCTCCTAGGGCCTCCCAAGAGATCTTATAGGGCAGCGTAAGGGGAGTGTCTAGGGGTATGCACAGGCTCAGGATTGGTGTGCCCCCAGGCTTGGAGGGCTTGCCCTGTGTTGATTGGTCAACTGGTTGTTATGGCCCATAGGCCCTCTCATGGTGGTTGCTATGCTTTATGTGTCATTGCTGTGAGATTGTCTGTAAAGCACACCCAGGGTCGTAAAGCATAGCGCCACCAGCTAACTTCTTATTGGTTCCTTGTCACAAGGCAGGCATCTGACCTCTAAGTGACCAAGGCAAGTTTATGGCAAGCGCGTGTTTGGCTGTTATGGCTGCCGAAAGGGGAGCTGGTCCCTTCACTGTGGAATAATCTTTTTGTCTCCTATGAATATGTATCACTCTCATTGGTTAATAAAGAGTTGACTGGCCAATAGCTAGGCAGGAAAAGGTTAGGCAGGACTTGTGAACAAAGAGCACAGGGAAGAGAGTAGCCAGCAAGATGCTGAGAGAAGCAAGATGCCATGCTAGAAAAGGGTACCGCCATGTGGTAGAGGGTAGACAAGAAATATGGGTGAATTTAAGTTGAAAAGGCTAGTTAGTAACAAGCCTATGCTAACGGCCAAGCATGTATGATTAATAAGTCTCTATGTGGTTGTTGAGGAGCCAGCATCCCCAATGAAAAACTCTGCCTATACTTGCTAACTATAAAAGCGGGGCCTTTTAGTCTAAAACATGTTTATAAGTCAGAGTGTGTGTACATATATATCATGTATGGATGCGAAAAACAAGCAAAACTCAGCAAAAGATAAACTTCCCCCCTTCCATTAAGAGCTAAAAGACAGATGAGAGTACATGAGGCACTTCCATTTAACTGGGAACTTAGTCTGTCCCACCCAGATACGGGAAGAGGAGCTGAGAGTGGTGAGTGACATGACCAACCCGCCACTTCTCCTCCTGTTTGTGATTAAATATTTGAGATTATCAGCTTCAAGGAGGAGAGGCTGGTTTGGGTGCAGTTTCCATCCATGGTTACTTGGCCCTGAAGTTTTTGGCCACTAGAAGCCATATACTGCATACACTGAAGTGGAAGTATATGGCAGAGACCACCTATTCATCTCTTGGAGCCAAGAAGAAAAGAGAAAAAATCAAAAGGCTGGACCCCAGTAGCCCACCTCTTTTTTTGTCACTTTTATTGATTCTCTATGGATTTCACATCATGCATCCTGGTCCCACCCATCTCCCCGTATCCTTGATTCCACCCTCTGCCCAGGCAACCTCCCCCACCCCTCAGAATAAAACAAAATTTAAAAGAAAAACCAAAACCAAACAAACAAATGAATAAAAAAAAAAAAAAAAGAAGAAGAATCTCGTGGACGCTGTAGTATCGCCTGTAGAATCACACAGATTACCCTTTAGTCCATACATCTTTACTTATAAATGTTCATTGCTATGAGTATTGGTCTGGTTTGAGGCCTCTAGGCTCTACTATACCATTGATAATGGGCTCTCTCTGGGGCCCCTCTTAGATATCCTGTTGTCCTGTGTCTGTCATGGAGATCCTGCAGCTTTGGAACTATGGGTTCATCCCCTTCACATTCTTCAACAGTTCATAGATGAGGGGGATGCAACTGCAGGTAGCAAGGGGCACAAGTGGAGGGCATCTTTCCCTCACCCATGCCACCACGTGGCAGATGGGGATGGGGGGTGAGGGGTCAGCTCTAATGTGCTGCCCAGAAGAGGTGCAGAGTCTCCTCTCCTATGCACAGCAGTGGTGAGGGGCAGGGACAGTTCTCTCACTTTCATGACCTCAGGACCAGTCTCCCACCTGCTGCAGGTGGTATGAGTGAGCACTGGGAGGGCATCTTTCTCTTACCCACGCCACCACATGGCAGGTGGGGGGCGGGGATCAGCTCTCCTGCTCTCATGCCCTCAGAGTCAGCTTACCTGTGTCCCAGACAATAGGTTCAGCTCTAGAATGCTGCCCTGGTGAGTTGTCCATCTCTGGTGAGGGGTAGAGCCATATTTCCTGAGTAGGAGGAGGGAGGGTAGCTCTCCTCTGAGAGGCAGAGCCAGCTCTCTTGCTGCAATATCCAACAAGGGGCAGGGCCATCCATCCCAGAGCCAGCAAAGGGTGGGGCTGACTCAGCACAGCCCTTGGACTTCCATACCTGTAGTTCCTATGACTCCCTGTGCTAACACCAGCCATGGACATCATCACAGACCCTAACTGCAGTAAGACCACAGACACAGATATGGCCCTAGGCAGTGGCCCAGGCCCAGAGGTTTCCATAGCACCAGGTGGCAGGACAGGCTACTCAGATCAGTATGGCTTCCCCAAAGCGGCATGGCCCTTGGAAACAGAGGTGGTCTCAGGTGGATGACTAGACTACAGTCATCTGCATGGACATCTCAGTGCTAATAGGAGCCATGGACATCAGCTCAGGCTTTGGCTGCCAGAAGGCCACGGCCCTCTGAAGCAGCTCTGGCCCAGATGACACCATGGCCCCGGTGAGAACACAGGCCACTCCAAACAGCATGGTCCTGGCAGCAGCTTGGCCCTCAGACACCCACCTGGCCACAAATCCCAAGCATTTGTGTGTAGATCCACCTCTTAAAGACCAGCTCCCAATAGCACTACAGACTGGCAACACACTCTCCTTGCCTACCACTTCCAAACCACAGTAGTCTACAAGTAGAGAGAGTTAAGTAAAAGAATAGAGAAATAGCCAGGCGTTGGTGGCACACACCTTTAGTCCCAGCACTTGGGAGGCAGATGCAGGAGGATCTCTGTGAGTTCGAGGCCAGCGTGTTCTACAATGCAAGTTCCAGAACAGCTAGGACTGTTATTCAGAGAAACCCTGTCTTGAAAAACCAAAAGGAAAAAAAAAAAAGGAATAGAAAAATAAAACAAAATGGTGACAACATACTAACAGTTGTTATTTAGGACACACAGTACTTTCCCTGGTTTACATCATTTAATCTTCATATAAGTTCTAGGATAGACATTCTGTTTATATTCCCATTTCAGAAACAATGCAGAACAGGAAAAGCAAACTCTTACAGACTGAAAGTCTCTTACCAGGAATGTGTAAGACTGGAAGTAAAGCCCAGTTGCTAGAGCACTTGCCTTACATGAATGAAGTCCTAGGGTTTTTATTCCAAGCACCACATAAAACAAGGTATGGCTGGTGTATGCCAACATTTGGAAGGTAGAGGCGAGAAATCAGAAAGTTCCAAGTTATCCTCAGCTTAAGAGTGAATTTGAGGCTAGCCTGGGCTATATGAAAATCTGTTTTAAAAGGAAAAAAAGAAAGGCATAGGACCAGAAGTGTTTCATATTTTAGAATGCCTGTGCATTTATAATGAAATAGCTTAGGATCACAACTCAAGTCCACAAACAAACCTCACTGTTTCACACATACAGCCTGAGGTGATCCTATCTACTCAGCGCATTGGTGTTTTGACCATGACTCACCACATGAGATCAGTGATGGAATTTTCCACTTGTAGCCTTACTTGGTCCTCAAATGTCCTAACTTAGAGCATTGCCAATTTCAGATTTTGAGATCCTCAACCTGTGCCATGAAATTGTTTCTGAAGTTGTTTAATATTCACAGAAGAGAAAATCAGACCGAGAGGACAAAAGGTGGGAAGAGAAGCATGGCAACAGATTTACTACTGAAAAGCCATCATGGGAAAGAGCCTGGACTTCTGGGCACCTGGCCCCGCACATCCTAACCCAAGCCTCCAGGTACAGAATACATAGCAAGGCCTGTGCTGTCCTGTGGTTGTTACACAAGGCTGTGTTCTTCACAGGTTGACAAAAAAAAAAAAAAAAAAAAAAAAAATTGATGCTCATTTCATAATTCATCATTCAACTCCTGATTCAAAAGCTTCAGGATTTATCTCTGGGGCCAGATCTCTAGAAGATAGTCCTCAACTACACTGTCCTCCAGCTTTTATTCATTATGGAGGAGAGTTATTTAATCCAAATAATGCATCAGTTAGCCAGTACATATATGTTTTGGCAAAGAAATCTTCCTTGATCTAGTATTTATTTCTTGGTATTGAATGTATGAGGGGGGAAAAAGTCTTCTGAAGACTTAATGTGTGACAGGTATTGTGTATTTATACTAGCTCAATTAACTCTTGCCTGGATTCATGATATTTTAAAACCCTGAGTATAAAAAGGCTAGAATGTTGCTTTTTCTTTGTCCTTCCTTTCTTCCTACCTTCCAGCAGCAGACTGGACTTCCTCTCCAACTGTGAGCTGAAGCAAACCATTCTTCTCTAAGTTGTTTTGCTCAGGTGTGGTTTGTCAGATTTGACAATATAACTGGTATTGTTACTTATACAGAAAATTAGCTATTGGTGTTATTAAGGCCTTTTAATCATTGTTGCTTAGAAATGAGAAGGAAAGACAATCATGAAATAGAAGAATCTACATTTCTTCTGCTCTTCTGAAAACTAGATCCAAAACAGAACGTCCATGAAGAACAGTGTAGTAAATCTTAAAATGTAACAGCAAGCTTTATTAAGCCCTTACACTGAGCCAAGTGCAGTTTTAATTACTTTAAAAGAATTACCTGTTTTAATCTTTATTATAGTCCCATAAGCTGGCATTATCACTATGTCCCTTTTAAAGATGATAAGTGGCAAAGAGAATAAGTAATTAATTTAACCTCTTAAAAATTAAAAGGTAGCCTGAAGGATCTACACCCAAGTGTTCCGCCTCCAAGTGTTAACTCCTGTCCTCTCCTGCCAACGTAAGACACAGATCCAACCAGCAAGCATACTAACAACATACTAAAAATAATGGGCAGAATATGAATTTAATCATAGCTATATAATAATTGTGGACCTTTCATTCCACGTAATTTGAAAAATGGACTCCAGGTGATTTTGAATAATTAAACATGAAAATTTGGAACCAAGACACTTAAGGCTCTACTCCTCATCACTTTGTAGATGGTATCCCTAATTTAATAGGGAAACTTTTTGATCAACAACTAACTACTTAATGAGCTCCTGTCCACAAACCTAAAGTCTCAGAAAAGCCAGTAAGAAACAGTTTCAAAGGGGCCAGCAAGATTGGTCAGGGGTAAAGTTATCTACCAAAAAGCCTGATGACCCGAGTTCGATCCCCAAGGACATACCTGGTAGGAAGAACAATCGCCATAAGTTGTCCTTAAACACACACACACACACACACACACACACACACACACACACACCTATAATTTCAAATTATTTTTTAAAAATAGGCTCAGAAAAGGCATGGTCCACTCAGCAGCCAGAACTCTGACAGTAAAACTGCTCCCATTCTTCAGTTATAAAGAGCCAGATACCCTACCAAGTACCTTAAGTCATTGCAAATTTTAGATTATCATGCACATGAGGAAACTGTTGCTGAGTCAACAGACAACCCATGCCATACGCTAATAAGAAGCAAAACTGGGAGAGGGACACAATGACCACTGAATCAAGTTTAAACTCAATATCATGCCACCATCCAAAGGGCCCAACTCCACCACAATCCTCCCTGCAGTGTCTTCTGGTTGCTCCTGTGTTATAGGAGGGCTGGGGAATGAACCAGCTGTATAGGCACTTTTGCCTAGATGCCAAGCCAGGCCCCAGCATACCTCAAGACGCCAAAGGAACACAAAAGAACACTGTTTCTGAACAAAGGTCCACTCTGTCTTGTAGCTGTCTCCCACTACTTGCAGCTCCATCCCTAACCCACATAAACTATTATAATTCTAAGATGCCCCCCCCCAATAGAAGACAATAAATCTTAACTCTTTTCCCTATTTGTGCCTGGAGGAGAACTAACAACAACCTACACAATCTCTAACAATGCAATATCAACTACTAAAATGAACCAACTACCACTTACTTGGCAGATGAGAACCTAGCAGGCCAGATAGGGCAAAAGACTATTTTAAGAGAAGTGGAAAAATCTGAATAACTAGGGTAACTGTAAGAACCATTTTCTAAAATATACATTCTCTGTGAAGACTCTCTGTGATCCAAAAAGATACTGCAATCACTGACACAAAAGTTACTGCAAGAAAAGATGAAAACCAAGCAACAGAAAATAATATTTGAAAGTAAAATGCAGAATTGTTGGCCCAAAGAACAGTGGCAATAAGGTGCAGGCTTGCTAATGCAGAAAACCTGACCTGCTGCCTTTGGAGACCAGTTCAACCCAATTTTGAATGCACAGCAAAACAAGAAAGTACATAATGAGAAGACCTGACTGTTGAGTGGTATTTTGATCACATTCTGACAATAAAGTTTGCTTTGAATCAACTATTAGCTGACCAAAATTAGTCATAAAGGTTTTGGAGGACTGAGGACAGATAGAGAGACAGGAAATCGTAGGTGGGACTTAGAGAAGGTCTCCACCCTTTTGGATGAAGGAATGACAGAGATAGGAGGTCACTGGTCGCTTCCCTGCCACTTCTCTGGTCATTCAGGTTCTTACCGGGACATCTGACTCCCAAGTTTTTATTGATAAAGAATAATTAGATAAACTTATCACCTGACTGATAGAACTAGCTGGTCAAAGACATGTTAATGTCTGTCAGCTTCATGCTGCTGCTAACAGAGCACCAAACCCGGCATTAAAATGAATGGAAATATACAGGCTCACTGTCTCACATATCTGGGGACCAGAACGCCCAAGGTCAAGGGGCCTCCTTGACCCCTGTCATTCCACAGTGGAAAGGAGAAGAAAAGGGCTTAAACTCAGCCTTTTAAGATCCTCTCTGGCTCTTGCTTGCTTTCCCCTATCCCCCCTTCTCCCTCCCTCTCTCTGTCTCTCCCTCTCTCCCCCAACACTGTGGTTTTTTGTTGTTTTGTTTTTTTTGTTGTTTTTTTTTTATTTTTTGTTTTTGTTTTTTTGGAACACCATGTTTTGTTGGGACAAGTTTGGAATTAAAAATCTTGCCAGGTGGTAGTGGCACACCTCTTTAATCCCAGCATTCGGGAGGCAGAAGCAAGTGAATCTTTGAGTTTGAGGCCAGCCTGGTCAACAGAACGAGTTCCAAGACAGCCAGGGTGACAGAGAAACCCTGTACTGAAAAACAAGAAAACAAAACAAAAATCCTTTTGCCTCAGCCTTCCAAGTCCTGGACCAAGTCAGGTGTCACCATGTCTGAGTCCCTTAATCAGTGTTAGCCAATCCATGAGGGCAGACCCCTCTTCCATCCTACTTCAGTTTTTACAGTTGCAATTATATCTCAACCTGAGTTTTAAGGACACCCAGCATTGTGTGCCCAGGATTTCAGAGGGTGAATTACCAACTACAAATGTAATAACTGCGTAAGTAATGGGAGAAGATCAGAATTTCAAGCTTGAGTTTATCAGATTGAAATTATTCACTCAGAGGTTAGCCAAGTTCACCATAAAGGTCTGTGTATGCCTGGGCAAATTCTAAAGTAAAGAGAAGAAAAATAAACATTTGTACTTCCACAAAAACTTGAGAAGAAAATCTGTATGAACAGAAGATGGCTCAGGGTTTAAAGGTTCAAAGGTCCTGTCTCAAAATAAACAACCAAAGAAGTCACCCTGATGTCAGTCTCTGGCTTCCAGACACACTCAAAGGTGTGAGCACAGCTGCATATACACACCCATTCATTTCAAATATCACACTGTTCTGTTTGATACAGATAATAATCTATGATAGCTGTATCTTCGGTTTTGAATGAGTGAGTTTACTAAGTTTACAAGACACTAATCTTGATTGTCAATTTGACACACCTGGGAATCCTCAATTGAAAAACTGCCTCCATCAAACTGGCCTGTGGGACTGTCTTGGGGCATTTTCTTGACTGCTAATTGATGTAGGTTGCCCCAGCCCACTGTGGGTGGTGCCATCCCTAGGCAAGTGGGCCTGCACTGTATAAGAAAGGTAGCAGAATGAGCGCCTAGGAAAAGTGTTCTTCCTTGGTGTCTACTTCAGTTCCTGCCTTGAGCTATTTCTCTGGCTTTCCTTGACGATGGACTAACCAGTAAGCTGGAATAAAACCCTTTCCTATTCAAGAGTTTTATCAAACCAACAGCAACCAAACTAGAATATTACGTATATAGCAAACCAAAGCAAAAGAATAAATAGCAAGGGCTGAAAACAAAAAAAAAGAATAAATAGCAAGGGCTGAAGGAAACAATCATCAAATCAGGTGTTCAAAACATCCAGCTGAAGTCCACTGTGGAAGCCTCCCTAGGGCAGCCAGCTTGAGTCCCCCACAGAGAGAGGGGTCTCAGGTAGAGAATCAAGTTCTGTTGGGCGAAGCCTCCAAGTAAAAGAACAAATAGCAGCTGGTAATGTCATCAGATCAGATGTTCACAAGATCCAACAAAAACCTTGTGAGTAAGTTGAGGCAGACAGCAGAGTTCCTGACTGAGCATCCCACACACTGGTGGGCTCCCATGGCTGCGCTTCTGGCTTCTCCTTTTCCCTGCAGGCAGGCTTACGCCATGGGGTATGCAACAGCAGCCTCGGAGGGGACGGTCTAACTACTGTCAGTTTCCAAGGGCACAATATTTTGCTCCTAGACTTTTTTTTACTATTCTCTTTCTCATGGGGCCCCCATCCCCAAAGCCCTGTTAGACACTTTAAGACAAACATGTTTAGAGCTAAATGGGAGAAGGGACAACCTTGCTTCCAGAGCTAGCTTCTAGGTGAACTCAAGTAAAACATAATTTACCAATATAATATACATCACATAGACACAGAGGAGGCATGAAACAGCTGACCCTGAGGATGTGAAAGCAGGCGAACTGGCCCACCCCTCGCTCATTGCTGAAAGAATAAAATAGCCAGGGTAGTGCTAAAGAAATCACCCTAGTGGTGAGGTCTGGGTAGAGCTGGCGGGCTGACCAACCCTACAACTACCCAGGCCCAGAACCAGGGTTAAGAGTTGGCCCTCTCCAACATCCACCCCATCTATGATCTGCTGGGATCAAGATGCATGATGTGAAAGACACAAATAATAAATAAAAAGAAAGTTTAAAAAAAAAGAATTCAAAAAACTAAAACAAAAAACAAAAAAAAAAGAATTCAAAGCTTGACTAAACCATCAGTTCTGTAATTATAATTAGTATAAAGAAAAATTATAATAACATAAAAGACTCAAAGATACACTCTCTGTATATGTTCTTTTTGTTTTGTTTGGTTTTTTTCGAGATGGGGTTTCTCCGTGCAACAGTTCTGCCTGTCCTGGAACTCACTCTGTAGACCAGGCTGGCCTCACACTCACAGTTCTGCCTGCTTCTACCTCCCAAGTGCTGAGATTAAAGGCCTGTGCAACCACTACTGGCAGCTTTTTGTAATTTTATAAATACACATATACATGAATTCGAGGCATTGTGGCTTGTGCCTGTAATCTCAGCCCAGCCAGCTGAGACAAGAGGATTGCTGAGTCCATGGCCAGCCTGGGCTACATTCAGTACTGCAGTATGAAACAACAATTGTGCATTTGTGTATGTATAGACATACAGATGTAAAAGTTTATAGATACATCATGGTTGCACACAATGGTGAGATCATGGGTTTGCTTCTTAGACCTTTTTTGTGGACTTCTCATATTTTTCCTAAGAATATGTATATAAGCAAAAAAGGAAAGAACGTGTATGAATCAAAGAAACAAAAGGGAAGTGATATTGAAAGAAAGAGGAAGCTCAACTACCCTTGACCATATCTCATGGGTTTCTTGAGAAACCCGTGCTTCTCAGGTAAGGACTCTCTAAAGTTGATTTACGTATGAAGGCTTCCAATCCTCTACCCACACACAACAAACAGACGTTCATGGTACTGCTGAGGTTATACAAGTGTGGAGTGTACCCGTGTATAAATGCACAGTTCACAGAGCACTGGGCATGCCTTGCCTGATTATCTCCCTCACTGTGACTAGAATCAGAATCACCTAGGATACAAGCCTCTGGACACCATGAGGATGTTTGTGGAGGCTCAACTGAAGGAAGACTATTGTGGATGTGGGTAGGCACCACCCTATGATCTGGGAACTCAGGAAGAATAAATGGAGGAAAGCAGCAAGCAAGCTGAGCACCAGCATTCATCCCCTTCCTGACTACAGATACAGGGTGGCCTCCTGTCTCTCATCCCTACCGTCATGCTCTGCTCGCTATAATGGAACACACTCTCAAATCATGAGTCAAGAATAAAACCTCTCTCCTTCAGATTGCTGCTTGCCAGTTATTTGGTCATAAAAAGAAGAAAGTAACTAATACTCAACAAGAATCAAAACAAGTAGCCAGACTATTTTACAATGAGAAACTTAGAAATTTCTACCATCCCAGAGCCTCTTCCACAGCTGCATTAACACCTACCTACACGGCCCCAAATAGCACCCTCTTCATTCACTGCATTTCAGAAAAACAGAATAATATTGTAACAGTCCACAGTCACAGTGCCACTATTCCAAGGAGCTCCGGTTTTTTTAGCTATAAAATATCAGTAAGCGCTTGTGATTCTGAGTCAACTGTAAGTATAATGAATGTTCAGAGGGTAGGGCAGGCTAAAAGAGGCCCATACTATCCATTTGGTATGTGTGGTGTGTGTCAGTAACTTCCTTCTATAAATACCCTCCATATAAGAACCAGAAAATCCTAATGCCTCCCTTCAGACAGATTATCACTACCCACTGGCTTATACACAGCTTGCCAGAACTATCATCCCCATACCTTAAAACTAAAAATCTCACATTCTCAATTTCAAAGCAAGCTAAAGAAAGAATACATTTGACTTTCTTATTTCAGACATAAACTGTCAATGTGCACTTTGAAAACATCAAGATGGGTCACATTCACAGACAAATATTTCATGAAATGTACAAATATATATGCAAGAAAGGTCTACAGGAAGGCTCTGTGCTGTTCAATCTTACAATTATAGTCTTGTTTTGAAAACACTCAGTTTCCAAGGCCCTTTTATGATATTACAAATCCTCTCATAAGAAAATCCCATTAAACTGAACAGTGTACAAGGCTGAAGATGCAGCACAGTGGTAGAGCACTTGCCAAACATACATGAACAAAGAACCCAGAGTTCCGGTCCCAGGACCACCAAATAAATAAATAAGTGCAATTTCAGCACACTGGAACACACCTGCTAAGAGCATCTGTGATATGCCAAGGGTCCTATTAGGTCCTCCTATATCTTTCCCATCTCTCATGAACACTTGTTCTGTGGCTGTCTTTACTAAAGTCTAAACACATGTGGTGAGAGCTTTAGAGACAAGTGTCTGTAAACACCAAAGTATAAACAAAAGATTCACTAAAATAAAATCTGTTTAATTTTCTTTAAGACCTGTCATACATTAGCTATATATAATGTATTAAATGAAATTCACTTCATTTGCAAAATTAAATTGTCAATAGCCAGTGTGCTAAGCACCAATCAAAATTAACCATCTGTGTCTCACTGGTGAAGACAGGGAAAAGAGCCCTTCCTTGACTAAGTCTTGTAGCATGGAAGATGCTCCTGTATTTCTGTACATATTGTCTTGTATGACCTTCACCATCTCTCTTTTACAAAGAAGCCAACTAACCCAGGCATATTCTAGTTGCTAAAGCCTCCTAGGTAAGTATAGTTAATTTAACCAAACCAGTCTCACTTCAGAAGACTGACTCTGGAGTGAGTGTGAGAGATGACTCAACAAGTGAAGGGACTTTATCTCCAAGCCCGATGACCTGAGCTGGATCAAGAGGGCCTACCTAAAGTTGGAAGAAAACTGGTTCCCATAAGTTGTCCTATGACCGTCACCTGTCTTGTCAGGGTTTTTTATTATTGTGATAAAACACCATGACTAAAAGCAACTCAGGGTGGAAAGGGTTTCTTTCATCTTACAGCTTGTGTGGTCATATCCAGGAAAAGTCAGGGCAAGAATTCAAGGCAAGAACTGATACAGAGGCCATGAAGGAGTGCTGCTTATGGGTTTGCTCCTTCTACCTTGCTCTATTTTTTTTTTTTTCTTCCCAAGACAGGGTTTCTGTGTAGCCCTGGCTGTCCTGGAATTCACACTGGAGACCAGGCTGCCTCCAAACTCACAGAGATCCAACTGCCTCTGCCTCCTGAGTGCTGGGATCAAAGGCATGCACCAACATCTCCCAGCTTCATTTTGTTTTCTTATACACCTCAGGCCCACCTATCCAGGGTTAGCATCACCCATAGTGGGCTGGGCACTCCCATGTCAATCACCAATAAAAGCCCCTCAGGCTTGCCTAATCTTATGGAGGCATTTTCTCAATTGATGTTCCTACTTTTCAGATGACTCTGGGATTCCTATACCTTCTTTAAGAATACTCTGCGAAAAAAGGATATGTGATAGGTAGAGTTTTAGTTGGGGGGTGGTAGGGGAGGAAGGGAGGGAGAGGGAACTGGGATTGACATGTAAAACAATCTTCTTTCTAATTCTAATTCAAATAAAAAAAAAAAAGAACAGTCTGCAAAAAGGATACAAACTATTCCCAATCCCACCAATATATATCACAGAAAAGACAGAAGAATAAGGCCTCACTTGAATACATTTTCTGTTTTAAGTTACTGTTCTATTGTTGTAAAGAGATACCAAGGCAGCTTGTTGTGAAGTATTTGTTTAACTATACTAATATGCGTTGCATTTGTTTATGTTGCAGAATATTTGTTTTAACTCTGTAAAGATGTGTTGTATTGTTCAATTATGCAAAGATGTGTTGCTGTTTTACCTTGCCTGCCTAAGGCACCTGATTAGTCTAATAAAAAGTTGAACAGCCAATAGCAAGGGAAGAGGTATAGGTGGGACTTCCAAGCAGGGAGAATAAATAGGAGGAGGAATTTAGGCTGGGCGAGGGATGCAGAAAAGGGAAGAAAGAAAAGAGATGTCAGGGTGACGCCAGGGGCCAGACAGACAGACACGGAGGAAGCAGAAAAATAGGACATAGAGAATGAAAGAAAGGTAAAACACACCAAAGCAAAATGTAGATGAATAGAAACGGATTAAATTAAGTTAAAAGAGCTATGGGACTGGCCTAAGCTAAGGCCCAGCATTCATAATTAATGATAAGTCTCCATATCTCTATTTGGGAGCTGGTTGGCAGCCCAAAGAAAATTCCAACTACAGCAGCTCATTTAAAAAAGCATTTATTTGGGGGCTTACTTACAGTTTCAGAGGGTGAGTCCATGACCATCTATCAGGTAGGAAGCATGGCAGGCACACAAGCAAGTATGGCACTGGAGCAGTAGCTGAGAGCTTACATTTGATCCACAAGCACAGGACTAGAAGAGAACAAGACTCCCTGGTAGGTACTTTGGAAACCTCAAAATCCACTGCCAGTGACAGAGTGCTGAGACATTTCTACTTTATTATTCAAAACTATTTAAAATAACTTATTGCTCAAAGTAGTTTAAAATTTGAGAGTCCTTAAGACTTCAGTGTGTCTAAGTCTGTTTTCCCAGATAATCAATTCCCTTTAATTCTGCATCTAATGGAGAGGTACTTTTAAAGGCTATGTTCTAAATACAAATAACCCCCAATGTGTTAGGCCTCTAGGAAAGGCTTCCAGCAGAAATGCTAGAGAACAGGTGAGAAAGAGAGAGAAAAAAGCTTTACCAGAAAGAACGAACCTCTTCACCGAGGCCGGTGGAACCTGGGGACTGTAAGAAAGTCTCAAGCAGTAGAGGGAGTATACGAACCTGTGTCCCTCTTACAAGGTATGCTCATTCGCAGAGTAAGAGAAACATAGAGAGCAGAGGCTTATGCCAAGCTTCCCACACAGGGTCTGGGTAAAGACTGACTCACAAGCTGCACCCACACCATCCCCTGCCTAAGGCAGCCCTACC
Organism: Cricetulus griseus; assembly: GCF_003668045.3. Classification (NCBI taxonomy): domain Eukaryota; kingdom Metazoa; phylum Chordata; class Mammalia; order Rodentia; family Cricetidae; genus Cricetulus; species Cricetulus griseus. The sequence goes on along the minus strand of NW_023276807.1, from coordinate 217,880,361 downwards.
AAAAAATCCAAAGCTAAGGCAAGTCACAATGATGGCTGTAGTTTATCTTTCCCCTACCACCCGGCTTTTGTTTCCTAAAGACTCAGAAAGCCTAACAAGATGAAGGAAGCAAGCCAGAAGAGTGTGAGAATCAGAGCTGGCCAGGAGCACTGACAAGCATGACCCAAGGTGAACAAGAACCACCTGTTCTCCAATAGGGGACATCAAGGAGGGAACCATACTTTACCACTCTTTAGTGCAGGCCATGGACCACAGCTGCTCCCCTGTGGAGCTATAAAAGGATCCACAGGTGACTAGTGCACCTGCGGAGTCCATCGACCCCCAGAGCCTCTCAGTCCACCCACGTCCCCCTCTCAGACACCATCTTAATGGGAAAAATGAAAGGTAAAGAATCAGCATCTGGGCACATTAACAGTCCCAAAACAGCATTTATCCAAAAGCTATGGAAATACTTGCATTAGACTCATTTTTTCCAGACTGAAGAGTAATGTGAAGGAGAACACCTAAAGAGAAGCTGTGTCTACAGACTAAATGACTGATTAGAGCGGCAATATTGTAGAGAGTGAAACAATGCAGGTCCAAAGTCTCATTGCCTTACCTTGGGCTAGTTCTGCCCTTCCAGAGCAGCCATTCCTTGACTACCTCCAAGTCGGAATGTGACTTAGATAAAAACTTTTGGGAATCTATTAACATAGCAGACCGCTCACTTTCACTAACCCAAGCTAAGAATGTCATCAGAGAGCATCTTGGACCTATAGAAAATCTTCCCCCATCTTGCTGTCATTGCCTCTCTGGTGTATCCACCAATGTACTATAAACTTGACAAGACTTATTACTTTGTTCTATAAAACAATAAAATGTTGGGACTGGAGAGATGGCTTATCAGTTAAGAGCACCAACTGCTATTCCAAAGGACCTCGGTTCAATTCCCAGCACCTGCAGGGCAGCTCGCAACTGTCTGTAACTCCAGTTTCAGGGGACCCAATACCCTCACACAGACATACATGCAGGCAGAACACTAATGCTCACAAAATAAAAATAAATGTCATGAAACTGCTTTCTCTCTGGAACATGGAATATAGGGTGACCTAAATCTGTGTCCCCCAGTTGCGATCACTCAAAATGGTTCCAGAATAAACTACATCTTACTCCCTTCCAAATGAGAGCTGTTGTTTGTGTTGAGAATATTCCTGTGTGTGAGTGTTTTTGTACAAGGAAGGAACCTGTGAGAAAGATCATCCCAGAATATAGAAAATAAAAGAGCATTCACCTTGTCTGTACATGTAAACAAGGAGATGGTTCTTCTGCCTAGAGGTAGGCTGACCATACATGAAGCAGCTTTAGGGAAGTCATCTACAGTCTTATTTGAAGGACCTCACTTCTACTGTCTAATTTTGGAAGTGATGGGAAAATCACTACAAAAATCAGTCTAGACTCTATTTAGCTGTATTGGCAGAAGAGGGATATCCTGTGACAAACGAGGGAAAAGTCACAGCTGAGAGAAGGGAATATCAAAGAAAGCAAGGGACCACTGGCCTTTTTTTTCCTCCTTTGAGCTCTGCAATTCACCATTACCTACCATTTCCCAGCAGCTGTGCGACTACCAGATGAAAGGTGGGTGGGGCACCTATCCCTCTTCAACATGCCCTCCGCCAGGGTTCACACACAGGGAGGAGGCATGCTAAGTTCTTAGTGTTTTGCACTGGCAAGTGTCCATCTTCTAGAACTGTAATGCTCTGTGTCTGAGGAAATTCCAACAACATTCCCTGAGAACCTAAGTTAGTTCACTGAGGACGGATGCTACACACTAAGAATGGCATTTGGGATGCCAGGAATGAGTAGGCTCACTTTACACAGGACAGAGTAACCTGTCCTCTACCAGTTAGGAAACACTTCTGTCATTCACCAATCATCTTCAAGATCCAGTAACTGTTTCTCAATCATAAAATTCTCCAGCTTGAGGGCCAGGTGGTCTTTTTGTGAGTTCAACCATTTTTTCATTCATCCACCTATTCACACAAGTATTCATCTAACTACAGATGACCATTGGCTTCCGGTGCTCTGACTTGTTTATTTTTCAGTAGTGTAAAAGTGAAAATCATGTAGTAGAAACTCAACTTTTGAGTGCGGATCTTTTCACAAAATTGCAGTCTTTCTCTCTGGATGCTGGATGGTAGCAAACTGCAGCTCCCAGTCCAAAGCATTAGGGTAAACCGCTGACACCACACCCAATGCTGTTGAATTGGGATGGTGGGCAGCTCAGGTGGAATAAATGCATTTGACTTTTATTTTCTACTAATGATGGGCACCAGGAAGTTTCTCTTTCCTTTCTTCTTTTCTTCCTTTTCCCGTAATCCTGTTTTTTAATCCTTTCTGTGCTTCAGGAACTCAGTTCCTGGGCAGATCAAGTTTCTTTAGCTTTCCCATAAGCAAACAGATACAACCCCACTGTAAGTCAGGGAGAATCTGGAACGTGCTGGTTATATACACATCATGTACCACTGCTGTGGCTCACAGTGGCACAGGACACAAGCCCCACCCTCAGTATGCTCGGAAGTATTAACAGACCAAGAAAGCTCCACCTTGATTAATTTATCACCAGTACCACTGCCAGCCATGCGAGGAAAGCCAACTACTACCCCAACTTCTTGAAGTAACATGCTGGCACATAAGAAGTGCACAAGTGTGCGTGTGTTCCTGTGTGTGTGTGTGTGTGTGTGTGTGTGTGTGTGTGTGTGTGTGTGTGTGTGCGCGCGCGCGCGCACGCACGCGCTTGTGTGTGGTGTGTGTGGGGGGACATATGCACCAATTCTCTTCCTTATTCACTCTACTGAACTGATACACCTAAGGAAGTGCTGCCAAATGCAGCAGTAACCCTGGGGGAGGGGGGTGTCCACATTTTGACTCAACATTCCTTAGAATTCAGAGAATGCTTGTAGCTTCTCCTTACAAAGCATTTCACATTGAACAATAAAGTACATATCTATATCAGTAAAGATATGGGTTTTTATTCTCTGGTCAGACCGAGACCGCTGAATAATAGTGGGGATATTAGCAATGATGAGTAGCACACACACACACACACACAGCTTGATATTTTACAAACCAGTTTAAAATATAGTAAAAGCGTTTTCCTGTTTGATGACTAAAGAAGAAAAAATTAAACCAGTAAGTCAAAAATTTAGCATGGAAAATTCAGGGCTCAGAGAGCTTGATTGCATATCTCAAGAGAGGATGTCTAGGGACATAATGCATGACATTTCCTGAGACTTGGCCCACCATTTTCAAGTGGAAAATGAAATTCTTCTACATTGTCTTGGATTCTAGGGAAAGATCTATTATGTAAATGTTCCCTGTGAAGAATGGAAGTCCTCAAATGCCTTTTCAGTTATGAGAAAGCAGGAGTGAAAGGAAGACACACAAAAGCAGAGTTCCTGAGAACAGAAAGAATAAAAAGATTAGGAGGATTATGGAAAAATGAAAGAAGGTCAGAACGGAAAGAGAAACCTCAGGATGCCACAAAGAGAACAACTTCCTTCTCAGAGACAAACGTCACAGAAAGTACAGAACTCTGCATGGACTGACTTCATTATCACAGCATCTGTCCAAACCCATTTCCTTTTTCCTCAGTGAGCATTACGGTCAGCCTACAGGAAGGAGTTCCTGCTGACAGATGGCAGGTACTCCCAAACCCTCACATCGCTCAAGTATCTTATGACTTGTTTGCCTATCAGTTCTGTTATAGACCATCACCGAGAAGACCCAAGATCTGGCAAGTGTCTGTTAACTGCCTTTCAACTCCACCCGGCCTCCCGATGAAGTGAACACTAGGCAGTGAAATGGAAGATGGCCTTTCTCTGAGAATTTAAGTCAGTCTCCACCACACCTATCATTTATTACCCTCACACCTCCCAGAAGACAAGTCAGAAACGTCACTTTCTGCATTCTAACATTTGAGGAATCAAGCTCAGATGCCCTCTTCTTATCAAACATTCTTCCTTTAAAAAGGTGATTACTAATTAAAGAATCGATGACTCACGACAAATATACACAAAATACACATGTCAATTTACCTTTGCAAGAATTTCAGATATGGAGCTGGAAAGATGGCTTGGTGGTTAAAAGCACTGACTGTTCTAGAGCCAGCACCCATCTGGCTTACAGCCACCCGTAACTCCAGTCCCAGGGAATCTGATGTCTTTTTCTAACCTTTTTGGGCACCAGGCACATTCATGGCACATGTATACATGCAGGTCAAACATTTGTACACAAAATAAACTTAAAAAATTCAAAAACATAAGCCTCAAAATGAATAATCACAACTGGGAGTAGTGGCATATATCTGTAATTCCAGCACTCGGAGACAGAGGCAAGCAAGTCTCTAGAGTTCAAGGCTGGCCTGGTCTACATAGAGAGTTATAGCCCAGCCCTAACTACATGATGAAATCTTGACTCAAAATAAAAATCATTAACAAGATTTCTTACATGTTTTTAGACATACATGGAATTTAAGACCTTACACAAAAACACCTTATACATTATTTTGTAGCTTAATAGCCCATAGACAATCTTGTTAATAACTGCATGATAGGAACTAAACAATTTAGATATCCATGCCTTCACAGAAACACAGCTTGTTTCACATCTTTCTTAATCACAATGTGAAACCATGTTAACCCCTGTCTAAAATTTGCCCAGTTGAAGGCCATGCTGCATGTTTCAGTCAGCATGCTCCTTTTCTGATAGAGGCTCCTTTTCTCCTTACAGCATTACAAGACTGGATAATACCAAATTTTAAAAACATTTGTCAAGATGGGGAACTCAGTGGTGTTTCAGTGTTTAAGTTATAATGGTCCAATTATTTATTTCCAACATATTTGAAATGTCTTCCTGTTCAGATTTCTAACAGATTTCTGAGTTTTTATTATTATGTATTTGTAGAGACTTTTATTTTGAAAAATCATAATTTTTAATATATATTACAAATACTTTTTCTCCAGGCTTTTAACACTAACATTTATTATTGTTGTTGTTTATTTAGGGGAAGGGATGTGCGCATCAGGGCACACGTGGAGATCAAAGGACACCTTGCAGGAAGGAGTCTGTTCTCTCCTTCTACATCTCCTTCCACCATGTGGGTCCTGGAATTGAACTCGGGTCCTCGGGTCCTCGGGCTCAGTGGCAAGTGCCTTGACTGACTGAATCACCTTGCAGGCCACCTTAACACTGACATTTTAAAATGAATGTGGTTTACATTTGCCAATTTTTTCTGTTATAATTTCAGGATTTCAAGACATCATCCTTTACATTAACTACAAGCTTACACCAGTTAAGTGAATGTTTTCACAAATAATACAATTAATTCTCCCTTTTCAGCTCTTTAGGTCTTCCCTAAGCTTACTTATTCTGACATGTAAATGAATATGTGCTCTCAGAGCGCTGTCACTCAAAAGGAACCAGCACTTCATCCAGTGTGTAGCAGGATTTTTATAAATGTTCGGACATTCTATTCTCCCCAAGAACTACTAGTTTACAGACAACAGTAGTATAAATTCTCTTCAAAACATTTCCCACCAAATTACATTCAGGGTGCCAATGGGCGAGCCGTGTATGAGTGAGGGATGGCAGTGTGACAAACTTCTGGTGAAAGAAATGTGAGCAGAAGTCACTGAACTGAGCTTCCAGGAAGCTCTGAGTGAGAGCAGGTGCAGCTGTTGGATGCCTTTGCTTGCCATCTGCTCTCTTCCTCCTTCCTGTCTGGAAGGCAGACCCAGTGGTGACTGGAGAGCAGCATCCAGACAAGATCGCCACAATGGCTGCATGAGCAGGCATAAGCAGCTTGGCCTTTGATGGCTTCTTTGAGCCTCCTAGCACTCCTGGACAGCCCACCAACTTACTTAGAATACTGCTAGTCAGGCGGGGCTTCTGGTCACTCCAGCAGAATTTAGTATCTAAACTACACGGCAAGACATCCTTTCCCGTTTCATGACTTGAGAGGATTTCTTGAAGAAAAGCTCTGCTGGTTTAAAGGGCAAATTCTACATTCACAATCCCATTTTACCTTAAAAAGAGGAATCAAGTCATGAAGCACTCAACCAGAAATCAAGAGAGGCCTTTACAGAGAAATCAGTAACTGGGAACATAGAGCCACCTGCGGTACTTGGTGTTAAAGCACTCTCATCAGGACACCACATGGGGGGTGGGTGGGGGCAGCTGGAGAATTTTTAACATAGTGAATGACTGAAAGGGTTTTTTATTGTTATTAATCAATCTGAAATTAAGGAAATATCCCAGAAGATGCCCCAAATCCTACACCACAGATCATATTCCTTAGTGTTTCTGCAAATGAGGAGGACAAGCGGAGGAACTACTGAACCACCAGGAAGAACTTTCCCAAGAACATATTCTGTTTTAGTCCTCACCTCAGGTAAAAAGAAAAAAGTAGGAAATGAAATAGAAGTAAGAATTCATGTTTGCTGTTCACTTGTGATTTGAGATAGGTTCTCTTTACATAGCTCTGCTGACCTGAAACTCTCTAGTCAATCAGGCTTGCCTAGAATTTGTAGCATCCTCCTGTTTCTGCCTCCTGAATGCTGGGATTGTGGCAGATGCCACCAGACCCTGCAGCAGTAAGAATTTCAGAGCAGCATTTTTCAGAGGTGATCAATCATCAAATAATTTGGAACCATCCAAAACTACTTCAAACATAAGCAATTTCCTTTGCCAATCTAGTTCCTCTCAAACCCAAGCAAGGCTGTTTACAGAAATGCTATTCACAGGGGTCACCAGAGTAGGAATCAATAACCACATTACAGTTAGGACTTCAAGAGTGAGTTCGTCAGCTGCTGGTGGTCACTCCATTTAGAGCTCTCTGGGTCTCCATTCCTCTCCTGTAAAGTGACGGTGTCTATCGAGTAGTCATGAAAAGTCAGCTACAAAGTTGGCCATGTGGTAACTGATTCTCTCCATCTTTTTCTTCAGCTATCTGCAACATCTCCACACATTTCCAGGCTCCCTCTCCTTCCTGCTATACCAGCTCCAGATGGTGACAACCAGCAAAGACAACAGGCACACAGTCCTTCCTTCCCTGAGACTCCCTTTCAAGCCAAGAGAAAACTTGGGCTTCCCTGCTTTACCCCCATCAATCTCTCCTCCCCTCCCCTCCCCTCCCCTCCCTTCCCCTTCCCTCCTCCCCTCTCTGATCACATGCCTAGACCTAAACCAATGCTGGCAAAGGGAACTTCATATTAACAGGCTTGAAACAGGAGTCAGTCTAGAGTCATGTGAGACAGGGGTAGACACCTGAAAAAAAAAAAAAAAAAAAAAACTTGTAAAAAAACAACAGAAGATTCTAGTTAACTTATCAGCCGGCAAGAATGAAGAATGAAAAAGGGAACTAGAGAGATGGCTCAGCCATTAAGAGCACTTCTTGCAAAGGACCCAGGTTCAGTTCACAGCACCCATATGGCAGCTTAAAACTGCCTGCTTGCAGTTGCAGGGGATCCAATCCCTCTTCTGACTCTGAGGGCACCAGGCTTATACATGATGCACTCTTATATACCGGCACTCATATATCCAGGTAAAATTGTTTTTAAGATTTATTTATTTATTATGTATAGTGTTCTGTCTGCATGTGTATTTGAAGATCAGAAGAGGGCTCCAGATCTCATTTTGGATAGTTGTGAGCCATCATGTGGTTTCTGGGAATTGAACTCAGGACCTTTAGAAGAGCAGCCAGTGCTCTTAACCTCTCCAGGTAAAATTTTTTTAAAAATTTTAAAGGTTGAAGCAAACAACTGGGAAGATAGAGTGTTGAGAAACTATGACTTCACAGTACTATAGTAAGAATCAAGGGCTAAAGCATGAAAACAAACTGCCAATTACAAAAATGCTCTATAAAATCGAAAGGCCTTGGCGCAATCAACCCTAAATGAGATTTCTCCATCAAATCCCTCCTCTCAGAGCTCAGGAAACCCTGATGAAGAACAGGCTGAAAGAATGTAAGAGCCAGAGGAGATGGAAGACACCAAGAAAACATCAACAAGAGCAGAGCCCTTGTGAACTCCCAGAGACTGAAGCAGCAAGCACAGAGCCTGCACAGCTCTGTACCAGGTCAGACGTTTTTATGGGATTCCTGAGTGGGAAAACAAACAAGTGGCTCTCTGATTCTTGTGCCTTCTCTTGGGCTCTTTTCCTTCTGTTGTCCTGTCCAACTCTCATGTGTTAGTTTTGTTTTGTCTTACTCATTATGTTTTACTTTGTGATATTTTATTATTATCTCTTAGGAGCCTATTCTTTCTAAGGAGAGACAGAAAGGGAGTGGATTTGAAAGGGAGAAAAGAACTGGGAGGGCTAGAGGGAGGGAAAACTGTAATCAGAATATATTATGTGAGAAAATAATCTATTTTCAATAAAATAATCAAAATAAGTAAATAAATGAAAATGCTCTATAAATGTAAGAGATTGCCATTCAGTTAGGGAGACATTTCATGTCTCTTTGAGGAAAATCTTAGCCAGGCAGTGATGGTGCACCCCTTTAATCCCATCAGAGGCAGAGGCTACAGGATCTCTGAGTTCAAGGCCAACCTGGTCTACAGAGTGGGTTGCAGGTCAGCCAGTGCTGGGGGGAGGGGGGAGACAGGGAAGGTCGGGAGGGAGGGGAAAAAGAGAAAATCTCAATGACAAAGAGATTCTCTGAAAACAAAAGATACTTTTTAAAAATCACAAAATTAAAAATTATGATGACAATCAGCTCATGCTCACCGCAGATGTGATGTGGCCAGCTCATGCTCCTGATACCATGTCTTCTCACCTTAACAAACTGTTCTTCAGTTGCAAGCCAAACAAAGCCTATCTCCTTTGCCTTTTTGTCAGGCATTTTATCACAGCCCTGAGTAAATAATACACACCCCACCTCGAAAGTCAGCCAACCTTTCACAGAGGGGAATTTCTTTTTCATTTTGGGGTGCTCTGGATTTGGGGGGTGGGCAGGAAGAAAATGTGAAGAACTATATGCACCCACAATTCAAATCTATCTTTGACTCATCAGCAGTCATCCAAAAGGACTAACTCTGAGTTAGACGTAAAATGCAGCATCAACGCAAATGTCCCAGGAGCTTCTCACAGAAGTCACAGAAGTGTTCCTGTGAAGAATGGGTTGCTTAATTGAATGACTGCACTGAGGCAATCTTAAGGAACTTTCTTTTTTCTTTATTAATAGATACCTTTTATTTATTCTTTGGCATTTTCATTCATTTAAACAATGCTGAAAAACAAACAATCTTACTGGGCATGGTGACACAGGCCTTTAATCCCAACACTTGGGAGGCAGAGTCAAGGGAGTCTGAGTGGAGGCAACCCTGGTCTACAAAGTGAGTTCCAGGACAGCCAGGGCTACACAGAAAAACCCTGTCTCCAAAAAATAATGTGTCTTAAACATGTCCATTCCCAACTGTCCTCTGACTCCTCAGCATGCTCCCCCATTGCATGCCACCACCCCTCCCCCACCTCTTTGTAATCCACTGAGTCTAGTTAGTGCTGCCTGACTGAACATTGACTCACCTTGTTTGCTTGATCATGTTCAGGTAAGCACAGCTACAGTAAGTTCATGAGTGCAACAGCCATGTATGTCATGTCTAGAAGGCAATATTTTACAGCACTGCCCCATCCTCTGGTTCTTACATTCTTTCTGCCCTCCTTTTCTATGATGTCCCTTGAGGCCTGGCTAGGGGCGGGAAAATGTGTGTGAACTCTATAGCCCGCACTCAAGGGTCCCTTCTTCTCAGCACTCTGACTAGCTAGTTATATGGTCTCTGCATTAACTGCTGAGCTCTACAAAGGAGCTTCTCTGGCCACTGCTGGGGCACCCACTAATCTATGTGTATAAACAGAAACATCTGGGAGGCAGTTTGATAACATGACCATTTAGCAAGACAACAGTAGTATGTCTCCTCTACAGCCTTTGACCAGACTTACAGTGCCAGAAAAGAATTCTTTCCTGTGGAGCAGACCTCAAAACCAATGCAAAAGTGATTGGTTAGCCACCGCCCCCTACACACACAGACACACACACACACACACACTATAACAGCCAGACCACTATTGTACCAATGGGCACATCTTGCTTTAGCAGTCAGTTTACCAATGGGTAATATTCATAGCTCTTCTTCTCCTCAGGTGGCCAGATTGCACCTTCCAGCACTATGAAAGCTAGCTAACAGAAAAGACTTTTTCAGGTCAGTCACAGCTTGGTTTCTCTCTATGTCCTACAGTGGGTTGTGTCTTCAGTAGTAGGATCTTCCCGCCTAGTTATGGTGGGCCATCAAGAGCAATGGCAATATGCTGTGTTGTTTGAGGGGACCTCTGCAGCTTTCCTGAATTGTAGGCAGGTATCCCACACATGGTATCTCAGTGAATTTTCAAGGTAACTAGCAGATAGTCTCTTTTAACACTACACCTCTTACCCAAAGAACTGAAAATAGGGATACATAAAGATTTGCAGAAGCAGCAAGGAAACAATGATGCAGATTAAAGAAGGACACACTGTCAAGATTACACAAGATTGACAGCAGGGCACAGGAAAAAGGCTATTCTAGGGCCCAGCCTATAGCCTGGGGGCTCTTTTATGGGGTCTAAAGAAAGAGGGGAGCTAGTTATACTAAGGGACACAGTTTGAGTGGTTCTCTATTTTGACTGATAGATTATGTTATATATTCACCCTTCTTACTTTGCATGCCCCTTCTTATAACGTATCTGATTTTAACAACAAAGACCTACATTAAAAAATTGAGGAAATCTCAAGTTAATAATTTAATAATACACCTGAAGGCCTTGGGAAAACAAGAGCAAAGAATACCCAAGAACAGTAGTCTGGAAGAGATCACCAACATCAGGGTTGAACTTACTGGAATAAAAACAAGGCAACAATACAAGGAATCGATGACACAGAGTCTTTTTTGAAAAGCTTAACGCTGCTGGAAAATCTTTAGACAAATTAACCAAACGAAAGAAAGTGGGGATCCAAATGAATAAATCAGGGATGAAAAGGAGGCGTCACAACAAACACTGAGGAAATTCAGAGACTCATAAAGACGTATTTAAAAATCTGAGTTTGAGGCCAGTTTGGTCTACAGAGCTACTTTCAAGACAGCCAGGGCTACACAGAGAAACCCTGTCTCAAAAAACAAAGCAAAACAAAACAAAACAAAACAAAATCTGTATTCCACAGAACTAGTGAATCTAAAAGAAATGGATGGATTTCTTGATGTATATGGCCAATCAAAGCTAAATAAGAGGAAATAAATTACTTAAATAGACCTATAACATTCAATGAAATAGAAGCAGAAATTAAAAATCTCCCAACTGAAAAAAGCAGAGGCTGGATGAATTCAGCACAAAATCCAACCAGACCTTCAAAGAAAAACAAACCAATGTAAGGATTCAGACATTATGTTGGCCTGCCCCTGTCACCTGGCAGAATACACTCAGGCAGTATCCTGGTCAGCCCAGGGTTCCATGACTACTAGTCAACACAAAGGTGCAAATGACCCCTTTAAAGAAACACATCCACCCCCTACATACGGTCTCTTTCCCTCTCTCTTTCCCACTGTTCCTCTAAAGGGGTAGGCAGGACTTTTCCTGTCTCCTCTTCTCTTTTGTCCTCTCTCTGTTTCTGTGTCTCTTTACCTCTTTTCTCTCTCCTCCTCCCCTTCCCTTTCTAATAAAACTTCTCACTAAGCTCTGTTTGCCTGGCATGTTTGTCCCCGCTTCTGTCACCCTGGAGCCCGACATGGAATCCACCAAGGTCCCCCAAACACTTTATCATAACAACCAATACCACTGAAATTATTCTGCAGAAGGCAGGGGCACTGCCAATCTTTTTACAAAGCCAATATTGCCCTGATATAAAAACCAGACAAGGAACCCAACAGAAAAGAAATAATTTAGGCCAATATGTCTGGTGAACATGGACACAAAAATTCTCAATAAAATATTTGACAAGTGAACTCAAAACATTATCAAAAAAGATCATCCACCATGATCAACTCAGCTTCATCCCAGAGATGCAGGGATGGTTTGATATAAATGTTGATTATCACATAAATAGAAAAGAAAAAAGAAATCCAACATCCTTTCATGATAAACATCCTAGAGAATCTAGGAATAAAGGGAACAGATCTCAACATAATAAAGGTTATACAGAAAGCCCAGAGTGAACATCCTGCTGAACAGAAAAACAAAAACAAAAACAAAAACAAAAAAAACAAACCCAAAGCACTTCCACTAAAATCAGGAATAAGATATGGACTTCTACTGTACCACCCATTCTCAATCTGTTAAAAACTGTGCTTGAAATCAGAATAGTAAGACAAGTGAAGAAGACAAAGGGCCCATGACACACAGGCCACTGTAGTTAGTAGACACCAGTGAGTACTGAAAGAAAGAAAACCATACCCCCATTCAAAATGACCATTAGAGACTAGCTAGCTCCTGGCATAATTTTAATTGGGGAAGTTAACAGACCAGTATGATTATAATTGTACTTCTGATGCCTGCTAGAAGGTAATACATGATAGCAGTCAGTGCGGTCTATAGGTCTTTTTTTTTTACTATAGTGGTGCTGTCTTTATTTAAGATGTAAGAATATTCCAGAAGAATTATTATGGTTGTTTAAAAGTAAGTTGATCACTAGAAATTACAGAAAAAACACTGTTTTCTTAAGAGAGAGAAAAGGTCTGGGTATGGAAGGGTGGGGAGCTGGACAGGATCTGGGAGGAGATGAGGAAGGAGGAACTGTGGTCAGAATATACTGTATGAAAACAACTTAATTTTCAATTAAAAACTGAAAAAATGTAGTTACAAGAAGATGCACTAAAATCTTTAGTAGCATCCTATTACAGGTATATCTATCCAGCTATAAAGAAAAGTTTCCTCAAACAGAAGTCACCACTGACATTTACAATTAAATGAGATGCATCATTTTTTCAAGTATTAAATCATTAATTAGGGACAAAGCACAGGAAGCCAAAAGACCACTCAAGCAAAACTACTCAGCGGGCTGCATCCTCTGCCTTTTGTGAACTCCACTTCCATTCAAACTAGATTAATTCCAGAACTCGGTGTGAGTTTCAGAAAAGCAAGGAAGACAAGGGGTAGGGCAGTTTAATAGGGTTTTGGTCCCGAGGAAGACCAGGGGTAGAGGTCAGCTAATAGGAAATAGCCCCCCAAGTTGAACTGCATTTCATATTGTTTTGTTTTGTTTTGTTTTTTGAGACAGGGTCTCTACATAACCCTGGCTCTCCCAGAACTCCCTATGTAGACCAGGCTAGCCTCAAACTCACTGATCTACCTGCCCCTGCCGCCAGGGGATGCACCATCACACCCAATTGTGTTTCATATTCAAAAAAAAAACACCCACAAAACTAAAACTATAAAGGCAGAGGAAGGACCTGAGCAGCCCCTCTCTAGAGAGATTAGAGAGATGAATTCCAAACTCTGGTTCCCAGTCCACTAGTGGGTCAGGAAGTTAATCAGAGGGACATAATCAGGACTTCAGAAGAACTAAGAGCAGAAACTCAGTGTGCTGGGCTCATGAGAAGGCCACCATGTCACAGCACAGGAAACCCAGGAAATGCCAAGTTCAGAGCAGAGCTGGCTGGGATCTCACTCCCTGCCCCAGTTGTTTTGGAGGGGGTGAGATAGAGGAAGGAGGGAGGTACTAAATACTATGATTTGTGGTCAATATCCAAAACATTACTCTGCACATCCAGGCCCTGGCTGGGAGCTGGCAAGCTACCCAGAGTTAAATGTTCACTACTGGAAACTTAAGGATTCATCTAGAAGCAGAAATGTAGTGAATCCTGTTCAACTGGGTATTAGCCACCAAAACAAAACAAATACATCTGTAAGATTTCTGCCAGGAATAACCACTGCTATCTAAAAGTTGCTAAAAAAAAAAAAAAAAAAACACACACACACACACATTGCTTCCCAGTTGCTCCATGAAATGGGGACAATTTCACATAAGCATGCAGCTTTCTTCCCAAGGTACTCTTTTTCACTTGTGATTTCTGGGTGAGGTTGTTTCAGGGACTTTCTGTTCATCCAGTCGCCGCAAGGGCACAAAGCAGTTCTGAGGACACAACTCCCTCCTTTTCCAGGTTGAAGAGACCCAGGCTGAGTATTCTCGGAAAACAAATTTGGCTGGGGTCTCATCCTCTGCCCCAGTCCTTCTTTTCCAAGAACTTAAATTAAAAACAGAAGATTGCAAAGCAGCAGAGGACAAATAAGCCACTTCCTTTGCTCTTTTGGCCTTATTGGCTATTTCTTAGAACCCTGGATTAATTTTTACAATGGTATACTCGGAGGCCTCCTGCCTGTGGGGAGGAGAGTTCTCTCCTTTAGTATCCTGATACTCTGTTCTAACAGTGCAGCTGAGAAGAAGAGGCAGCTTCATGGCCTTCACTTCTCAGGTAAAAAATTGTATACCATATACCATTCAGTTTCATGCTATGGGGATCAATAGGTTAGTACCTCTGCCTTAAATCACTAACTTCTAAATGCCATAAAGTGGCTTCACATCCTCCAAACTCCAAACTTTTTTTTTCTTTTCAGTGTATCCCATGCCGACCTCAAACTCCATATTTAGCCAAGGCTGACCTTGAGCTTCTGGTCCTTTGACCTCCATCTCCAAATTGCAGGGACTATAGGTGTGCACCACCATGCTCCCTATATTTGGTTCTGGAATGGATCCAGGGCTTCCCCCATGTTCAGCAAGCTCTCCATCAAATGAACTACATCCCCAATCTTCCAAACTCTTTTTAATGCATCAAGATGATTCCCAGTAACAATCAAAAACATGTCCTTCTCTCTGTGCCAAAAGGCAAAGCAAAAACAGAAATGGAAAGACAGTGTGTTAGTAGGATTGCTTTTCAAAGTTTTGATCTCCTTTGCTTAGACAGGATTATCTCTCTCAAGTGTCTTCTGGATTTTCCTTCTCTTCTGTACTGGGGTATGTAATATAGGCCCAAAATAATTCATGTTAAGAGTGTCAGAATGGCCAGCCTGTCACTTTCCAATGTTGCAATTCAGGTGATTAAGATCTGAACAGTCCTGCAGAAAATCCGGTTCTACAATATAAAAGAAATTCAGAGTTGTCAGCAGCCCTGAAGCCTCCGTGGTAAACTGAAACACACTTTCCCACGAAGATCTTAGAGTCAGCCTGCTCCTGACCTCAGGGCCACACAGGCAGGCCCCTGCACATTCCTGGACACACACACTGCTTGAATGCAGAGTAAAGACTTTTGTCTTTACTCCCTTTCAACAATCCCATGGAGTAAACTCCTTCTGTGGGACTTGAAAACAAGAGCTTTAGTGCCAAATGATGACTCTCTTATGCAGAGGTGAAATTTTTCTAATTTTATGCCATTAAATAAGGTTCATATAGTCAAAAATTAGCTTGGGCTTCAATCCATCACTCTAAGAAGTTCTCAACCTTCATAACTATACTTCAATTGCAGGAAAAACTTTGATTGGCACTTCTTTCAAAAATGTATGCAAATGTTAGAAAATCCACGGTGCATAAAACTCCATCAGGAGCCCAGCTGAGCTGGACTGTGGTCTAAGTATTAGTGAAATTTCACTTCACAATGAAAAAATTAGTGACAAATTAACCAACACCGTGATTTATAAGATGAAATGAAAGTCTAACATATCTTTTCAAAATAAAATTAGGTAATGAAGGCCATGTAGAAACGTGACAGTTTGGAGACTTGGGGGTGTAAAGCTTTAATGACAAAAGTCAGAGCCCTCTCTAGTCCAGCTCATTGCCATCTCCACGGGGGAAGAAAGGTTCTCCCTCCAGGCTGCCGAGGGAAACTCAAAATCAGGGGTTCACTTGAGGAATTGAGTCTCCTTTGGGCATCAGATTTCCTTTTTCTGAGACGTAAATCTGTCTCTTATTATTCATGAGTTCTACCCGAAAGGAAGCTGCTGAAAGGGCTGGTTCTGAAGTAGTCAAGGTATAAGGGAGTTAGTTCCCCAGGGTCCCCTTTCCTGAACTTAAACTCTCTGTGCTTGTTGGTTTTAGTCAACTTGACACAAACTAGAGTCAACTGGAAAGAGGAAACCTCAGTTGAGAAACTGCTTCCATCACATTGGCCTACAGGTGAAGGCATGGGTGTAAAGATTTCACTAGACCCAAGATAAATGATAAATGGGTGTCTACTGGGGAACACATATACAGATAAATATAAAGAGCGCTTCTCTAGGCTTCCTAATGGCTCAGCTGACCCAAGAGAAAGACCTGGCAAAAGGAAGTCATGCTTCAAGCTTCCTCTTTCCCTTTGGGCGTGGCTACCATTACAGGTTCACTGGCAAAACTGTTCACAGGCATGTCAATGTGGCATCTTCCTAATTAATGATTGATGGGGGAGGGTCCAGCCACTAGGCAGGTGGTCCTGGGTTGATAAGAAAAGCTGAGCAAGCCACAGAGAGCAAGTCAGTATGTAGCACCCCTCCAAGCCTCGGCTTCAGTTCCCATCTAGAGTTCCTGCCCTGATTTCTCACAATGATGGACTGTGACTGGACCAGTAAGCCAAATAACCACCCCACACACACAAGATACTTTTGGCATAGTGCTTTATCACAACAAGAGAAATCAAACTAGGCCAACCTCCCTCAGGTTCCCTCTCATCCTACCATCACCACCCCTAGAAAAGAATCCCAAATGCTTGCACACAGGCATTTCAGTGCTTTTTTATTCCTCTTGGCTTAAGTTATTCCTCTGGAGACACTCATTTTTCCAGACTCCTTGAGGTACAGGGACTCTCGAAGCTGATTCTGACTAGTGTGGGCTAGCTCCACAGTCTTACCTGGATCCTTGGGGCCTGCCCACAGGTGCTAGATTCTCTTCCCCCACTATTTAGGATGCCTTTCCTCTACCACAGATCTTGTTCTTGCTTTTGGAGGTGGTAGGGATTGAAACCAGGGCTTTGTGCACACTAGGCAAGGGCTCTCTATCACTGACATACTCTTGGCCCATTTTTCACTATTTTATTTTAAGGCTGGGTCTCCCTAAATTGTTGCAGTAGCTTTGAACAAGTAATCCTACTAACTCAACCCCTGAGCAGCCTCTAGGGTAGCTGCAGGCTTGGCTTACCCCATTTTTCCCCCTAACTCTTATTCATCCTACAACACCTATCTGAGGGAGGAATTGCTGTACTTCTCTGACCACCAGGTGGAGGAGAATACCAGCTTCCAATAACTAACAGACACTACAGAGACTCTGTTTGGTAAGACAGCTATCCTGAGTTCCAGTATGTATATGATGAACTTAGGGAGGTGTGCTGGTTAGTTCGTCAACTTGACACATGCTAGAATCATCTGGGAAGATGGAACCTCAAGTGAGAAAATACCCCCACCACATTGGCAAGTCTGTAAGGGCATTTTCTTAATTAATGGTTGATGTGAGAGGGCCCATCCCACTCTGGGCATGGTACCCCTCAGGCAGGTCCTGGCCTGTCTAAGAAAGCAGGCTAAGCAAGCAGGCTAAGCAAGCTTTGGGGAGAGCCAGCCAGTAAGCAGCACCCTTCTATGGCCTCTGTTTCAATTGCTGCCTCCAGGTTGCTTCCCTGACTTCCCTTGATGCTTGAAATAGACCCTATCCTCCCCAAGTTGCTTTGGATTAAGGTCTTTATTATAGCAATAGAAACCTAACTAAGACCAAAGATAAGGATCTGAACAGGACTGGGTCACACCTAGACTGAAATCCCACCTGGCTTTCTTCACCTTAGGCTCTACTAAAACAGAGCACAGAGGTCTAAGATGACACTCTTATTTCCAACTGCTTTTTCCTTCTTTTTTAATTTTTATTTTGTTATGTATGTATTAGTGTTTTGTCTTCATCTACATATGTGCACCACGTGAATTTCTGGAGCCCTTAGAAACCAGAAAAGGTCATCACACCCAGTTTTCCAGTGGAACAGGAATTATAGGAAGTAGTAAACTACCACTTGGGTGCTAAGAACCAAACTGGGGACCTCTGAAAAAGTAGCAAGTGCCCTTAACCCCTGAGCTACCCCCCAACCTCCCACCCCACCCTCACCCCCCTACCCCCGCCCAGGGAAGAAGCTCTTACACAAGGACCACTGAAACTCCATTAGCCCAGAAAGAGCAGCCTGAAAAGAAGCAGGGCAATGAGGGACCCTAGATCCCAAAGTTTGGTGTAGCCTTTGTGAATAGAACCTAGTTACAACCAAAGCATCTGCAAGGCCAGTGAGTTCTGGGAACAGGTTCTGCATCAGGACAGAAAGCTTTACTGGTCACTCAGTTTGTTCTTATATTTCTTATTTTCCCTATGTTTCCTTCTTTGATATCAAGCAAAGTTCCAAATTGTCCTGTGTCACAATAAACTTGAAAGCAGAGATTTCTCTTACCTATTCTTCAGCTTGAAGACTTGAGAACCATCAGCTTAACAAAAATGTACTTCAAGTGGAACAATCTTCCGAAGGAAGAGAGATTTTAGAGGACAAGAAGGGTTGTGGAGTCCAACCATTCTTCCCCATCTGAAAGTTCTCTTTTCAATACTGTATCGTAAATGTAGTGGTTTTGTTTTATTATATAATATTCTTGGCCTGGGGGTGTGACTCAGTGGTAGAGTGCTTGCCTAGAATGCACCAGACTCAGGGTTCCACCCCTAGCACCACACACATACACAAAACAAAACCTATACTCTAACATTTCTGCTACTCAACTGTGAGCATCACTGTCATGCACACACACAATGAGAGCACATTAGTAACTCAACTGTCTAATGGGATGAATGAAGCAATGCTTGGACTTCTCAGTTTTAAAGTGTGGAAGGCCACTCAGGTCAATACTTTCCCCACAAATGTATATTTGTCTACATAAGGTTTTCATGGGTCTTCAAAATATTCACTCAAGCCGGGCGTTGGTGGCGCACGCCTTTAATCCCAGCACTCGAGAGGCAGAGGCAGGCAGATCTCTGTGAGTTCGAGGCCAGCCTGTTTTCCAGAGTGAGTGCCAGGATAGGCTCCAAAGCTACACAGAGTAATCCTGTCTCAAAAAAAAAAAAAAAAAAAAAAAAAATCACTCAATAAGTATCAATTAAATCCAGAACGATTAAGACTCTGTACTTCCAGAAACAGAGTGGAGGAAGGTCCTACAACAGTCACTGATACAACAAATATTCAGGGACTCCTGCATGCCAGGCACTATGTAGATCAATCACTACAATCAATGAGACACACAAACCTCACTAAAGAATTCACAGAAGACAGAACAGACATGAAGTACGTACACTACTGTTTAAAACAAAAAATACTATGTGTTTTCAAAGGTACACATAAAGACTATAATAAGTCAGAGGTGGAAAAAGGAAACAAGGGTTTCCTAAGAACAATGCTATACAACATTATTTCTAGCTGACCCTTGTAGTTCAATAATGAATTGGCAAAGCAGCTAATGATAATGTCTTTGTAAGTGTTGGTAAAAAAAAAAAAAATCAATATTCTGTCTTCCTATCTTTAGCATTATATCAAGAGGCACTAACATTGATTTTGAAAAGCAAGAACACAGATCAATTCTCTTTTAGTGAAAACTACAACTAAAAATGCTCCCTAAAACAGTTACTTTCATGGCTGAGTAACTCAAAGAAGCATAGACTTGCCAACCTGAATAATAAAATTTACAGAGCCAAGGACCCAGATTTTTGTAGGGGCCTATTTTACAGTAACTCAACAATAAGATAAATTCTGTTATACACTCTGCAAAATAAGAAAGCAAAAGAGAACTAAACACTGCACTTCCTTTGTCCTGTGATGAAATGAAACTTACTCTTCACTTTCTTCCACATACACTGTTAGCTTCTCTAGACACTGAACTATCACCTCCACTCAAGCTGTTTCCTTCAAGGAAAAGACATGGGCCTGGGAGTCAGATGCTCCAAAACTAATCTTAAGGAGCTGGCGTCTGACAAGCTTTTTCCTCCTCTGACTCGATTCACTGAACTTATGAATTGCTTACAAATTAGGAATCAATTTCATCTCTAGTAATGGAGAGGAAGACAATTATCAATATAGTTCTTCAATATATTTTATGGAAAATATTCCCAGAATATAATTCTTTGATGCACACAAAAAAGTAAGCCCAGAAGAAGTCTGACGCAGTCTAAGCATGTGGCTCCAAAGGAAAAAATTAAGCATTGTCATAAGACTTATTTATGAATTTCAAAAGTCTCCCACATCCACTTCATTCGATTTCTTCTGTTCTTCCAGGGCTGACTGCCATGTAACATATGTTGGCAGTGTTTCCCCACGGATCTGCATAGGAAATGAAGCAGGTGCCATTTATACCAAGCATGATGCAGATGTAATACACTATCCTATTTATATGCAAGGACCTAAGAAACAAATCAAGTCAAAACGTTTGAGTTTGTCTTTGAGAAAGTGATGAAACTATTTTAAAAACAAAAAGAAGTGAACACTTTTGCTACCTTTGCAATTTTAGGAGTCATTATGGAAGAAAACTACCTCAGCATGGTACCAATTTCAATTAAGAAAACCTAACTACTTGATTGAAGCTAAAAACCCAGATAGTCACATACCTCTACCATGTTATAATTGTTTTTAGAATGCTTGTAGATAATACCCAAGTAGTAATTTCATATATATTACCCTAGTTCAGGGCAGCATTCCTCTGGAAATCAAAAACACAGTGCAAGGAAGAATACTGAAGGCAGAACAACTAGAGTTACTTCTGCTAACTAAGCAAACGGAAAGGAAGCAGGCAAAGGGAAGGAACTCAAGCAGTTGTCTGCAAAAGTGATGCCTGGCAATTTCCAGACACTTCCCCTTGAGCTCCAAGACATAAGATTTTTAGGAAAGGAAGGCACTACAGGCAAAAGCCCAAAGTTGCTCTCTTCACAATTTAACAATCCTTGAGTTCGGTCAAAGATGTCCTGGAGAGACACAGATCGGTGGACTGTATAGAAGAAAGCAGTGGTGTTTCCTTTCTCGTTTGGGGAGCCAAGAACTGGACAAACTAGCGTCCCTAAATCATCTTGGTGCAGCGGACTTATTCCAAGCTAACACACCTGCAAGGCCAGGCGGCTCCTCCCTCTGCCCCTCCCATCCCCGAAACTGGACACTGGTCAAGTGTCCCGTGCACCGTTAGCCCAAAGGCCACTCGGACTCTGCCAGGAGACAGTCCCCGCGGCCGACCGAGGCCCCAGCGCTCGGAACCGAACCAGTAGGCGCGGTCTCCACTCCCACCAATCCCGGCCGGATCTCCGCGCGGCCGAGGGGCAAGCAGTCCGTACCTGTCTTCCGAGACGCTGATGACACCCTCCTCCTTAGGCACGATCACCGCCATGTTCACCACCTCCTGCGACCCCTCGACCCGTTGCAGCAGGATCGGCTTGCGGGTCAGGGGCTGGGGCTGGATCTCCGCCGCCATCGGAGGGGGCGCGCCCGGGGAGCAGCCGACCGCGCCGGGGGGCTGGGCTGAGCAGACAGTTCAGGCTCGCACTCAGGATCCGGCTGAAATGCGAAGCGGGCCTTTGGCGACCATAGCCCTGCCGCCTGTCTAGGGAACGTGCCCACTCTGGCTTCTCGAACCAATACCGCCGCCACACCGGCTGAGAGCCGGCGCCACCTAAGAGAGCAGGGGGCGGGGAGCGGGGGCGGGGCAGGGGCGGGGCCTGCCGCAGGGCGGCCCGCTCCACTTCCGGAGGATGGGCCCTGGAGGCCAATGCGCGTGCGTCAACCCAGCAGCCACTTCCGCTCCTTACCCTCTTCCCCCTTAAACTTTACGAGGCGTGCGGCTCCGCTGGGACGCATGCGCTCTGTTCCCGAGGTTCCCTAGCCTACCTTCCACACCCAAAACTTAGTCGTGTTCCCTCCCCCGCCCCGCCCCGCTTTGTGAACGCGCTTGCCCAGAGCCCCACCCTCTCCAGACTCCAAAGAACAGGGCTGGGAAAAGCCTGCGTCATCGCGATCCGAAAGGATCATGTAAGAAGGACAGATGCTAAACTAGTTGTGGAGAGACTGTGCATGCGCGCTGATGCCTCGCCTCTAGGTTTTAACAAAAATGCACCGGGGAGGGCGCTGTGCTGTCGGCCAGAATTAAGCTCCCGCTCCTGCCAGCACCGCGTGGACTCCTGGGTATTGTAGTTTTCTTCATTCTCCCCGTCCTTGTTCCAGAAGGCCATAACGCCCACTTCTCAGCCCTGGGGGAGAGGTGTGGGTAAAGGAAGCCCAGCGGCTTCTGTGGATTATTGCCCAAGTCACTGTCAGAACTAATATCTAAGGTAGAGAGCTAAAGAAGAGCAGGCCCCGTTGAGCAAGACTTCTCTCTGTGTCACACTGCCTCCCCCTTGTAGTGGGGTATGGGAGTAGGGAAAGAAGAGACTCATACAGGCTTCCTTGAGGGGGTTCTGGGATCACGATGTCAATCTTCTCTGTGTTATATGACTAAGGACCCACACTTGAACATAGGCCTTTTTGTCCGCTCGTTTCCAGTCTCCAGCAATTAAACATGTTTGCATTCTCCAGTGACAATGGACAGTTAATATAATAACAATAAGGTACAGAATGACTATAATAAAGAAGATAAACGTTGACTGGGCTCTGGAAAAATCTGGACAACTAGGTATCTGTGGTGCCTATTAGCATACCAAAATGCACTCTAGCCTCCAGATTCACTCAGTACCCATGGCTCTTCTCAGCTCTCCTCGCCCTGCCCCCTACCCTGAACTTCTCAAGCTCACCGGCCCCAGCTTCTCCTTGACTGGCCTCCAGGTCACTTCCTCAGCTTCTCATTCCTATATAACCTTGACCTCCCTCCCCCACTTCTCTCTTCTCTCTTCATCTTCCCCTCTCCCCTCTCTCTCCTTTCATGGCCTGGTTGAGTCTACTAACCGTGTTTAGTCTACTACTTTCTCTCCCGGCTCTGAACTATTCAGATGTGGCTGGCTATATACTCTGCAATGTATCTACATTCCCACCTGCAGTGTATGAAGGAGTTCCAATTTTTCCACAGCCCAGTCGACGTTTGTCCTCTTTGTTATAGTCATTCCATATCTATAATGAAAACCTTCTCTTCAGCTATACTTTGGAGTGGTCAGGTCATTACTTAAGACAGCTACCATGTGACCTGGCAGTTTCACTTCTGCATATAGAACAAAGAAAAATGAAAATGACCTCATACAAAACTGAATGTGATACTTGTGCTGGCTAGTTTTTGTCAGCTTGACATGAACTAGCATCATCTGGGAAGAAAACCTCAATTGATGATTTTCTTGATAAATATTGATATGTGAGGGCCCAGCCCTCTGTAGGCAGTGTGTCATGCTTTATATCAAATAGAAAGCTGAACAAGCCATGGGGGAACCCTCTTCTAAACAAGCAACGTTCCTCTGTGGTTTCTTCTTTAGTTCCTGCCTCCAGGTTCCTGCCTCAAGATCCTGCTTTGGTTTTCCAAGGTAATGGACTATAACTTGTAAGATGAAATAAACCCTTTCCTCCCCGAAGTTGTTTTTGGTCAACACTATGTCTTGGACAGTTCTGTGGGAGAAAGGTATAGGACTGAAGATCTTTCAGCTAGAAAACCCATTAAGTGTTCAAGAGATAATATGTGAACTGGGAAGATAATGCCTGGAGAATAATGTAATAGCCAAGAAGTGTGTATAACCTCAGTATTTACTAACAGGTGAAATGCTGCAACAGTGAGACATTATTAAGCATAAGAAATGAAATACAGATATATGTTACACATAGGAGAACCTTGGAAGCAAAATGCTAAGTGAAAGGGACCAGTTAAAGGACCATTTATTTTATTTTAAGATTCCACTTACATAAAATGTCCAGAGGAGGCAAATCTATGAAGACAAAAATCCGATTAGTGGCTTCACAGAATTGGGAAGTCTGAGGATGTTTGGGGTTCATGTATGTCCATGTGCCATGTATGCACCTGATGCCCAGGAAGGTCAGAAGAGGGCATTGGATCCCCTGGAACTGGAGTTATGGACAGTTGTGTGAGCTCCCAGTCAGTGCTCTGAATCAAATGTGGTTCCTCTGGAAGAGTAGCTAGTGTCTTAACTGCTGAGCCATCTCTCCAGAACGTTTTTTTTTATTTATTTTATATCACGTGTATAAATGTGTGCCTGGGTGTGTGTGTGTGTACCACAAGTATTCAGGAGCCCATCAAAAATCAGAGGAGGTAGATCCCCTGGAACTGGATTTATAAACTATCATGAACCACAATATGGATGCTTGGATTTAAACCCAGGTCCTCTAACAAGTGCTCTTAATTGCTGAACCATCTTCCTAACCACTACCAAGGCGATTTTTGATAATTGGATTAAAATGAGTTCTATTGGATTAACTTTTCACTCTTTGATGGCCAATTATGGAAGACTGTAAGGCAAGGCAAAGGGTCACAGCAGACTCCATAGCCCATTCTAGTAACATACAACATATATATTTTTGTGGCACAATCAGAAACCAAAACTGGTGATAGAAGTCTGGGTGGAGATCTGGGACCCTGGAGTCATCTGATGAAATACACAGGAATCCAGGTACACACAGTGGTCTGAGACCCATAGAGGTAGTAGGTCATTCATTAATGGACACTAACTAATAGGTAGCCATACAGCAACCTTCAGGTAGGAATTCAAGAGCAAGAGTCAAATCCCTGGCAACAGAGGAAAAACACAAAGGACTGTGGAGGTAGAGGAACAATTGTTCCAAACCAAAGGGACGAGATAGGAGATGAGTGCTTCACAAGGTGGCCTGGAGCAAATGACTTAAACCTTCTGTGAGTTATGGGTGGATAATCCTAGTGCCAACTTTATACAGTGGTCATACAAGAACAGAAAGAGGAGGAAGAGGATATGGAAATGATCCTTCTTTTGGAGGAATAATTCCTCTATATTGCAAGGGACTGCTATAAAGGACAATGGCAAGACGTAAGGAATTGGAAAAAGTTAAAGAGAAGAAAGGGGGTAGAGGTGACACTTTTATCTCAAGACAAAGGAATGTAATGGTGAGAAATGGATTACTAGTAAGGGGCATGGGTCACCAGTCAGAGTCAAACCGTCTCACAGTACTGAAAGTATCAGATTTTCAAATGTCAAAAGTCCAGGGATAAGAAATTAAAGCTAACTTCCTCTTTCATTTTGTAAGTCAATTTAGAATTTAGTTTGGGACTTGAGTGGGTTTTCTTACTGACTCAATTATATACTGGTGACTCCGAAGACTCTACAGTGTACAGGCACTATGACAAATCACCCTACTCCGGAGGAATATCTTGTATTCCAATCAAGAACACTAGAAAACATTCCTTCTGCCTTCTTCGTTTCCTCTCCCTTTCAGCAGCCACATGAGCTCCTTCAGCAGGACGGTTTGGTGGAGACTGGGGATGTAGGTCAGTGGAAGAGTATCAGCCTGGCATACTGGAAGCCCCAGACTCCACTCCTAAAACAGAAATTAATAACTAAATGAATAAACAAACAAATAATAAATATATAAATAAATGAAAACTCTAAAATCTGATGATTCTAGAGCTTGATTCCACCAGAATGACTGGAAATTTTTTAAAATGTAAATCCCTAGACTCTGTCCCTTAACTGGTGAATCTGTGCTCTTAGGAGCATGGCTTAAATACTGTAGAAAGTGTTTCCAACTACCTCTAATGTAGGGAGCCCTCCAAGTCTAGTTTAAAATACTCAATAAAGAGCTCATAGGAAAGATACCTTGGTCAGCCTAGACGCAAGGTAGGGGGCGGGTGGTGGAGAGGTGCCTTGGTCCTGCCTCAATGAGATGATGGGAGAGAATTAGTAGACACCTAGGGGAGGCCTTACCCTATCCACAGAGCAGATGGGAGGTGGGGAGGAAGTGGGAGGAATGGGAGGAGAGGAGGGAGGGGGCAACTGGGACTGGAACGTAAAAAATAAATTAATAAAAGAGCTCATAGTAAGATTGAAGGCAGTGTGGAAGTAGGGTCTCCAGCAGGAGGAGTAGCTCTGATCTTTTTTTCTTCCTCAAGGAAGGACCATGTAGGCTGTTGGGTTTCCCACTGTTGTTAATGCATGCTTATGTTTAGGCAGGTATCTTTGCTGTTGTCCAGCGAGTAAGAGAACAGCTGGTCTTCCTGTACTCAGTTGTTCTGGGAACTGCCATGAAAGTGCTTTTGTTTAATGTGTGTGTGTGGGGGGGTGTGGGTGTGGGTGTGGGTGTGGGTGTGTGGGTGTGTGGGTGTGTGTGTGATATGTGTTTGGGTGCCATTGGAAGCCAGAAGAGGGTGTCAGATCCTGTGGAGCTGGAGTTACAGAAGGTTATGAGCCACTTGAGTCCTCTGCAAGAGAGGTACACAGTCTTAACTGAGGAGCCATCTTTCCAGCTCCCACTTGTTCGAGTTTGAGACCATGTCTCATTGTGTAGTCAGAGCTGGCATTGACACTCCTATACTGAGATTATAGGTGTATGCCACAGTGCCTGAGTAAACACAATAAACACAAGTTTTTTGATTTTCAATTTTAGGCTTTTGGTTATTGCGAGGTTTTTTCTTAATCTTCTCCATTTCCCCTGCTTTAACCTAGACAATATGTGCCAACAGTAAGGCTTTACACATAATGAGGAATGAAGCTAGATATACCTACCTATCATCTACCTAGTATCTACCTAGTATCTAACATCTACTGTCTGTCCAGCTATCTACCTACTATCTTTTTTTAAAGTTACCCTTCTTAAAGCTTCTTTCAGATTTATATTAGAGTGGGGAATGCATTACACAGCATGAGTGTGGACGTTGAAGGACAGTTTGCAGAAGTTGGTTCTTTGTTACCACTATTTGGGTGTCAGAGATCAAAATCAGGTCATCAAGTTGGCAGTTGGTGCATTTACTGGTTGAGCCATCTTGGCAGCCCAACTCCTATTTTCTTTTTCTAAAATAAACTTTATTTTGTACCAACATTGTCACAGCAAAATTGAGCCAAAAGCACAGTAAGTTCTCATGTACTGCTGGCCCTAATAGTTACAGTGTTTCAGCTACCCCACCTCTCCCACCAGTGTGGAGCATTTGTTACAATCAGAGTTTACAGTGGCTGCCACAGTCTGGCAGAATCCAGTTTCCTCTAGGATTCCCTCTTGGAATTGTGCATTCTACAGCTTAGGACAAACATAGACATGTGCCAACCACTGTACAATCACACAATAGTTTTATTTCTCTCCAGATCATCTGTGTGCCAACTGTTCATCCCTCTTTCTCCCCAACCTCTGTCAACTACTGGTCTTTTACTGTCTCCCTAGGATTGTTTTGTTTTGCAGATCTGGGTACTGAACACTGGGCCTGGTTGTGAGATATTTGTATACTGTATGAATATGTATTGCTGTGATTGGTGTAATAAAAAGCTAAACAGCCAATAGCTAAGCAGGAAGAGGTTAGACAGGGCTTCAGAGCAGAGAGAGAGAGAGAGAGAGAGAGAGAGAGAGAGAGAGAGAGAGAGAGAGAGAGAGAGAGAGAGGAGACTGGAGACTGGGAGGGGGAATCTAGGCATGTGGATTTCGCCAGTAGACTCAGAACAAATCAGATGTGCCAAACTAAGAGGTAATTGAGCCATGTGGCAGAATATAGATTTAAAAATATGGGTTAATTAAGTTATAAAAGCTAGTTGGGAAAAAGCCTAAGCTAAGGCCAAGGTTTCATAATTAATAGGAAGTCTCCATGTCATTATTTGAGAACTGACTGGCAAGACAGAGAGACTTGCCACAGGGCCTGCCTGGAATGTGCAGGGAAAATACTTTATTATTCCACATCCCTCACCAGCTATACATTTTTTTCTGAATGTTTCATAACTGTAATCCTACATTATGTAATATTTTCAGACATTCTTTCACTTGCTAACCTGGCTTTAAGGTTCCTCTGTGGTGTTTCATGTCTTTATGGTTCATTTCTTGTTATCATTGAGGAATATTCCATTTTTTAGATGTACCATCCTTTACTTCTCTATTTACTTACTGAAGGCATCTTGCTAGCTACCAGGGTTCAGCAACTATGATGAAAGTAACTGCAAATATCAATGTGTTTACAACATGAAGGGGCAAGGTTTATGGATCTTATGGTAAAACTGTTCGGGTTTGTAAGACATTGGCAAGTTATCTTCCAAAGCAGCTGTCCTGTTCTGTATTCCCATCCACAAATTACGTCAGTTAGATTTGCCTAAACCTCAGAGGAAGATCAACTCTTAGAATTTTCTACAGAGGAACTGAGAGAGACCAGAGAAAAACAACACGAGATTAGAACCCGATCTTAGGGATATGATGATGGGGAAAGTGAATGGGAAGGTAAGGAAAGATTTTTCCATAATGTCCATGCAACTACACACACACACCAGTCCACTGGCTCTCTATGGATTGGAGTGAGAGGCAGAGACTACGGCTGAGGAGGTCTGCTTCTTAGAAGACCCAGAGCTTGGAAATCCCAAGGGCAGTTGGTCAGGAAAAGCAAGGGCAGTGCAGCTCTCCAAAACTGTTAGTTAACCGAAGCAAGAACAGAAACCTCAGGGGACTAATAAACACAAAAGGCCTTGCTTTCACTTAGGAATCTCAGCCTAACTCACCCTTCAATAGATATTATCTTCATTCATTCCTTTGTCCAGAAAATATTTATTCAGTGTCTGCTGTATGCCAGATACTGGGCTGGATGCTGGACATGACCAACTGTCTTACGAAATCAAGGGTAGAGCTCAGAGCTGTGCTTGCCTTGAGTTTATCATTAGAAGGCCTCTAGCTCTGGGACACGAGGAACAAGTAAACAAGAGGAATTGATGTGACAAGAATTTAGTAAGTAAAAGGCAGGCTTCAGCTGAAGGTAAGTGTTTGGTGAGAGCTACTGCAAGTGCTCTGTATCAAAGAGTATTGAGTAGAAAGTACCAATAGAGCAGAGATGGTCCCTGTGGATAGTCAAATGGGAGAGGGATGTGGGTGTGACATATATTGTCATTTAGTCAAAATGATTTAGTAACTTAGAAGCACCAGTATAATTATAGTTCTTTGGTTAAGGAATGAACAATTTATATCTTGTGATAAATCTGGCAGTAACGTATTTTTCAACAGGTGCCTGCTTTTTGTTCAATTTTTCGCTGCAAATTATACAAATGACAAAGAGCAATGGTTCTGTTGAGGAAGAATGAGCTTGTCTTTCTCCTCTATGGCATTTAGTTGAAGGCCACTGGTTAATGACAAAAATGTTAATGCTGTCCCTAGAATCTTGGCAGAAATGGCATCTGGCATTCTTTGGATATATCTGATGAGACTTTTAAATGCTTTTCATATGCTTCAAGGGCCAGCAAAATGTGCGTGGCTCACTTCAGATGAAGCAGCTGCTGTCATATATGCCTCTGCCTCACCAACATGGGTTCCTGCAAAGTGTTCCCCACCCCTGACTCCACATTGTAAACTTTTAAGCAGACACTCTCCTGACCTCCTGCCCCTGGCATGCAGTACAAGGCCTGATGAGGGGCCATAATAATGACAAAGAAGGTAGAAAGACAGACCTTTGGATCTTTTCAAAATAGTTTCCAGTGCAGTGGCAAGGAAGTGTCACCGTGCCTATGCTTCTCATATCAACAGTTGACTTGGTAATTTGTCCTAGAGCTCAAAGAGATTAGGATGAATGCTTGTTACCAAAGACACTTCTGAAGAAATTGGTTAGGATCAGGCTAGTGTCCCTGAGGAGAAGCAAAGGTCTAGGGAAAGGGGCTTTTGTGCTGACCAATTTAAGGTTATTCTTTTACTGCCACTGTTCTTATGTCTCTAGCAGAAAAAAAAAAAAGCAAACAAAATGAAAACCAAACAAAACCTTTAGAAAGAAGAAAGTACTGTATTGATAGGTGAAAAAGTTCATATAAGGAATAGGAGAACCAGAAGTCCCAGAGCAAAACGGAGACCAATATGTTACTGATAGCCAAATAGTATTTCCCTACATCGAGCTCCTCTTGCTCACAGAAAGTTCTGTAGCTTTCTGTGAACATATAATATACAAATGAACTATTTTTTAATTTGAAAGGATTTATTTTATGCATAGGCATGTTTTTCCTGAGTGTATGCATGTACACAACCTAGTATATGTCTGGTGCCTTTGGAGATCAGAAAAAGACATTGGATCCCCTTGAACAGAAGTCATGAACCAAGATGTGTTTGCTGGGATCCAAACCCAGGTCCTCAGCAAGAGCAACAAGTATTCTTAAGCTCTGAGCCATCTCTCCAGCTCCAGGAGTTAGGTTTTGCTGTTGTTTCTGAAAAAGGGTCTCACTAGGTAGCTCTGGCTGTCTTGGAATCAAGAATTTCTCCTGTGCTGCCTCCTGAGTGCTGGGATTAAGTCATGTGCCACCACACCTTGCTGAATTTTAAAAAAATATATGTTTTGTTTTGTCTTCAAGATAGGGTTTCTCTATGTAACCCTGGCTACCCTGGAACTAGCCCTGTAGGCAAGGCTGGCCTTGAACTCAGAGATCCACCCACATCTACCTCCCACATGCTGGGATTAAAGGTGAGCTCTACCAATGCCCGGTTGAATTAAATATTTTTTTTAAAGATAATTCCTTTCAAGACTGGTGGGGAAAGAATCTAAAAGTGACATTTTTGGATGGAATATTAAAAGAAGAGGAAACATGACTTGGGTTCCTCACTGGTCCAGTCTTATTCTCTCCAAGCTGCAGCTATGGTAGTCCTTTAAAAGTCATACCAGGGGCTGGAGAGATGGCTCAGCCATTAAAGGCTAGGCTCACAACAAAAAGACCTATCAGACAATGTCACTCCCTATGTGACCAAATGCCTTAAGAGCTTTCTGTGTCTCTAGAGCAGACCCTGTTCTTATTGCAGGATTCTTTTCCATCCTCTGTCAGGTCAAACCAGAAGTACCAGAGTCAAATGGTTCCAGTGAAAAGTCATCCTAGTGTCTTGTTTAAACAATGAAAACAAGACCCACAGCCACTTCATCAAAGTTTGGTCAAGTCACTGGCTCCATTTTTTTGCAATACCCTTAGCTCTCTGATAGTTTTTTTTTTTTTTTTTTCTTGTTGACTTTCCTCATGCTAACAAAATGCAAAACATCAATCTTAGGCTTACAGGCTTCTTCCATGTCCAATAGCAATGAGTGTGTCTCTGTCCCCTGAGGAAGCCATGGCTAATTTGCTTAGGCCTGGACAGCATGCTTTTTGAGAACCAGCTGTGGGAAGAGAATGGATTGTGATGCCTGGAGCCCACCCAGGAGCTAGGAATGAGGTCAGTTGTTCTTAATTCTGTGACTAGGAAATTTGAATGGGGAAGAGAACAGACTCTGAATATGATTCTCCAGGGTCTGAATTGCCTTCCATTCCTAAGGCTCTGGTACACCTCCCCATCTGCCTCCTCAGACACCGTGCTCCACCTCATCTATCTGCTAAACTCTTATTCTCCCAACCTCTGATCTACTATGTCATCCTAGTACCCTCTTCTCTGTATGATTCTGCACTCCTCATCAAACCCAGGGCTCTCACATCTAAACAAGTACTGACAACCACTGACCAAACCTCAGCCCCTCCACATTCTCATTGTATGTCACAGCAGACTTGAGACCTTGTGTCCTACTGGACAAGGTCTCCCCAGATAGAAGGCTAAGTCCTTGGGGAGAGTCCTGTCTTTTCTGTTTTCTTTCTTTTTTCTTTCTTTCTTTCTTTCTTTCTTTCTTTCTTTCTTTCTTTCCTTCTTTCATTCTTTCTTCCTTCCTTTCTTTCTTTCTTTCTTTCTTTCTTCCTTTCTTTCTTAATTCTTGGAACTATAAAATGATCAGAGTGTACATAGCATCCCCTTGTATAAAATCTGGGTTAATTAATTTTGCTGAAAATCCTCTCTATCAAACTATGTTTTCCCTGTTATAGGTGTGACCTGCTCTGGTATCATGCACTGAAGAGACAGCCCTCAGAACATTCACTGGAGCCCAGGACACCACTAAGCGGGAGAAGAAATGGCAGCCTCTGATCTGCACCCATGTTTCCTTTATTATCCCTAGTCAAAAGGAAAGGGGCACACCCCAGCACCATTTTCTCCCATCGTTCAGCTTTGGGAAAATGGTCCACTTTACCTCTACTTTCCCTCAGTTAACAGGATCTTAAACTGAGGCTCAGTAGCAAGTGTTTGGCTAACTCGTACAAGGCCCTGGGTTCCAGTCCCAGAACTCTAAATAAATAAATAAGCATATAAATAAATTCAGTAACAGTAGTGGAGGTAAGGAATCAAATATTTCCAAAATAACAAGATAATTGTTGTTAATAGTCTTTCAGTACATTTACTCCTGGCTAGGTATGGATCTACAGCCACAAAATGTAAGAAGCCATTGGGAATTTCAAACTACTGATGACCTAGCAAATGAACTTCACTCTGAAAATACCAGTGTTGATGATAATAATTCACATATTCTAAAGCAGTGGCTCTCACCCTCCCTGAGGCTGTAACCCTTTAATACAATTCCTCATGTTTCATAAACCATAAAATTATTTTCATTGCTACCTCCTAACTATAATTTTGCAACTGTTATGTTATAAATCATAATGTAAATATCTGTGTTTTCTAATGGTCTTTTGGGGGGTCACAACCCACAGGTTGAAAATGGCTATTCTCAAGGGTCCTGGAACTTGGCAATGAAAGACGCATCGGTATAGATGGCTCCATCTCATCCAAGCTATAAAATTAGCAGGAGACAGCTGTATGACCTTGGTAAGTCACATTCAAATGTAACTGCTAGGCACCATCAATAAGTATAAGATGTATACTGTAAATAATGTTTTCAAGCCCAACCACAGTACCATTTGACTCATTATGAAGGGAGTGATCAGCATGAGATGGTGTTAGTCATGGAAGGCTCTTGAAGGGGCTGAGTCACTGGTTTTTGAACAAGAGACTAGCATGAAATAGATCATAATTTTAAAAGTGTTATCTTAGCAACGGGGTAGAAAATGAAGTGTGAGGGAGCACAAGGCAAGAGGGTCAGGTAGGAGACAGTACTATAAACAGGATGGTGGGAGCCATCCTACTGTGGGGCTGTGGAATACAGTGGAAATGATTTAGCCAAAGCAGCATTGCCTAGAACAACAGCATGGGCTTTGCAGATAACCTGAACTGGACTCCAATTCCAGCCCTACCACTCTCTACTCAAGTTATTTGGGTAACCCTTCTGCCTACCCTAAGTTTATTCTCCCAACCACACACACAATCAAGAGACGATAGTATACTGTGAGTGCTCATCTTGTCACTGTCTGCATAGCCTTCCTGATTGGAATGAACCAAGCTATTCTTTCTGCCTCTGGCAGTTAGCTCACAGGCACATGCTTGTGCATGATGCAGGAGGAGGGAGAGCTCAAGATTAGCCTGGGTCACTTAACAAGACCAGACTGTGCTGTATAGGTGAACTGTATCTCAAAAACAAAGGCACCAAAATAAAAATAGTAAGTTGTCACTGAAGTAAGACCTGAACTTTCTGCTCTGCCTCTTATCTTGGGCCCCACCCATTTCTAGTTCTCTACTTTCCTATGGGTGCTCCAAGTTGCCTAAGCATTTTCTACAAAGTCCAGTTCTAAGTAAGTTGCTGTTAGGCCCAAGAAATTCCTTTTCCAAAAGTCCGGTATTTAGAGAAAAGCCGGAATTCCCTCAGGGACATAAGAAGATAGTTCCTCCGTGCTAAAAGGCATCATTCTCTTATCTCTGGCAAAAGGGACACATGACTCTTCACTTAACCTATGGTACCTATTAGCCTATCAAGACCCTCAGGCCCTGCTTACAAGTACGTGAGTGTTACATCGTCATCCTGGCAAGCATAGCCTGCCCCTTACCTCGTCAGCCCCTGAGCTTCACTTCCCTTCCCTTCCTCCAGCTTCTCTTTTCTCCTATACAACCCACCCATTTTGCCTACATACTTTCTTGGCTCCTTGCTCCTCCCTTGGCCTCTTGGTCTGTAGCTCCTCTCTTAGTTCCCCCACCTTCTCCTCTTTCTCTCTCCCTCCCCACTCCTCATGGTCCGGGTTCAGTTCCAGATGCCTCTGTCTGTTCTCTCCCTCATCTCTACAATAAACCTTCTCAACCATACTTTGGAGCAGTCATGTCCTCATTTTTTTCATTCGTTACCTACTGTTAGCAAGAATCTGGACTAGAACATAATCTCCCTGGGGGTGGTTTTGAGGACAGAATAAGATAATATATAAAGCTCTGACCCCTGTCCTTGCCACAGGGAAATGCTGCTAAATGGTTTATATAAGGACACATAGTATGTGACAGAGTGTCAGATCTTGATGACTAGTTATGGAAAAGAATAAAAGAGGAAGTAGATGTATAGCCACTTTGGAAATCAGTATGGTGACTCCTCAAGAAAATGGGAATCAGTCTACCACAAGATGTAGCAATTCCATTCTTAGGCATATACCCAAAACAAGCACATTTATACAACAAGGACATCTGTTTAACGATGTTCATAGCAGCACTGTTTGTAATAGCCAGAAACTGGAAGCAGCCTAGATGCCCCTCAACTGAAAAATGGATAGAGAAAATGTGGTACATTTACACAATGGAGTACTACTCAGCAGAAAAAACAAAACAAAAACAAAAACAATGGAATCTTGAAATTTGCAGGAAAATGGATGGAACTAGAAGAAACCATTCTGAGCAAGGTAACCCAATCACAAAAAGACAAACATGGTATGTACTCCCTCATATGTGGATTTTAGACATAGAGTAAAGGATTAACAGCCTACAATCCACACTGCCAGAGAAGCTAGTAAACGAGGAGGACCCTAAGAGAGACATACGTTGTCCCCTGGAGAAGGGGAAAGGGTCAAGATCTCCTGAGCAAATTGGGAGCACAGAAAGAAGGGGGAGGGAACTAGGGGAATGAGAAGGGGAGAACAGGAGGGGTGAGGAGGACATGAGTCAGGGGAAGAATAGAAGATAACAAGAATGGAGATACCATAATAGAGGGAGACATTTTAGGTTTACAGAGAAATCAGGCACTAGGGAAATGTCTGGAGATCTACAAAGATGACACCAGCTAACAATCTAAGCAACAGAGGAGAGGCTACCTTAAATGCCCTCCCCTGATAATGAGACTGATGACTGACTTATATGCCACCCAATAGCTCGCATCCAGCAGCTGGTGGAAGTAGAAGCAGACACCCACAACAACACTGAACTGAACTGGAATCCAGTTGCAGAGAAGGACAAGTGAAGAACAAAGGGGTCCAGATCAGGCTGGTGAAACCCACAGAAACAGCTGACCTGAACATAGGGGAGCTCTTGGTCCCCAGACTGATAGCTGGGATACCAGCATGGGACTGATCCAGACCCCAGCAACATGGGTTTCAGTGAGGAAACCTCCGAAATCTACGGGACCTCCTGTAGTAGTTCAGTACTTACTTATCCCTAGCATAAGTGTAGACTTTGGGAGCCCATTCCCCAAGCCAAGACACAAGGGCGTGGGCCTAGGCCCTATCCCAAAGGATAAGATAGACTCTGATGACACCCTATGGAAGGCCTCACCATCCAGGGGGAGCAGAAAGGATATGTGATAGGTAGGGTTTTAGTTGGGAGGGTGGTATGAGGGAGGGGAGGAAGAGGGAACTGGGATTGTCATGTAAAACAATCTTGTTTCTAATTCAAATAAAAACAAACCTGCAGGAAAAAAAAAAAGAGGAAGTAGAGCTGGGTATGTAGCTCAGTTGTTAAGAATGCAGGAGGCCATGGATACCTCAACACGGTATGAATGGAGCATGGTGGTGCTCACTTACAATCTTTGCACTCAGATGGAAGAAGGAAGATCAGAAATTCAAGGCCACACATAGCTACATAGCTGTTTGAGACCAGCATGGGATGCATGAGACCCTCAAAACAAGCAAACCAATAGGAAGAATGGGGATAACAGGAAGCTTGCAACTTTTCTAACTTACCAAACAAGGCCAGGAGAGCCGACAGAAGGACAGATTGAAAAGTGTTTGGGAATGGCAAAGGTAGAGCTCTCTCCATGCACCCACTGAGAAGACGATCTTGTAGACAAGGCAAAGTCCAAACTTGTTAGGCAGACACATAGATACTTCATAATCTGTCCCAACCTGCTTTCCACAACTGATTCTTGTCAACTCATGAAAAACCAGCCTGCTGAAGGTGTCAGCCCAGGCTGTCTAATATGTTATCTGTGCTTCATTGCCTTTGGACACAGAGTCCTCTTTGGCTGAAGTGTCTTTTGTTCTTTGTGTGCTGAAGGTCAAACCTAGGGCTTCATTCATGCAAGGCAAGCTTTCAACCACAAAGCTGCACCTCTGGATGGAATGTCTTATTTACCCACCCTCAACTTCAGCTCCCCATTTAAGATTGGGTTTACACTGGTGGTTTACATACTTTCTTCTCCATGAAGCACTCTAACATGTCTTCTCTAGATGATCACAGAATTCCATTGATGTCTCTATGATGAATCACATTCTAGTCTTCTCTCTCTCTCTCTCTCTCTCTCTTTCTCTCTCTCTCTCTCTGTGTGTGTGTGTGTGTGTGTGTGTGTGTGTGTGTGTGTGTGCGCGTGCGCGCGCGCGTGCATGCGTCTAGAGACCAGAGGTCAACTTCAGGTGTTGTTCCTTGGGTGCTGGGGTGCTGGCCCCTTTCTTTTCCTTCCTTCCTTCCTTTCTTCCTACCTTTCTTTTTCTTTTCTTTCTTTCTTTCTTTCTTTCTTTCTTTCTTTCTTCCTTTCTTTCTCTTTTTCTTTTAGACAGGGTCTTTCAGTGGCCTGAGTCTCCCTAAGGAGCTAGGCTGCCTTACCAGCAATCCCCAGGGTTCTGCCTGTCTCAGTCTCCCCAGTACAATACCAGCTTTTTAAAACTTAAATTCTGCAGATTCAAGTCAGGTCCTTCTGCTTGCAAGGCAAACATTAAGGCAAACATTTTACTGACTGAGCCATCTCTAAGCCTCCCAGTTGATTCTAGTTTTCTCTTTATAGCTGTCGTTTGTGGTCCAGACAATAGAGACAATGATTTAGTCTTCCCTGGCTTGATGCTATCTGGCCTTTCTCAACACTTCACAGGCTCATTGCTGAACAACATCCAGAATATTGTTTTTGGAGAAAAAGAGGCATGACTATAAGATGATGGATTTTATTCAACAATCCACACACAAAAGCCAGTTTGTTTGTTATTTGTTAATGTGTAATATAATAATTAGTGTGTTTGAATTTCCTAGATCCTTCAGGGAGGATATAAACTCACATTATACTGATAGGTTTTTGTATCAGCTGATGCAATAAAGTGATTAGAACTCTTGATGAGATGTTGCTTCTCTGTAATCAAAGCAATGTGGCTACTATGGAAGAGGGAGTGGCTAGTGGCTTGTTGTCACAGACCAACTGGCAGGCCTGGTTGTGCGTGTGCACATGCATATGTGTCCTTAGTTTTTTCTAAAGATATTTTTCTATTCTAGTTCCCAGGGCTCAACCAACTCACTTTACCCAGATAGGAATCCCCAATGAAAATAAACATTTCCCTTAATCTCTTTCCAGTTTATGCTTAAGCGTATGATTTTCAAGGAACACAGCCACAAGGTCAAAATTTGATTATTTTACTTCCCAAATAACCCCCCCAGACATTATTCTTTTAAATATGTTACTTCCCACTATCCATCCCCATATTATTCTTTTATGTATTTTACTTCAAAGACTTTGGAGAATTCCTTTGCAATAGTTTAGCTGGGATTATAGGTATGTTAGGGTGACAGGGTTCTGTGCTAATTTAAGAGTCTACACGGTGAGGTCTCCTAACTCCTCCTTCCTCAGCCCCAGAACTTCTCCACCATGGGCACCAAGAAATCACTTTCATATGCACCCTTCCAAAGGGGCCTTACACATATAGGAAATAGTAATTTTCTCTCATGGTCTTTACACAAAACATAGTCCTGCTTCTTACTTGTTTCTACTAAATAATTCCTTTCCTCTTTCTTTCTTTCTTTCTTCCTTCCTTCCTTCCTTTCTTTCTTTCTTTCTTTCTTTCTTTCTTTCTTTCTTTCTTTCTTTCTCTTTCTTTCTGAGACAGGCTTCTGTGTATCTCTGGCTGCCCTGAAATTCATTCTGTAGACCAGAGATCCACCTGCCTCTACAACAATTTCTTTCTATTTGTTTGTTTGTTTTCAATACAGGGTCTCATTATGTAGCTCTAGCTGTCCTGAAACTCACTCTGTAGACCAGGCTGGTCTCAAACTCACAGATACCCTCTGAGTCTCTGTCTTCTGAGTGAATGTGCCATGGGGCTGGAGAGATGGCCCAGTGGTTAAGAGGACTAGGTCCTCTTTTAGAGGACCCTGGTTCAATTCCCAACACCTACATGGCAGTTCACAGCTATCTAACTGTAGTCCTAAGGGATCTGACATCCTCAGCAGACATACATGCAGGCAAAACACGAATGCACATTAAAACATTAGTAAATCATGGGAAAGGGTGTGTGCTACTAAAGATCTGTCTTTAGATCTTTCCATACCTTTTGGTCTTTTATGTAGGGGGCTGTAATCTGTTCAGCCAGTCACCTGTAAAACGGGCCTTTCTCAGATTTGCCCCCATCCCTCATAAACATTTCATCAGTTCATCTAAATCTCAAATTTCCTACCTAGCCTGTGCCTCCTTCATTCTGAAAAACACTATCTTATCTCCCAAAGAAAGCAGACACCATTGGCTGGAAATTCCAGCAATTTCCTGTCTCCCGTGTACCTTGTACATTGTGTTCTTTCACTGCCAAACAGCTTATAGCCCCTGGACTGTGCCTGGCTCTGTCTGGCTTCTGTGCCTCTCAGAATGCCATTTTCACTTCCTTTGGTTTGCCTGTGAAACATTCTTTAACCTTTCAAATACAAACCAGAATATCATCCCAGGAGGAGTCTGCCAGTCACTTCATGGACCTTTCCTACCATTGTACTTCACATGTTCATCTGAAATTCATCTATAAGGATATGTTCCCACAAGTGCCTGAGACCTAATTTGCATCAGAATACCAGACACTTGCCAGAGTCAGGTAATAGAAGCTACTCAATAAGTATTTGTTGAATAGATAATGTGAGAGATGTTAAGTGTATGCTGTAATGACAGGGATTTGCAGAAATAGAAATGGGTCGTCTACTTTGTATGTGTAGAGGAAACGTTGTTGGACCATGAGTGGAGACCCAATTCCAGTCCATGGAAGCAGGAGACTTCTGACCCGCTCATGCTGCCCCCTCGGTGCCTAGAGGAAGAGCTGGCTTCACTGATGCTGAAAATCGGCGAGGCCTCACATTGTGTTTGAATCTACAAAGGATGCCCTTGAACATACAGGGGAAATGAGAATGAGAGAATCTGATGCTTTTGCTCTAACTTACCAATACCCGGTCTCGGGAACTCACCCAAGCAAGCGTGTTGGGCACTAACTGGGCAGAGAAGCGCTCCTGTGGTTCTTTATTATTATTTGTGTAAGTGTTTCCCAACAAACACCCATTTTTTATTTATCTTGGGACTAGTGAAATCATTACACCCTCACCTTCACATGGGTAAAGTCCATAGTGCCAGTCAACTTGTTAATCACTTAAATCAAGGGGCTGGAGGGATGGCTCAGAGGTTAAGAGCACTGGCTGCTCTTCCAGAGGTCCTGAGTTCAATTCCCAGCAACCACCTGGTGGCTCACAACCATCTGTAATGAGATCTGGTGCCCTCTTGAGATGTGCAGGCAGAACACTGTATACTTAATAATAAATAAATAAAATCTTAAAAAAAACTTAAATCCAACAATTCAAAAAGTTGGCTTCTGTGTATGGGTAGTATATGTGCATACGTGAACCAGTACAGTGTCCCCATGGAGAAGCCAGTGGAGGATGTTGAGTGTCTTCCTCGATCACTCTTACCTTATTTTTTATAGTTTTTTTTAAAATTTTATGTGTATTGGTGGTTTGCCTGCATGTACGCCTGTGTGAGGAATTCAGAATCCATGGAACTGGAGTTACAGACAGGTGTGAGCTGCCATGTGGGTTCTGGGACCGGGTCCTCTGGAAGAGCAGTCAGTGCTGTCAACTGCTGAGCCATCTCTCCAGCCCCCAACCTTACATTTTATTTACTATGGCCTTTCACTGAATCTGAAGCTCACTGTTTTGGCTAGGCCAGATGACCAACAAGCTTCCAAGATCCACCTGTCTTTGTCCCCCAGTGCTGGGGTTGTAGGCACATGAAGCCATGCCCAACTTCTACACAGGTGCTCTCAAGTCCTCTTGCTTTTACAGCAAGTGATCTCAACCACTGAGCCATCTCCCCAGCACTCTAAAATTGGCTTTTTAAAAGTGTTGCTGTATTTTTAAGAGCAAAATATGGGCTCAATTGTAATGTTCAATGAATGGTGTCTGGTGCAAGAAACGATAATATATGGCATGCAGCTGTAAAAATGAGCAAGGAAGATTTTAGTGAGCTTTCTTGTCAGGACCACCAGCCCTCAAATTACAACACTGATACTTAATCATGAAAGCTTGGTGCTAGCCTAGGCTTTTTCCTAAGTAGCTTTTGTAACTTACATTAATCAGTTTCTATTAATCTACTTTCTATCACATGGCTCAGTTACCTCTCCTCTGTGCCATATGTCCAACTGACTCCACATCCTTCTGGCACCTCCTTTAAGTGCCTAGATTCACCCTGAGTTCCTCTCTTTGTCTGGAAGTTCTGCCTATTCTCTCCTACTTAGCTATTGGCCATTCAGCTCTTTATTAAACCAATCAGAAGGCACTTTGGCAAAGACGTATCGTCACAGTGTACACAAATATACCACAACAGAAAATCTCCATGTTTATGTGGAGAGAGCTTTACAATATACCAATGATTGAAAAAGGCAGATATAGAACAGTGTATATAGTAGGCTACTTACTATGTTATAAGGTGAAAGAAAATATATATTGCATATGCTCATATTTGCCTTCATAATCCTAGAAGCAGGGGTTAGCAAGATAGCTCAGTGATTCAGAGCACACAGCGCTCTTTTGGAGGACCTGGATCACAACCGCCTGTAACTCCAGCTCCAGAGTATCTGATGTCCTCTTCTAAATCTCATAGGCACAGGCATACACATATGTACACACACATGCACACATACACAGTTAGTGTAACATTCTAAAACAAGCAAACCATAGAAGCAGAGCATCAAAGATGAAGAAGAGGGAATAATGTAAGAACCTGAAAATTTCAGGTGAGTGACAGAATTTGGACTAGTAAGAGTTTTTGTTGTTATTTGTTTTGTTTTTTAAACAAATAACCAAAAAAACCAAAAAAAAAAAATCTCCAAAAATACCACCGAATGAGTTTTGTGTTGGCCACATATTGCTGGGTATGGGGTCTGCCTTTATGTGTGGT
Organism: Cricetulus griseus; assembly: GCF_003668045.3. Lineage (NCBI taxonomy): Eukaryota > Metazoa > Chordata > Mammalia > Rodentia > Cricetidae > Cricetulus > Cricetulus griseus. The sequence goes on along the minus strand of NW_023276807.1, from coordinate 217,838,940 downwards.
TTGTACACCTACTGAGATTCCACTGGGGGGAAACTAATTTTTCGTTTGTGGGAAATTGTGAATTAGAGATAGTTTCTTAGTTAGAGATGGGAGCTCATGTCCATTTCTCCCTTTGGTGCTGGGAGGTCATCTGGCGTGGACCAATACAGGCCATGTGCACGTTGTTATAGTCTCTGTGAGTTCATACGAACATCAATCTGGTATTGTCTGAAAGACACTGTTTTCCTTGGTACCATTTGTACCCTGTGGCTTATGCAATCTTTCTGCCTACTCCCACATAACTCCCTGAGTCCCAAGGAGAGGAGTTCAATGAAGATATCCCATTTAAAATGGTGTGTTTCAAGGTCTCTCACTTTCTGCATGTTGTACAGTTGTGGGTCTCTGTATTTGTTCCCAGGCATAGCAGAAGGAAGCTTTTCTCATGCTATTGAGCAAGACACTGATCTATGGGTATAGCAGAATGTCATTATAAGTCATTTTATTGTTACACTCCTTTAGTAGAACACTAGTATTTGGTTTTCCCCTAGGCCCATGGCCTATCTAATCCTACATTCTAGACCACCTATTGGGTTAGGCATGGGTCCCATCTCATGGAGTGGTCCTTAAATCCCATCAGATAGTGGTTGGTTACTCCCACAGCATTTGGACCATAATTGCACCAGCATATCTTGCGGGCCGTCACTGTTCGTAGTTTGGAAGGTTTGTAGATGGATAGATGACTACCTTTCTCCTCTAGTAGCATGCAGAATACCTTCCGATACCATAAATACTAGTCAGTAGGGGTGAAAGCTCTAGAAAGGTACCAGGTCAGCTTCTCCATGTTCAACAAAAGATGTGTTATCTTCAGCAATAGGACTTTATCATCAGTTTGGAAAGAGCAACTGATAGGTATGGCAATAGCCCGAGTTGTTTGGGGTTTCATGGGCCTCTTTAGCCAACGACTCAATTAGCTATATAACCTATTCTTGGCAATAGAGGTTTTACTTGGTGGAAAGAGATGTGCAGTTGAGGCTTTGTCTCCCCTGTTATTTGGTGATTCTTCCTTATGGTTTTTAATTCTACTAAATGGTTCTTCACTGGGGAGTGGTGTTGCATGCCTATAATCCCAGCACTTGAGAGGTAGAGGCAGGTGGATCACTGAGTTCAAGACCAGCCTGGCCTACAGAGTGAGTTCTAGGGCAGGCAAGGCTACATAGAGAAACTCTGTCTCAAATAAACAAAAAAACAGTTCTTCATAAATGATATGGTGCTTTTGATCCTATATAAGTGAGGTGCTAATTTCTTGCTATTTGAAATAGCTTATTTTTAAAGTTATATCAATTAATATAGTTAATAAGTATTGTGCCATTAAATGTTTTCCTTTAAAAGAGTTTCTGTGGCCATGGTGTCTCTTCACGGCAATAGAAACCCTAACTAAGATATATACCAGGCTGTAAACAACTTAGAGAAGTCACATGGACCCGGGTGGGCAACGCAGGCAGCTGGACTGTGCCCAGAGTCAGTGCAGAGGGATGGGCATGGGTCATACTGTTAAAGCTAGCAGCAGTGGAGGCAGATGGAGCAACCTGAGGGCAACAGAGAGGAGACAGAGGTGCTGATTTAAGCAAATCAAACTCACAAAGAGCTGATTTATACGTAGACATGCCATCTTTCATCCAGCTTAAGATTAGTGAAGTGTTTTGTTTTGTTTTGTTTTGTTTTTCTTCTACATTCGGTCAGTCCTGTGACAGAGTAAACTTTGTAGGCAGACCTTTCTATCCCACCAGCCAGTTCCCAAATAACTCCACAGAGACTTCTTATTGATTATAAAAGCTTGGCCAATAGCTTAGGCTTGTTTTTTAGTTAGCTCTTATAACTTAAATTAACCCATTAACTCTTTTCATGCTGCTTCTTCTGTGCCTGGCTGGGGACTCCTGAGACTCCTCCCTTCTTCTTCCCAGTATTCTCTCTGCCCTGAAAATCCTGCCTAGCTACTGGCCATTTAGCTTTTTTATTTAAGTGATTATAGTGACATATATTCACACTGTGTAAAGTCATATTCCATAAGACTTAATGCTGGTGATGAGGACAACAGATACCATTTTCAGTGTCTGGGCAGTGTTGGATAAACCATCCTCCTGTGCCTGTCCCCCACGCCTCCTGCCCCTCCCCTCCCCCTTCACCTCTCCACTTCAAGCTCTAGGGTTACAGACACCTGTAACTCGGCTGGTTTTCTACATTGGTGCTGGGAATTTGAACTCAGGTCCTTATGTTTATGATTAATATGCACAGCAAATTAATCTTACCTGCTGATCCATCTCCCAGTCCCTCTCCCAATTTTTTTTAAAACACAATTGTGTTGTTTCCAAATGTGAATATAGACAACCTCAAATACATGAAGAAAAAGAAAATAATGTAAAATAAGGATTTTTAAAAGGTAGAAAAATTGGGGGTGGGGCAGGAGTTTCATGTTAAAATGCAATCGCTAACAGGTGAGTGTTTCTGGGGTGTCTAGTGACTGTCATATTCTATCCCTGTCTTTCTTCAACCTATTTACAGCAAAGGCACTGGCCACAGGCAAGGCATCAGTCATTAATCAAGAAAATGCCCATAGACATACCCGTAGGCCAATCTGATGGAGGCATTTCTTCAGTTGAGGCATTTCTCAGATAATTCTAGCTTGTCTCAAGTAGACATAAAATTAACCCACACCACCTTATACAAAGTAAAAGCCAAGATCTTTGCAGCCCCCGCCCCCCTTTTGAGACAAGGTCTCTATGTGTAGCCCTGACTGTACTGGAACTCACTCAGTAGACCAGGCTGGTCTCAAACTCACAAGAGATTCACCTACCTCTGTCTTCTGAGTGTTGGGATTAAAGGCATGCGCCACCACCATTTGGCCTTCACAATGCTTTTAATGATTATGAAATACGTCATTCATCAGTGTGCTTTAGTGTGAATTGATTTCAGAGCATGACCCCCCTTCCTCCTCCATTTTGCAGATCAGACTCTGAGCTGTCCTCATGCCAGGGTCCTTGCTCTTATCCCTCTGCCTGGAGCTCTCTTCTTCAGTCAGAGCTTCATGGCCTCACTCAAACACCATCTTTCCTGTTTTTTTTTTTTTTATTTAAGTTTCTTTTAATGTGTTTCTTTTTCATTTTGTTTCTATTATTATTATTATTATTATTATTATTATTATTATTATTATTATTAGTGTGTGTGGGGTGTGTGTGTGTGTGTGTGTGTGTGTGTGTGTGTGATACTGTATGCAATAGACTCTCCATAGAGTTGAGATTTGTTTTGTTCTCTGCCCAGGGATGGAGTGACAGCAGTGTTCAATGAATTCAAGGAGATGCTAGGTGTTTCTCCATCTACCATCTCATGTGCATTTTCTGACAAAGGTTTGATTTTCATTACTGTATTTTACCAATGATGGACATTATTACAGATGATGTTTTTATATTGGGCATTGATTTTCCCTGAAATTAAAACTAAACTAAAGCACCTTTCATTTCTTCCAGCTGGAATTTGGACAACACATTTCACATGTGGCTATCCTTTACAGGCACCTGAGAGAGGCTAAGATTTAAAGAAGTTGTTTGGAGTCTTTTTCTCAGCACAGGCAACATTTACCACTTCTGAATTAAAACAAATGATGGATTTCCACCTAAGTTCAAATTGACCTTTGCTATTTTCGCCTGACTTCTTCAGCCCTCATAACTCATTTTAAACTTTGTTTCAATGATGTGGCGCTGCTCTCTGCCTTTGCCTTTGCTGCAAATAAGGCCCGCCCACTGAGTCTCTGCTTCCCACAGCAGTAGACTTGCAGACTGCAGAGTCATTTAATAGTGTTCGTGAAGAAAAGTTGATGACTCACTGCACAGCCCCTGGGGAGGGAGGAGGTGATTGCAAACAATTTAGAACACGGCAAGAAAGCCTAGCATGACTGCCTTGCAGCAATCAAACACCTACCACAAAAAAAAAAAAAAAGTCTTGTCTGAACTTGATTGAATGCTGATTTAATTTTTCCAGAAATATGTTAGCTGAGCAGTCTGCTGGGCTCAACACTATTTCCCTTACTCTGGCAGAGTGGAAGTTGTAACCACACTAAGTTTTATAGCTTCAGATAATATGTATTCGGAAAAAAAGATCTCCCTAAAGATTTTTTTTTATCTCAAAACATGTGATTCTAATTTTATAGGAGGGGATGTCACTGTTTTATTTGAATTCTTATGAAAAAAAAAGCATTTTTGGTTTGCTTTTGCTTTTGCTTTCTAAAATAGAAACCAAGATCTAATACACATCAGCCATCTAAAGTGGATGCAGGGAACAGTTGCCATGGGTAAGACCCCCAACCCTCCACCCTCCCCAACTTGCCTCTTGCTGCCTGAAATCTTGAAAAGTGGGGATGGCTTTGCTTGTGTAAGGACTTCATTTGTGGGGCTGGGAGTATAGTTCCAGGGTAGAGTGCTTGCTAAGACCTACAAGACCTGGGCTGGATCCCTAGCATGCAAAAGGAAATCCATCTCTTCACAGGTTGGAGAGGCGGCTCAGCTGTTAAAAGCATACTGCTAGTCTTTGTTTGTTTTCTGTTGCTGCGATATACACATTAACCAAAAGCAAAGCTGGGGAGAAAAGGCTTTATTTCAGCTTACAACTTCTGGGCCATACTCTATCACTGTGAGAAGCCAGGGCAAGAGCTCAGGCCGGAGCAGATGCAGAGGCGGTATAGAGGGGTGCACCTTACTGACTTGCTCCTCATGGATTGCTCAGCTTGCTGAGGACCTCCTGCGTGGGATGGCACCATGTATAGGGAGCTAAGCACTCCCACATCAACCATAAATCAAGAAATTGCCAGACATGCTTGGTGCTTTCGGGTCAGTCTAATGAAGCATCTTCTCAATTAATATTCCATCTTCTGGTCTGTGTTGCCACTCAAGGTCAGGCAGATTTCTGTGGTCTATGTTGCAGCCTGGAGCCATGTTGATGTCCATGACCACAGCTACATCTCAGGCCTTTGTCTGGGTCCTTGGCCATACTGCAACTGGGAGCCCTGTTAATGGTCTTTGCTGAAACCAGAAGCCAAGTGGAAGCCCATGATCCATGCTCCCTTGGTTCCTAAACAGCAAATAAGCTACTTTGGCAGTGATATCGATGACTGGAGATGCACAGTTGAGAAAGAGGGACATGGAAGACTTCTGTGACAACCCCTACCTCCACCTTCATCCACCTCTCCCAAAATAGTAACAGCCTAAACAGGAAACCATCAAAAAGAACACTTAAACTGTGATAGGATGCTCTCCACACCAGATAGCTTCCAGAAGGGTTGCGGGAGGGGAAGGACTCAGTCCTATTTAAGTGACAGGCCACTGAGAGTTTGCACATGTTCTGGTGAGTATATAAACAACACAAATTGGACTTTTTTTTTTTCCTGGCAGGGGGAGATGACAAGGTGTCAGGGGTGGGGGGAGGGTGAACAGGGAAGGACTGGGAATAAAATGTGATAGGGGTGTATGATGTGAAATCCCCCAAAAACCAACAAAAATATTATGTTGGAAAAAAGTATTCCATCTTCCCAGATGAGCCTAATTTGTGTCAAACTGACAAGTAACCAGCACACTGCTTTTGCAGAGGTCTGAAGTCTGATTCCCATCACCCATATCTTTGACTCAGAGGCACCTATAGCTTGAGTTCTGGGGGATCCCACACCTGTGGTCTCTGTGGGTACCTGCACACATATACCGCCTCATACACAAATAATTAAAAGTAATAAAATTAAATATTTTAAAAATATTAATGGTCCCATTTGGGGTTACTGCTTAAATTTCCTTGATTGCTTTTACCCTAATGGCTATGGCCTTTGTGGAGGACTGTGGAAGGTCCCTCACTGTACTGTAGCTGAGATTTTTGAGGGTGGGAATAGTGTTAGGAACTAACTAGATAAAGAAGTGGTGGGATAGTGTTCCAAGCAGCGGGACAACATATGCAAAGAAACAAGGAACACATTTTCCTCATATGTCTTTACCACTTTAGGACAGGGTCTAGTGCTTTGTTTTGTTTTGGTTTGGTTTTGATTTTTTTGTGACAGGGTTTCTCTATGTAGCTTTATAGACCAGGCTGGCCTCGAACTCAGAGATCCTCCTGCCTCTGCCTCCTGAGTACTGGGATTAAAGGCGCGTGCCACCACTGCCTGGCTGGTTATGATTTTTATATTATCTTTATTAAGTTATTTTAAAGGAGTCATCCTTTTCAAATTCACCATTTAGGTCTACTAGTGCAGCATTGTTTGATTCTGACATATCTGATAGTTCTTTAGTCCAAGAGGTTATCCCAGTGTCTCAGTGGTTCCAGTCTGGTGCTGAAGGCCATGAGGATTCTGGGAGTGCTGCTGGTCTTCAGTCTACATTGGAATCCTGAAGAAGTGGTGTTGAATCCTAGGGAAGGAATGCCTTAGCAAGAGGATAGGTGAATGTCCCAGCAAAAGTGAGGGCAAGCAGGCAAAAAGCAAAGCGTTCTTCTTCCATGTCCTTTTATTTGGGATGCTACCAGAAGGCGTCACCACATTTAGAGTGGGTCTTCCCACTTCAAGAAAAACCCTACAGGAGTGCCCAGCTTGTCAAGCTGACAACCAAGGCTAGCTGTCATAGGCAGTAAAAACTCTTAATCACTGACCCACCTCTCCATTACTTGGGAATAGACCATTGAGTAGATTTACCTGATTTCTACTTATGAGCACAGAGAAGGGAGCTGATAGATGGGAGGGTGAGGGAGTGTAAACCTAGAACACAGACAATTCAGAAGAGTTTCTCCTTTTAAAAAAGAGATACCCGGGGGAAATCTATTTCTTAGTACAAAGCCAGTTAGTAATTGATGCAGGAAATAGTCCAGTTGACTGAGTTCTGACACTATCTTTTTCAGTTGATGGTACTAATATTTAAAAGAGCAATGATTTCCAGGAGGTGGTGGCACACACCTTTAATCCCAGCACTCCGGAGGCAGAGACAGGAGGATCTCTATGAGTTGGAGGCCAGCCTGGTTTACTGTAGTTGGAATTTTCTTCGGGCCAATAACCAGCTCCCAAATAAAGACATGGAGACTTATTATTAATTATGAATGCTTTGCCTTTGTTTAGGCTTGTCCCACTAACTCTTTTAACTTAATTTAACCTGTTTCTATTCATCTATGTTTTGCTTCCAGGGCTTTTTACCTTTCTTTCATTCTGTATGTCCTACTTTGCTGCTTCTTCCAAGTCTGGCTGTCTGGCCCCTGGCATCTCCCTGGTATTTCTTTTCTTTCTTAACCCAAACCTAACTAAATTCCTCCTCCTACTTACTCTCCCTGCCCAGAAGTCTGGCCTATACCTCCTCCCTTGCTGTTGGCTGTTCAGCTTTTTATTAGACCAATCAGGTGCCTTAGGCAGGCAAGGTAAAACAGCAACACATCTTTATGTAATTAAACAAATGCAACACATCTCGTACATGGTTAAATATTCTGCAACAGTTTACAGAGTGAGTTCCAGGACAGCCAAGGCTACACAGTAAAACTTTGTCTAAAAAAACCAAAGAAGAAGAAGAGGGGAAAGGGGAGGAGGAGGAGCAATGGTTGAGTGCTTATGGTTTTTATCAGGCTTTCAGGGACATGGGTTGCTTTGGGGAGCTAGTCCAACTCTGTTAACGGCAGTTGAGAAACTGACACAATATGGTAACAGTAGCAAGAACAAGACCTGTACATCTTGGATTTATTGTTATTATTACTGAGTCTTGTATGTATCCCAGGCTGGCCTCCAACTCCTGTCAATCTTCCTGCTCTAGTCTCCATTGCACTCAGCCAGCTTTTACTATATAAGCATTTGATGCTATTTTATCTGGGTTCCCACAGAAATAAGGCTCTGAGACAGATGTCTGTGTTCAGGAAATATAATCTAAAGGTTCTGTGGTCAGTATTTACAGGAGCAAGAGGCTTGTGGGCTGGGGAGAGTGGGAAATGAAACTGTGAAAGTTGTAATAAAGGTCAAGGGGCCCCATAGGGTGCTCCAGCTTGTGGCTGAGCTAGCCTTCTTCAAATCAGGAACTTTAGGCCTCAATTACCCTGCAGAACTTTAACAAGTCACTGGAGGTAGCCTGATTCTAGGGAGGCAGCACTGACCTAAGGAAGTTGGGCAAGGACAGTTCTGGTTGGATTTAGCTAACGATTGTGAAGTCCACCACTCCCAGCAGCTGGAGAAGTGAGTGCCAGTTCTGAAGATCTGTATTCCACAGCCTCCACTACATTGCTCAACATAGCTTGGTAATGATGTTTTCATATGCACTCTTGAATTCTCCTACTAATTAACATGATCCTTGTTAATAGATACTCAACTCAGTTTTATTGTAGCTCAAAAGAAGTATAGGGATAACTATATAACTCAGTGGGATTTTCCTAGCATAAATGAGGCCCTGAGTTAGAACCCTAGCATGTTCCCCACATGTATACAATGGAGAATATACCAATCAGAAGATACATAATATTTATGAATATTAATGGTGGTTTAAAAAGAGTAACTTGTGGGACTGGAGAGATGGCTTAGCAGGTAAGCATGATGGCTGCTCTTCCTGAGGACCCGGGTTTCAGTACCAGCATCCACATGACTACTCACAACCTTATAAAACTCCAGTTCACAGAGATCTGATGCCCTCTGTGGCCTCCATGGGCATCAGGCACTCACATGGTACACACACACACACACACACACACACACACACACACACACACACACGTAAAACATTCAAGCACATGAAATAAATAAAAAAACTTAAAAAGAAGAACCTGTATGGCATGCCCTCCCGTCTTAGCTAAAGCTAAAATTTGAAATTAGGAATATTGTTTGTTTTATGTATAGGAATATTATATGTATATGTATACACACATACAGTAGTTGGAGTTAGAAACAATTTTGAACCACCCAACATGGCTTGCAGGAGTGAAACTGGGTCCTCCGGAAGAGCAGTAAGTACTCTTAACCACTAAGCCATTTCTCCATCCCCTATATCATAATCTTTTTTTTTTTTTTTTTTTTTTTGGTTTTTTCGAGGCAGGGTTTCTCTGTGTAGCTTTGGAGCCTATCCTGGCACTTGCTCTTGTAGACCAGGCTGGTCTCGAACTCACAGAGATCCGCCTCTGCCTCCCAAGTGCTGGGATTAAAGGCGTGCGCCACCACCACCGGGCTTTTATTTTATTTTTTTTATCTTAACATTAAGAACTATGTTTACTTTTTAATTGTCAATGACCAATCAAAATGTGTATCAGTGGATATGAGGAGGTTAGAAACCAACAAGTTATGTTAAGATAAAAGAACATGAGGGTACTTTCAAAGATACACTTTCCACAAATAGGAATCTGAGAGGGAAACCCCAGCTAACTCAAAGTGATTGTCCTTCATTTGTGTTACCCAGGGGCACAGAGCAAGTAAATCAATATCCTTAAGCCTACTCTTAAAAGAAATGGTCATTATTTTAAAATCTTCCTAAATCTTTTCCTTTAAGAAATAGATAAAATAAACTTCTAAATCTGAGGCAGTATGAAGATTTGATGACAAAATTTGACATGTCATGGCACCTTTTAAAACTGTGATTTTGCGGGCTGGAGAGAGATGACTCAGTGGGGAAGAGGATTGGCTGCTCTTTCCAGGTTCAGTTTCCAACATCCACATGGCAGCTCATAACTGCCTGTAAGTCCAGTTTCAGGGAATCTGACATCTTCCCACAGACATACATGCAGGCAAAACATGAATGCCCATTAAATAAAACAAATAATTTAAGAAAATGAGACTTTAAAGCTGGGGAGATGGCTCACTGTTAAAATGATTGCTTGCAAACATGAGGACCTGCATACTATCCTTAGAGTCAACATTTTAAAATGTCAGAGGTGATATTTTCTTTATGATCTAACAAAAGATATGATCTTCTATCTCTTGCCTGAAGATAAGAGTTCAAAGCTAGCCACAGCCATAGAGGCCAGGTAGTGGTGGTACACACCTTGAATCCCAGCACTTGGGAGACAGAGGCAGATGGATCTCTGTTAGTTCAAGGGTACCCTGGGCTACATAAGGTCGAATCAGTCTAAAAGAGAAAAGGAGCTCACACCTTTGATGCCAGCACTTGGGATAATGCAACTTTAATCTGAGCACTAGGGAGGTGGAGACAGGAGTGATATGGCTGGGCAGAGAGAGAAATATAAGGTGGGAGGATAGGAACTCATGGAGTATGAGGTTTGGTGGAGAGCAGTGAGTCTGAGGAGCAGTGCAGTTGGGAGCAGTCTGAGATTTGGTGGATCTCACCTTTTGTCTGAGCATTGGTAGAGGTGAGAACTCTCTAGTGGCTGGTCACTTTGCTTCTCTGATCTTCAGCTTTAACCCCAATATCTGTCCCTGGGTTTTTATTAATCGTGTTACAGTCAGGTATGGTGGTGTATGATTGTGATGCCATTGCAGGAGAAGCAGAAATAGGTGAGTCCCTGGGGCACATCAGCTAGCCAGCATAGCCTACTTGGCTGGTTACAAGTGAGAGACTCTGTTTCAAACAACAGGGTGGGAAGCTACTGAGGAATAACACTTGAAGTTGTCCTCTGCCTCTGCCTCTGCCTGCCATGCATCCATGCATACATGAGCCCTCATGCATGCACACACAGATAATTTTGACTTTTGTTGAATAGCTCAGATATTCTTATTTCATCTAGAAAATTCTTCCATAACCATATTTAGTATACTTATATGTTACTGTTTCCACAAAGTAATTAAAATCTAAGACATTCTCCAATTTGCGTTTTGTTTTTTGTAATACTGGAGATTTAGGCTCAGTATTTCATGCATGCTAGGTGTCTTAGTTAGGGCTTCTATCACTGTGAAGAGACACCATGACCAAGGCAACTATTACAAAGGAAAATGCTTAGTTGGGGCAGGCTTACAGTTTCAGATGTTTAGTCCGCTATCATCATGACTGGAAGCAAGGCAGCATGAAGGCAGACATGGTGCAGAAGAGGTAACTGAGAATTCTACATCTTGATCTGCAGGCAACCGGAAGTGAACTGTGTATCATACTGGGTGTAGTTTGACCATAGAAGACCTCAAAACATGTCTCCACAGTGACACACTTCCTCCAACAGGACCGTACCTCCTAATAGTGCTATTCCCTATGGGTCAAGCATTCAAATACATGAGTCTATGGGGGCCATTCCTATTCAAACCACCACACTAAGGGAGTGTTCTACCATTAACCCACCTCCCTATTCCAGTCCCCAAATCCAAACAAGAAGCAACTTTCAGCGACAGTGGTACTAGCAGAAGAGCCTCCGTATCATACATGGCAATTGAGAAGTGTAATGAAAGGCTTCTTGTGTCACTAAAGCATAGTCTGCCAGACCTGACTGCAGCTGTTAATATTTCAGAGTATTCAAAAATGGCAGATGTGCCAAGGCCCAGTGTGCCATTTCAGAGGCCAGAACATGACATGTCAGCTCGGATATGAAAAAGTGAGAGAAGAACTCTCCCAAGGAAGCAGCCATGGCTTTCTAGGGCTCCTGAGTGAAATGAGGGTCTAGCCCACCAATTTTATGCTTTCTCAAGTGCCAAACAAACAGCAGGATGAAGTGTCGGCCAAGCACTGCTTTGGAAGGACACCATACAGTAAAGTCATACTTATTTTGAAATAGTCACTAGAGCTCAAGACAAAAATTCATGGAATTTTATCAATTTGAGATTTTGTGAATTGTTTGTGCAATCATTTATGATGTAAATAAGAGGTGGGGTCACTCCCAGCACCACTGAAAAGTTGAGTCTGAGAGCATATGGTGCTTTTTCAGGGTGTGTGTGGGGATCTGTGCTGGGATTCCACAGCCTGTATCTGTTCTACAAATGATGGGATGAAACAAAACCCCTCCCTAAACCAGTATGCTCTAACCTCATGATCTAGTCACATGCCTAATTCTGTTACTGAGCCATATTTGCAGCTCTGAAAACAGATCTTAACTCTAATATACACTTCCCACCTAGGCCACATAGATAATACTAACAATATGTCAGAAGTTTATTAATTTGTAATTTTATAAGGACCATGGGGCGATTTATTGACAGAGTTGCACTCTAGAATTAGAACTAGATGAAGAAACTCACAGTTTGTTTTGTATTGTTTCCCCTTCAAACAAATGAAAAGGTTTTAGTATCTTTCTCCAGATCCTTCTAGTGAAATCTCTGCACCCCAATTCAGATCACAAAGAGCTCTCTGTTTGCAAGGAAGGTGTCCCCAGTGAATATGGAAGTGTTTGACTTAATGCTTATTTTAATAAGGTAAAAGATACAGCACCGTCTACTTTACTAATAAAAATAAAAACAATTCAAGTACTTTAAACTGTTATAGCCCAGTAACCATCATTTTCAATATATTCTTCATTGCTTAGTGTCATTGCTCTATAGGCGGTGGGACCTGGGACAATGGAGCCCATAAATGAGGCCAACTAAAGTCTCACGCAATAGCCAACTTTATACAGGGCATCAGACAATTTATACTGAGGATTGAGAGGAGTCACCTGAGTAAAGTGTAAAATTGCAAGGACAATCTGCATGTGGTGTCACACAAGTCAAAAACATGTTTTTCTGTAGAGGCATAAAAACAAATAACAAGAATAGTTGTAATGAATAATCTGAAGCAAGCTCACTCCTATCCACTACACCTGGGAGGAGTACAAGAACACATTCCAAGAATGGTTTCATGGTTTGAAAAACTGAGGTCACAAGATTTGTTTTGTATGTGTGTGTGTGGGGGGGGTGTCACAAGAACTCAGAATTCTCCTTACTCAAACCCTGCTTCTGAGACTTAGTTTAACAATAATATAATAATGAATATATGATCCATGTCAGGTTGACAATAACCAAATGCTTAAAAATTTCAAAAACATTTTTCAGTTCTTCCCCCACAGGTTTACATAGCCCTCCCACAGACTAAAATTGATGATGAAAACAGGCTAGTTCTATGCACCAACTGTCATTTCTTTTGAAGTTTCAATTCTTTTAGTCTTTTGGATTTGTATAATCAAAAATGTATGATCTAGTTCAAAATATAAGTCTTTCAGCTTTTTGCTTTTTAAAATGTGCATTTTTTTCTCTCAATTACTTTCCTGAAACCTCATTGTCTAGGTTAATGAATGCACCCTTCTTTCTAAAAGAAGCCATGTATAGTAAAAGTATCTACCTACCTGCTGGTGCAAAAGTGGCATTAAGGAATGGGGTGACCAATCACTTTTGGGTTGGATGTGAGGTGTTCTCCATAGGAGAGAATTCATGCCTGATACTGTAAACCTTGTCAAAGGCCCTTGAGTCAGGAGGTAAAAGACCCTAAAAGGGGGACCTACTACTGTTGTCCTGCTAAATGACATGTTGTCAAACTGCCTTCAAAATATTTACGTCTATACACATAGATTAGTGGCTGCCTTCAGCCTTGGCTGAAGAACTGCAGTGATCAGCAGTTACTGCAAAGACTAACCATAGCCAAAGTGCTGAGAATAAGTGGCTATTGAGTGCTCAGCCATAAGTGGGACATCACCATTATCATAAAAAATGGGGGGATTTCAACTACAATGCCCAAAAGGAAAGTAAGGTTTTTGTTGTTGTTGTTGTTGTTGTTGTTGTTGTTGTGTTTTTTGGTTTTTCAAGACAGGGTTTCTCTGAGTAGCTTGGGAGCCTATCCTGGCACTCTCTCTGAAGACCAGGATGGCCTGGAACTCACAGAGATCCTCCTGCCTCTGCCTCCCGAGTGCTGGGATTAAAAGCGTGCACTACCAACGCCCGGCTGGAAAGTAAGTTTTATATGGGAGAGGAAGGTTGAAGTAACAGACAGTAGTCAGAGGAGTCAGGTGCCTTGGCACTGAGTGATGAAGTACCCCCTACACACACACACACACACACACACACACACACACACACACACACTTGCTTTTATTAACCAATTAATTTACTGTGTCGGTCTTTATGTGTGTGGCCATGCATGTTCCACTGGGTATGTATGGAGGTCAGAGGAAATCTTTGGGAGTTCATTCCCTGCTTCCACCATATGGGATCCAAGGATCACAAGTCATCAGGCTTGGAAGCAAGTGCCTTTACTGGCTGATCTTAGTCTCCCTAAATATTTTTGTAATGTATGTTCAACATGTTTTTCACGACTGGGAACTGAACCTGGGGTCTCATACATGTCAGCAAGCCCTCTGCTACTGCACTCCATATACCCCCTATCATGAATTTTAAATGTTTAAATAAATGAATGAATATTTTTGATTTGGGGTCAGAAAATTATACCTTTGTCTATCCTTGAACACAAAACAAGGATGTTAGCTAGAGGATTTTTAATTAGCTCTTATTATGATTGGTTTTAATGTCATAAAAAAAAAACTTGGTTCCATTCCTCGAGAACCCTAATTAATACAGCTCTCAACTGGGAAATTTAAAGTTTCCAAAAATTCATCTCAGAAGTATAATGGGCTAGTTTTGCTTATTGTTTTGTTTTGAGTTTTAGAGAGCAGTTTCTGATAGACTCATAGATAGGAGTTTAAAAGAGGGAGCCATGTGGATTGCATCAGGCATAGAGGTCATCTACATGTTGGACAACCATGTGTATGGCAAAAATGGGTGGGAAACTTCAGAGAAAGAGTAAGGACTCTCAGAGCACCAGAAAAAGTATGCTTAAGCTCTGGCCCACATCCAGTAGAAAGAAGAGACCAAGCAGACTCAGCAGAATGTATTGTGGCTCTTAGGAACTGTGAGAGGATGTGGGAACTCTGGGAAAGAAAATACAGTGTCTCATTAAAAGGCTAATTATTCCTCCCATCTCTTTAGCATTGGCTTACGGTGAAACCACCTTGCTGAGGGTTGTTTCCTTGGACAGATGATTGACTAAACCCAACCTAATTAATTCTTGAGAGAGCAGACTGTGGCATGTCTCAGCCCAGAGGTATATTCCAATCTTTTGGGTGGGAAGTGATAGCTTTCTCTTCCTGAGCCTTCAGTGCTATGACAGCATTTCCCTTCAAAGAGATAGTCCTAAAATCCTTCAGGAACCTGTTGCAAGCTATACACTGCATGAAGATGTATCTATGTTTTGCCTCACCTGCTTAAGGTACCTGATTGGTTTAATTAAAAGCTGAATGGCCAATAGCTAGGCAGGAGAGAATAGGCAGAACTTCTGGGCAGAGAGAGGGGAACTCAGGGGATGAATCTAAGCGTTCAGATTTCACCATCGAGACTCAGAGCAAGTTTGATACATGGTACTGAGGAGAGGTAAACAGCCACATGGAAAAACATAGATTAATAGAAACAGGTTAATTTAAGTTGTAAGAGCTACATGGAAACAAGCCTAAGCTAAGGCCAAGCTTTCATAATTAATATTAAGTCTCTGTGTCATTATTTGCAGACTGGCAGTCCAAAGAAAGTCTGGTAAGACAGACCTACTACAGGAATCTGAGTGGGGATCAAATCTGGTATTTCTGTCTTCTAGCCATTAATGGTTAGTTTTATGTGTCAGTTGGTTAGACAGACCATAAGGTGCCCAAGCATTTGGTCAAACATTATCCTGGGTGTGTCTGTGAAGGTGCTTGACAGACTAGATCAGTGGTTCTCAACTTTCCTAATGCTGTGACCCTTTAATACCATTCCTCATGCTGTGGTGACCCCCCAACCATAAAATTATTTTCACTGCTACTTCATAACTGTAATTTTACCACTGTTAGGAATTATAATGTAAATATCTATGCTTTCTGATGGTCTTAGGTGACCCCTGTGAAAGGGTTATTTGAGCCCCAAAGGGTCATGATCCACAGGTTAAGACCTGCTGGACAAGATAAAGCAGATTGTCTTTCCTAATATTGGCAGCTTCATGACGTCAACTAAAGGCCTCAGCAGAACAAAAAGACCAAGCGAAAATGCATGCTCCATGATTGGTTGGTCGGAGGCATGGTCTTTTCTTGCCTTCAGACTCAAATTGGAAAACCAGCTTTTCTTGCATTTCGTATCAGCTGGTTTCTTGATTGAATTAATACCACTGGCTCTTAAGATTCACACCCTGTGTAGCTGGAGCAATGGCTTAGTGGCTAAGAGTACTGGCTATTCTTCCAAAGGACTTAGGTTCAATTCTAAGCATCCACATGGTGATCACAACCTTGTGTAACTCTAGTTCCAGGGGATTTGATGCCCTCTCTGTCCTCTGCGGGTACCAGGCACAGACATGGTGCACAGACATATATGTAGGCAACATCCCCCAACACACATACAGAGACTCACAAGTCTAAAAAGCCATAGACAAGATATAGGGGTGCACTTCAGAGGAAGAGTATTTGCCTAGTATGTGTGCAGCCTTAAGCTTGATCCCCACCACCAACAAAGAAGAAAAATCACTGGACAAAAACCCTTCTAAATTGAATTCTGACAAACATGGAAAGGCTGTTACATAATGAATTTTGACCAATATAGTCAGTGTAATTCACCACACTAAGATGGATTTTGTCATGATAAAATAATAAATTAAGTGGAAGATGGACTGGAAGGAAGGTTTAGTGTTTAAAACAGACTGTTCTCCCAGAGGATCTGGATTTTGGTCCTAGCATGTTTGGTGGCTCACAAATCTGTGTAACTCCAGTTCCAGGTGATCCAATGACCACACACACGTGCGAACACACATATGCATAGAGGGGAATAGTCAAGCTATTCCCCTCTATGCACACTCTGTGCATGTGTGTAAGAGACAGCATGTATACACACACACAATTATAAAAATAAAACATATCTTTTAAAAAATGTAATGGAAAGTGGCTGTGAATTTAATGAAAGTCAGCTACAAAACAAACACAAATGAAGATATTAAGGTTAAAGTTATCCTAATGTTGAAATACTGAAAGTTTTCTCCTGAATTCTAGGAATATAACAAGCTTTTCCTTGTGTCAGCATTTCTATGCAGCCTTGTCCTAGAGGCCCTGGAAAGACATTAGATGGGGAGAGGGAGGGGATAAGCAGACATAAAAATTTGAATGAAGGAATAAAATTGACTTTATTCATAGCTAAAGTTATTGTATTCATAGAAAATCCTGAAGGAAAAGAAAAAGATCCTTGGACTGGGTGATTCCCAAGATATAATGTTAATATACAAAGTCAACTGGATTTTTATAAAATGAAATGAGCAATATAATGAACAATGAAAACATAGACAATGGACTTAAAATTGTATATAATAACACAAGCATGAAATATTCATAGAATTTAAACATGTGCAAAGCCTGCAGACTAAAAAATACAAAACACTGCAGAGAGAATTTAAAAGTCTAAATAAATGGTATGATAGTCCATGGTTGGGGTAGATTTGGTCAACAATGGATTCCCAAAAGACAAAAATAGCAAACATTAAATACCCATTGTAAGACTTAATATAAAGCCACAGAAGAATGGCTAATTACACTAAAATACTAAATTGAATAACATATTGAAATAACATTAAAAATGCATAGTCCTCCAATGTTTTCACCAAAGCAGGTAAATCCCTGAGATGCTAAAGTCAGATGTAGTGAGCTCATTTCCAATGGTGCCAGCTTGGATCCAGATATAAATGAATGGAAAACCCTCGACCCTTGAAATGCCTGCTAGTCAAGCTATTCCCCTCTATGCACACTCTGCTAAGCTGTGTTCCTCACTCATACTAAAGGTTTAGAGTAGAAAATTGCTAACAGCCAAGCTTGCCTGCGAGGTCATATGCCTGATGAGTTTTAAAATAAACAGGATGTAAAATGTGGAGATGAACCCACACATGGTTTTGTGGAGAAAAAAGACAAATGGAAAGATAAGATCTAGATGGCTTCTGAGACTGCACCTTACCGATGACTCATTAATGAGGAAGGCTCACACACTAGGGTTTATAAACCATTCTGAGTGCTCAGGCAGTAAGCCTGCAATTCTAGGCTGACCGCTGCTCATAAATCAAACTGCTTCTTGTTAGCTGCTCCAAGTCTCCAGGGCTCTTATTATGAAGTGAGGATCATTGTTTCTTACACCTGAAAGATCAGGCTGAATGGCTCCAGCCCCTGTACCAGCTGATCTTGAAGGTCCCTAAGTGCCCATCTGTGCACCAGGTGCATGCAGTGCCCTCCAAGGCTAGAAGAGGGTATCTGGTCCCCTGGGACTGGAATTATTGACAGTGACCCCCACCCCCAATGTAGATGGATGATGGGAATTGAACCCTGGTCCTCTGGAACAGCAGACTATGTTCTTAACTACTAAGCCAACTCTCCAGCACTATCCTCATGCCAGCACAAATTCTCACTTACCCTTAAAATATTAATTTAGCATATAATTATATACACTTATGTGTTACAGTATGATAATTTGAGACATATAAACAATGCAAAAGGATTACACAGGGAAAACTGGCATTTGTAACCTTGAAATAGCATGTTTTTATATATCTGGGGAAACCTTCTAATTCTTATATTTTTGGTTGTGAGCCTAGCCTTTAACGGCTGAGCCATCTCTCCAGACCTTCTAATTCTTAGCTGTCAGGTATTTATAAAATGAGTAATAAGCTATTGCAAACTGTTGTCACCCTACTGCAAGACAGGTACTTGAACTTAGTCCTCCTCCCTACTTGTTTTTTGGGCTCTGTCACCAGACTTCCTTCTGTCTGCCCTCAAGCATACCCTTCTGTTGCGGTTTTTTACGTGAACTGTTTCCAACATGCTCATGTATTTGAACTCCGTCCCTAAGTAGTGGTACTTCCTGGGGAGGTTGTGGATGGTGGGTCTGGGGCTCTAGGAAGGCTGCCTGATGTTTACAGGAGAGCTCTGCTTCTTCCTGAAGGCTGAGAGCACTGAGTCCTGACTCATAGATACCAAAAGAAGGCACAATAGTAGACATTCGATACCAAGAAGGTCTCTTTGTTTTTTGTTTTTCTCATCAATGGGACAAAATAACTTAAGGGCAGAGGGTGGGAAGGGTAGTTTTGGCTCTGGGGATACAGTTCATCACAGTGAGGAAGGCATGACAGCTGGAGCTCCATCCTTGGTGGTGAAATCTTGGTGTCTACATATGACAATGTGTTAAATTTTTCTTTCTGTGCCTGGTTCTTTTTGGTTAATAGAAGGCCCTCTACTCTCATGCATGTGATAAATAAGAGGACTCAATTCTTTGTTATGACACAATAATATTCCATTGCATATATGCACTACATTTTCCTTATTCACTGCCAGTGGACACCTTAAATACTTCCATTTCTTGGCTACGATGAATAGTTCAACACTAATTAAAAATTTAACTACATTTATTTAGTTATTGATTTGGGGTGGTACATTATGGTGAGTGTGGGGGGGGGTAGGTAGATAGGTAGACAAAAGAGCAGCTTTCAGAAGTTGGTTTCTCTCATCTCTTCGTATGGAGCTTGGGTATCTAACTCCAGGTTGCCACAAGCACTCTTTACCCACCAAGTAATCTTGTCAGTGCCTTACAGAACAATGAAGAGAACATGCTTGCTATGAGTTCTTATATTGAATTTCTAAAGCACATCATAACTATGACAAAGTGTTTTTGTCGGGCAAGACAGGAACGGTGGGGCCGGGGGAGTAGCTCAGTTGATAGCGTGCTTGCCTACCATGCATGAAACCTTGTGGTTTGGTCCTCAACACAGCATAAAACAGGTGTGGTTTAACATATACCTGCAATCCTAGCATTGAGGAGGGGCAAGAAGGAGGATTAGGAGTTTAGGGTCATTATTGGCTACATAGTAAGTTAAAGGTTATTGGGCCATATGAAACCCTGCCTCAAAAAGAAAGAAAGAAAAAGAAAAGGAAAAAAAACCACAAAAACAAATTAGATAGACCAATGGAATCGAATTGAAAACTCTGATATGGACCTGCACACCTACGAACACCTGATTTTTGACAAAGAAGCTAAAATTATACAATGAAAAAAAAAAAAGAAAACATCTTCAACAAATGGTGCTGACATAGCTGGATGCTGGCATGTAGAAGACTGCAGATAGATCCATATCTATCACCAGGCACAAAACTTAAGTCCAAATGGATCAAAGACCTCAACATAAATCCAACCACACCGAACCTCTTAGAAGAGAAAGTTGGTGGTACCCTCGAACGAATTGGCACAGGAGACCGCTTCCTGAACATAACACCAGTAGCACAGACACTGAGGTCAACAATTAATAAATGAGACCTCCTGAAACTGAGAAGCTTCTGTAAGGCAAAGGACACAGTCAACAAGACAAAACGGCAGTCCACAGAATGGGAAAAAATATTCACCAACCCCACATCTGAAAGAGGGCTGATTTCCAAAATTTACAAAGAACTCAAGAAGCTAGTCACTAAAACACCAAGTAACCCAATCAAAAAGTGGGGTACAGAACTAAATAGAGAATTCTCAATAGAGGAATCTAAAAATGGCTGAAAGACACATAAGAAAGTGTTCAACATCCTTAGCCATCAGGGAAATGCAAATCAAAACAACTCTGAGAATGGCTAAAATCAAAACACCAATGACAGTTTATGCTGGAGAGGATGTGGAGAAAGGGGAACACTCCTCCACTGCTGGTGGGAGTGCCAACTTGTACAGCCACTTTGGAAATCAGTATGGCAACTCCTCAGGAAAATGGGAATCAGTTACCACAAGATCCAGCAATTCCACTCCTAGGCATATACCCAAAAGATGCACATTCATACAACAAGGACATCTGTTCAACTATGTTCATAGCAGCATTATTTGTAATAGTCAGAACCTGAAAGCAACGTAGATGCCCCTCAACTGAAGAATGGATACAGAAAATGTGGTACATTTTCACAATGGAGTACTACTCAGCAGGGAAAAAAAAAAACAAAAACAAAAACAATGGAATCTTGAAATTCAAAGGCAAATGGATGGAACTAGAAGAAACCATCCTGAGTGAGGTAACCCAATCACAAAGAGACAAACATGGTATGTATTCACTCATATATGGATTTTAGACATAAAGCAAAGGATTACCAGCCTATAATCCACACTGCCAGAGAAGCCAGGAAACAAGGAGGACCCTAGGAGAGACATACATGGTCCCCTGGAGAAAAGGGACAAGATCTCCTGAGCTAATTGGGAGCATGGCAGGAGGGGAGAGGGAGTTAGGAGAAAGAGAAGGGGAGAAGAGGATGGTAAAGGAGGACATAAGAGAGCAAGAAGATTGAGTCAGGCGAAGAACAGAGGAGAGCAAGAAAAGAGATACCATAATAGAGGGAGCCATTATAAGTTTAAAGAGAAATCTGGCAATAGGGCAATGTGCCGAGATCTACAAGGATGACCCCAACTAACAATCTAAGCAATAGTAGAGAGGCTACCTTAAATGCCCTTCTCTGATAATGAGATTAATGACTACCTTCTATGCCATCCTAGAGCCTTCATCCAGTAGCTGATGGAAGCAGAAGCAGACACCCACAGCTAAACACTGAGCTGAACTTGGGAATCCAGTTGCAGAGAGGGAGGAGTGATGAGCAAAGGGTTCAAGACTAGGCAGGAGAAACCCACAGAAACAGCTGACCTGAACAAGGGGAGTTCATGGACCCCAGACTGATTGCTGGGAAACCAACATAGAACTGTTCCAGACCCCCTAAACGAGGATGTCAGTTTGGAGGTCTGGTTAATCTATGGGGCCTCTCGTAGTGGTTCAGTATTTATCCCTAGTGTACGAATGGACTTTGGGAGCCCACTCCACATAGAGGGATACTCTGTCAGTCTAGACACATGGGGGAGGGTCTAGGCCCTGCCCCAAATGATATGACAGACTTTGAAGCTTCCCCCATGGAAGGCCTCACCCTCCCTGGGGCGCAGAAAGGGGATGGCATGGGGGGTTGGTGGGGGAGAGGGGAGGGAGAGGGAATTGGGATTGACATGCAAAACAAACTTGTTTCTAATTTAAATAAAAAAATTTACTAAAAAATCACACACAAGGCTTTTTAAAATTTTATAACTTTTTAAATAATAAAGTTTAAAGAATTAAGAAACAAAAAAGTAAGTGCAGGGACTGGAGAGATGGCTCAGTGGTTATGAGCACTGGCCATTCTTTCAAAGGGTCTGTGTTTAATTCCCAGTAACCACATGGCAGCTTGCAACTGTCTATAATTCCAGGGGATCTGGCGTCCTCAAACACATACCTGCAGGCAAAACCCCAACGTACATAAATCTTTTAAAAAATTAAAACATGCCGGGCAGTGATGGTGCCCACCTTTAATCCTAGCACTCAGGAAGCAGAGGCAGGTGGTCTCTGTGAGTTCGAGGCCAGCCTAATCTACAGAGGGAGTGCCAGGATAGGCTCCAAAGCTACACAGAGAAACCCTGTCTCGAAAAAAACCAAACAAACAAAAAATAAAAATTTAAAGTGTGTGTGTGTGTGTGTGTGTGTGTGTGTGTGTGTGTGTGTGTGTGTGTGCTTTGCCAAAGAAAACTGAAAGCCAGTGAGATGGCTTGATGAGTAAGACCCTGGTTACAAGCCTGATTACCCGAGTGAGTTCAATCCTGAAACCCAAGTAAAGGTGGAAGGAGAAAGAGAAATCCACAAAGCTGTCCTCTGACCTCCACATGTGTGCAGTGGCATGAGCACACACACAAACACACACACACACACACACCATGCATACAGCACACAATAATAATAAATAAAATAAAATGTGAATTGATAGTAATACTGGAGAAAGAATTCTTCCTTTGGAAGCAGAGGCCTATACACTTGATGGAAAAAAACTGAGTAAAGTATATAAATAGCAGAAGGAAGCAAAGGAAAGAAAGAAAGTGGGGAAGATCAGCCATCTACAAGACAACTTTATCACTATTCAAATTACCTTGCTGGTACATGTTAGTGGCTGCACAAGTTAGCTCTATTTACTTCCCTTGTGAGGTGCTGCTCATACACCAGTATTACTTATAGTGTTAAAGAGACAGACCTGGAAAAATGCACTGGACAGGGCATCTCCCTAGCTTCTTCTCTGAAAGAACATGTGGCCTGGTGAGCACCAGCCTAAGAGGAGGGTGCTGTGTTCGTATCTGCCCTCTCCATTTTACAGACGGGGGAAAGAGAGGCACTACATGAGGTTTCAAAAACACAGTCTATCCTGAATTTGGAAGCACATCTGTCCTCATGGTATTGGAAAGGGAATGAGGACTGGCAAAACCTAACCTGCTGGATTATGGTCAGGGCTAAATACAGGATCACATAGGAAAACCCTATTCATTTCATTCTCCCTTTCCTCTCCCTCTAATTATACTTTCATTAATTTATTTGAGGGGGACATGACATGCATGTGGAGGCCAGAGGACACCCTGCATGAGTGAGTTCTCTCTTTCCATCATATAGGTCTCTGAGAAGAAATTCAAGTGGTCCAAGTGTCAGGCTCCTTTACCCACTCTACCTGCTGAACCATAATGTTAGCCCCCTCTATAGTGGATAATTATTATTGCTAGGGAAAATTATTGATTTTAATTGGTAATACTTACAAGGTGAGGAAGATGATGTAAGAATACTCAAGACAAGGGAAACAGATTCTGTGAAATTAATTGTGGGACAGTGACTGACATGCTCTGGGAATAAGAGGGTGGTATTGGAGCCCTGGTGGCCCGTAGTCCCAACACTTGGGAGGTAGCAGAAGATGGTTCCCTATGAGTTCAATGCACCATGGTCTACATAGTGAGTACCAGACCAGCCAAGGATGCATCGCAAGTCCTTGTCTCAAAAACAAGCAACCAACAAATACCTAAGAAAATAAATCAAGTAGTATCGGGACTGGAGAGGTGGCTCAGTGGTTAAGAGAGCTTGCTGCTCTTACCCAGGACTTGAGTTCAGTTCACAACCACCTGTAACTCTCAGCTCCAGGGGACCTGACCTCCCAGGGCTCCAGATTTCACCCAAACACACAGACACCTCAAATGTGTACACACAGTTAAAATGAAGTAATAATGAGTGACGGGGAAATAAATGCACGTTTACAGGTGGTATTGAGAGGAGGCTAGAAAGTTAGGTCAGGGCTATGGATTGCAGGTGACTCGGCTTGTTTATATGTCTTAGTGAAGGAACTCTAGGGTTTGACAAGATCTTATCAGTTGGGAGAAGAGCTCTGGTGATTACTGTGGATGAGTCAGAGTGAGGGGAGTGGAGCTGCTGGTATGGGGTGGGGGTGGGGGTGGGGGTGGGGACTCTCCAGGATGCTCTGGCAGGGTTTGACTTGAGATTTTGTTGTTGTTGGGTTTTTGTTGTTATTGTTCTATTTTTTTTTAACAGGGTCTCTCTATATAGTCCTGGCTGGCCTGTAAGAGATCTGCCTGCCTCTACCTGAGAGACCAGGTTTTTAAAGTTACAGTATCTCTGTGTGGTGTCACTAAGACTGGGAAGGCAGGGACAGGCAAGTGTCCATTTGGCTTGCTGCTCAGCAAATCTAGTCTAATTGGTGAGGCCCAGGCCAATGAGAAACCCTATTTCAGAAACAAGATTGGAGATAACTAAAGAACACTAGCTGAGCAAGCTGCAGTAGCTTCCAACACAAAGCTGTGCTTTCCATAATTGGGAAGCATAGAAAGACAGAAAGAAAGCTGAATGGTGGTGGTGGTGCATGTGCCTTTAATTCCAGCTCTTGGGAGGCTGAAGTTGTCAGATGTTAGTGAGTTGGAGGCCAGCCTCATCTGCAGAGTGAGTTCCAGGACAGCCAAGACCACACAGAGAAACCCTGCCTAGAAAGGAAGAAAGGAAGGAAGGAAGGAAGGAAGGAAGGGAAGGAAGGAAGGAAAGAAGGAAGAAAGGAAGGAAGGAAGGAAGGAAGGAAGGAAGAGAAAGAAAGAAGGAAGGAAGAAAAGAAATGAAAAGAAAGAAAGAAAGAAAGAAAGAAAGAAAGAAAGAAAGAAAGCTGGCAAGAAGCCGAGAGACATTTGAGAAGGAACAAGCTTGTGGCACACGCAGGAAGCACTGCTTGGTTATGCTTTCTGTTGGATTTTTCAGGCTGGCTCAGAGATAATACTGTTTAGTTAAATCTTGACAGTGAAACCATGCCATTAAAGGCCAGATAGTTTTCCTTAACTACATTGCAAGCTTCCTGTAAACTCAAAAGTCCTGTAGCCCTGCTTCGTCTTCACTCCAGGTTTCCCGCTTTGCCCTGATGCTGCCAAAAGTCATCAGATGTGAAAATCAGTGGACATGTTTAACTTTTCTCTTAAGCATCAGCACATTTCAGCTTTCCCTTCTGTTTCCTACCTATCTTATTGTCAATGTTTATTACACACCTTTGGGGACTTTTGAGACAGAGTCTCAGGCCTTGAACTTGCTACATAGCAAAAGCTTGGATTGCTGACCCTCCTCCTGCTGCTACCTCCCAGATGCTGGGATTACAGGAATGTCCCACCACGCTTGGCTCACACCTTTGTTTTTAAACACTAATTCTCCTCGTGACAGATAGTCTGGCATTTTAAGCTAGTAACATCATGCCTAGAGATGTCGAAAGACCAGTTGATTCCTCAAGGCTGGCCTGAAAGCCACCATCCACCCTCCACAAAACAGGAGGAACCCTAGGGCAAGATCACAGCTCAGACTATGCTGGGTATTTTCTGTTCCCTGGCTTCTTAGCACCCAGCCCTCCTCGGTTCTTAAGAACACTCTGCATGCCTTGTTG
Source organism: Cricetulus griseus (assembly GCF_003668045.3). NCBI lineage: Eukaryota > Metazoa > Chordata > Mammalia > Rodentia > Cricetidae > Cricetulus > Cricetulus griseus. The sequence goes on along the minus strand of NW_023276807.1, from coordinate 217,813,284 downwards.
GTAATTGTTTTGGCCCTCCCTGTAGCAATCTAGACAGTCCGTTAATTAATGAGGCCTGCCTTATTTTATTCCAGGCCAGTGCATCTTGAGCCAGGTAACTTAAGTGCTGTTGAAGAAAACTGGAGCAGGATTTATTTTGACAATGGTGTCTGAGCTCATAAAAGACTGTCTGTCCCTGGAGAAATCCAGGATTGTCCTTGTACCTTGTTTTTCAGGTGACTTGTTCCATATCTTTCAAATATATTCTTTCAGGTCTTAGCCAGAGTTGGTTTCTCCTGTTTAAAACAAAGCAAAGCAACCAAAATTAAATGTTGGGGCTGATAAGACAACACGGTTGTTAAATGCTTGCTGTTCTGAAAGACCATTACCCATGTTGGCAGGCTCACAACCTCATATAACTCTAGTCCCGTCTATCCTTTACAGATACTACCCCCACATACAATCTCTATAAATAAAGACAACTTCGTTTCTGACACAGCCTGAAAATGTTTACATTTCTCTGGCAAATTTATCTGCATTGATTTGGGAAATCAAGACTGAGAAAGATGGATTGAGAGCAACTAATTAGGGGGCTGGGGGTCTAACTCAGGAGGAGAATCTACACCTTCTGTGCATGAGTGTCAGGGCCTGAGCTTTGTCTCCTGATGTGGGATGTCCTTCTGTACGCTGCAAATATGTGTTGCTATTATTGGTTGATGAATAAAGCTGCTTTGGCTTATGGCAGAGAAGAATATAGCTAGGGAGGAAATCCAAGCAGAAAGACAGGGAGAAAGGAGACAGAATTGTGGAGACATCATTCAGCTGACAAAGGAGAAAGATGTCCAGGCATTACCAGTAAGCTACAGTCCTCATAGCGATATACATACAGGTTAATAGAAATGAGCCAATTTAGTTGTGAGAGACAGTTAATAATAAGCCTGAGCTAATAGGCCAAACAGTTTGTAATTAATATTAGGTCTCTGAGTGATTATTTTATAAGTGGCTGTGAGACAGAGAGATACACATGAAAGCCTCCAGTCTCCAGCACTGCATGAGAAGAGGGAGAGGAAGGAATGAAGGAAGGAAGGAGAAGAAGAAGAAGAAAGAGAGAAAAAAAAGAGAACATGCATAATTACAGGTATGCATAGCATACCTGTAATCCTAGCATTCAGGAGTCTGAGGCAGAAGGATACAAGCTCAGAACTGGCTTGGGATATATAGGAAGAAACCAGCCTGTGCAACATAATGAACCCGACTCTGAATACATAAAAAAAATAATAGTAAGTAAATAGATTGTGTCAGATGATAGTTTATCTGTTTTCCTTGCATTTAATCAAATCACTGTCCACATAATTGCTCACAGCAGGCCCTGGAGAGTCACCCTCACTACACTATGTATGTAGCCTCACTACACTAGATCTGCTTTCAAGCTCAATCCTGCTCCACTCCACTCTCTGTGCCCAAGGAAGTTTATAGAGACCATGTGGAAGAGGCTGCTGTGTTTTCTGGCTTTCTTTTGTGCTTGGCCTTACCTAAGTCTTGAGAGTTAGGCCTGGGCAGAAGTCTCCTTTTATTAGTCTCTTGCAGCATTTGCCTCAGCAATACTGTGCCCAGTGTTTTGCTGATGAATGTGTGCCATCTGCCTCTGAAAGAAAAGATTCTAATTTATAGTATTTGGCTACTACAATATTCCCAACACGCATGATTGATGCCTGTATTCATGGCCTCACTGGATGCAGAGTGGCAAACAATGCTAACACTCATCTGTGTGTTAGTGAGCTGGTTCCCGAATCTTATTAACTGTGTGACACCCTTGTGACTCCTCTCATGACCTGTTCTCCAATATTCTCTCTTTTGAAGTTCCAGAAACTTGTAGCATCCCATGGTGGTCTTCCTTACCCCTACACATGTTGTTTTGTAAATGGCCCATTTGCAAAACAGCATAAAAGTGTACTAATTTGAAAGTACTGTCACACAGCAGTGATCATTAGCTTCCACTGCAGCCTTCAGTGATGCTGTCCTCCTTCTTGGTACTCATGTTCCCTATAATGTAGCCAGTAGACTGTGGCAGAAGTGATGGTGTGTCCCTTCTGATACTAGGTCAGTAACAATCTTGACTGGATTGAGAAATACATAGGAGTTAGTAAAGCATGATCTCTGAGAGAGTCTATGAGTGTGTTTTCAAAGATGGCAAACCAAGACAGAGAAGATCTGTCCTGAATGTGGAGGTCATCATCCCATAGATTGATAACTAGAAATAAAAGATGAAAGAAAAAGGAAGCCCCTTTATTCAGGCATTCTGACTTCTTGACTGTCACGATGGAAGTAATTTAGCTCCACAATGACTGAAATCCCTAAACTGTGAGCCAAAATAAACCCATCTTTGTTTTTTGTTTTTGTTTTGTTTTGTTTTGTTTTGTTTTGTTTTCAGGTATTCTGTCACAGTGACAAAAGAGGTTAAGAAAATTGTTAAGTAAGACAATTACTGTTAGTGTTCCTGACTGTGTGGGCCAGCAATGGTGGAACTGGTTTGTGGGAGGAGTTTAGAATAATGTGGAATCCTGTGAGCAGAACTTAACAGGAGACCATAGTGGTTGGAAATGGAGGTGGGGTTTCCTAAGGCCTCTAGGGCTCATATTTTACAGCCACAGTGAACCCCAGGCACCAGACACAGGCCTGTAGGACCTGATTTGGTTTGGGCCTTGCTTTGCTCTTTTCTGCTCCTCCCTACCCTGCCCTTCTCCTCCCCCTAATCTGCTTTATGCTTTGCCACACCTTCCCAACCATGATGAACCAAAACCTCTGAAAGCATGAGCCAAAATAATACCCTCTTCCTTAAATTATTACCTCAGACATTTATCAGCATGACAAGAATCTCACAGGAATCCTAAACCTAATTGCAGCTCCTCCCACTCATTCTTTCATGAACTCATGTTGAGGGAATCCAGTTTCCATGTCAAGTAGCCACAGGGGGAGACCCACACAGTAAGGAACTGGGAGGCTGGTGAACAAAACTATGAGACTGAAAGCAAATTCCCCCAGCCCCGCCCACGCTTAGATGACCCTGCCCCTGCCAATAGCCTCCTGGTCTGGTCACCATGCCTGCCTGCCGCCATGCCTCTCTGCCATGATGCACTCTTGTCTCACTGGGACCACAGCCCAAATAAATTCTTTCTTAAGTTTTCTTCCCTGGTCATGGCATTCTAACACAGCAACAACAACAAAAGGAAGCTAATCCAGTGTGCTTTCTCTGGAGGTCTCAGGCATATCTCTGAGTTGCAATCCTCTGTGTTCTCCCTTATCTAATGGCTGAAGTGGCTAAACATCAATTAGAGCTCTTATATCACAGAGCTTTCAATTTCTGACCCCTGGAGCCCTTCCTTAACAAACATCATACTCTGGCCCATGATCACTAGACTTTCTTTGTTCCTGTGTTCTTCTCTATTTACTGGTGGAAAACAAGTACTTAGAGTGGGTTTCAGAGACTACTGTAGTGAACAAGGAACAATGTACCTCATCTTAAAAGTCTCAGGGTTGTCATCTGTTCAGTGCTTGCTGTGGTTTGTGTGTTTTACCACCAAGTCTATGTAACAGAAATATAATCCCACAGTCATATGTCCATGGTATTTGGAGGTCAAGTCTTTGTACAATAATTAGAGTTAGGTGGGGTCATAAAAGCGGGGCCCACATATGCCACTCATGGCTTTATGAGAAGAAAGACTCAACTAGCATGTTTGCTCTGTCTAACCATGTGATGCCTGCTGCCATGTTAATGGTGCAACAAGTAAATCCTTACCAAATATTGAGGAAAATGCTGTCCCTGTGCTCTTTGACTTCCTAGCTCCCAGAACCATGAGGTAAATAACCTTGTATGTCATACCCAGGCTCGGTTATGCTGTGGTAGCATCTGAAAACAGATTATGATAATGTTGTCCAGGCCTTGTATCAAGTATGAGCTTTCCAGAACCATTATGAATGGGTTAATATCTTTGTCTCTTTTTCATGTGAGCATTACTGTCCTCCAGAGAAGCAGCTGCAAGGAGCCATCTTACTGTAACTCCTTGGCTTTGAAGCAAGAACTTGAAGAAATTACTGTTCTTTGTACATTATTAGGCTTCTGTTATTTTTATTACAGCATCACCAATAAACCAGGAAAAAATTTCAGTTACTCATTTGTTTTTTCAACATGTGTTGCATACAATATTTAAATGTAAGAGATTTTTTCTTACAAAATAGACTAGACTAGTAGGTATTTACTGCTTACAGAATAAAAAATGAGAAATATTCTTATGAATACTTTCACTCTGGTAAACAAAGGACAAAGGGATTACACATGAGATGTGGTCATATTCTAAACATGTATGAACATAGTCTGTGCCAACAGTGTGAATTGTATGTGGGTATAGTTTGTCTTTATGGTCAGTTATGTGGGTGCAGTCTGTCCTTATAGTGAGTTGTGTGGGCATAGTCTGTCTTTATGGTGAGTTTGTGTGGGCAGTCTTCCCTTATGGTCAGTTGTGTGGGGACAGTGTGTGCCTATGGTTGGTTTATGTAGGCACAGCCTGTACCTGTGGTGAGCTGTGTGGGCACAGTTTGTCTTTATGGTTAGTTGTGAGGGCATGATCTGTGATTAGTCAATTCTTGTCTCTTTATTTAGCCTTTTTGAGACAGTTTCTCGCAGCCTCAAATTTACTACGTAGCTTAGGCTGACCTTGAACTCCTGATCCTCCGGCTTCTAACTTTCTGAGTTCTGGTATTACAGTCACCATGTCTGACTCATAATCAGTTCTTTCTAAGGAAAAAGGTAACTATCAAAAATTTAACAATGGGAGCTTGAGAGATGGTTCATCCATTAAGAGCACTGACTGTTCTCCCAGAGGACTGAGGTTCGAGACCCAATGCCCACCTGGTGACCCACAACCATCTGTAACTCCAGTTCCAAAGGATGTTATTTTCTCTTCTGGCCTCTGCAGGCCCCTGGTATGAATCTGGTGTACAGACAGACATTCAGACCAAACACCCATACACAAAGTAATTAAAAATTAAAAAAAAATTAACAATGGTTTGAGAATGTCCTGTTTTGCTTTCTAAAAACCATGCCCAAAAGCAACTTGGGGAGGAAAGGGTGAGTTACTGATCTCAATCACAACCCATGATGAAGGAAAGTCAGGGTAGGAATGAAAGCAGGGAAGGAACCTGGAGGCAGGAACTGAAGCAGAGACCATGGAGGAGTGCTTGCTCTCCCATGGCTTGCTCAGACTACTTTCTTACACAACCCAGGCCTATCTTCCCAGGGATGGCACTGCCCACAATGGTGTAAGCTCTTCCACATCAGTCATTAATCGAGACAATGCACTGGGTGTGTATTCACATGTCTTTAATTCTAGCATTCAGGAAGCAGAGGCAGGTAGGCAGTCTCTGTAAGTTCAAAACCAGCATGGGCTACATAAAGATTTCTAGGCCAGTCAATGTTGCTTAGTGAGCCACTCTCTCACAGAACAGAACAAAAAAAAATAATCAAACATATCAACAAAACAAAACATCAGAAGAAAATGAGACCCTGTAGACTTAACTATAGGCCAACTATAGGCTGGAGGTATTTTCTGAGTTGAGATTCCCTATTCTCAGATGATCCGGATTTGTGTCAAGAGGACAAAACAAAAACAAAAACAAAAACAAAAAACAAAACAGCAACAACAACAAAAAACCTAACCAGCCCAGGAATTTTAAAATATCTCTGTGAAATACACAGTATTAGTTCTATAGTAAATATAAAATTAGGTAAGGTTGTAAAAGACATACTTAGAAAAAACTTCTAATGTGCATTAAGAAATATTCTATAGGGCAGGATAAATAATAGTGCTGAAAAATATTTTTTAGGGATTTGGAGGGGAAGATCATATTCATTTGAGAGAAATCCAGCAGGACTTTGTATAGAACTCTGTTGTTTAGGAGGAATGGTGCTGAACCAGATACTGTGATAGACATATAGTTTTTTTTTTTTTTTTAATAGGGTTTAAAGAATTGAGAGGACAATCACAACACGTGTTTAGAATGTTGACTTTAGGGAAAGCATTGTCCACATCTAGATGGGATGCTTTCAGGAAAGAGGCCTAAGTGGGGGAACTTGGGAAAATATGGCCTACAGTGGTGAGTTGCTGTGGTTATCAAAGTTATTACCAAAGTACTTATGTTCATTTATCATGTGGACCTTCTAAGGCTGCATGCTAAATCCTTTTCTCTTCATAATTATCTTGGGTCTTTTGTTATAGTGATGGCAGAGTGAGGGCCTGGGAGAAGGCTATATTTCAGAATGCCCTCAAGAAACAGCAGGGATTGGTTGGTTCACTGGGTGAGGAGAAGGAGATCTTACTGTATCTTGAAATTTGCTCTGAGATTCACTCTACAAGCACCAAGGTTGTTCTCCTTTTGAGATAAAGTCCATTGTATAGCCCAAACTGGCCTCTAACTCACAGTAACCCTGCTGTAGCCTTCCAAATGTATACCAGATACCATCATGCCTAGCAACTAGGGCTGTTCTATTGCCAACCAACAGCTTTCATGTATTGGAATCAACAGCAAAATTTAATTTCAACTATAATTCTTTCTGGTCTTTGCACTCCTACCCAGATCCTGCTGTGTAACTGAGTTACTTTGTAATCAAAGTAACTTCTTTATGCTGATCCCACACTTTTCTATAGGGATGCTAATCCCTGCACAGAGAAAGCTTTACTCCTACACATAAAGGAAGGCATCTCTGAGACTTGATTCTCTTAAGATGCTTCTACAGAACTCTTCTGAGCTTTGCTGGCTCTCTGCTGCCTAGGGTTTAATTAGCAGAAGTTTCTGTGGCTATCACCTAGAATTGACCTAGAACATTTCTGGGACTAGACTGGTCGTTGTCATGTTCCCTGATTGCACACTGATGTGCACACTTTTACTGATGTGAGAAACCCAGTCTCTGGGACTGGGAATGTACCTTCAATTTCATAGCCATATTCTCATTTCTTACTGTTGGAAGTTCCTGTCCTGAGCATTCCATTCACTTAAAGCATAAGAATTGCTTGACTATGCCACGCCAATAGATTCCCTGATCTTGAATGTTGAGTCTACTTAGCTGCCTCCATCGTGGCCTGACTTTTTGGCGTGTATCTGCTGTACACATTTGCGTCCTTGTGTGGCCATCCCTACAATCATAGATCAGCTGTGCTCCAATTCTTTCTTAACCAACTAACCCTGCAGAGCTGTCTTCATTCTTCATTGTTCAGCTTGACTGAACACAGTATGGCTCATTTCATTGCCACACAAGCTTCACAGGGGATTAGTGGAATTGAGCACATTTTCCACACTATGGTGTGTGTTTCACAATACTGAGAGAATGTGGATTCCCTATACATCAATTCACTTAGAAAGTTAGTCCCTCATTTTACAATGTAACAATAAAGGTAGAAGGATTATTAGACAACCTCCCCCAGTTACTAAGGAACAGAAGTAGGAGAGCATACATCCTTGTAGGGATAGTATATCAACACAAAGAGAGATGTTAGATAAGTTCAGGAAATTATGACTGAAAGATAAAACTACTACTGACTGAAGAGGTTACAGATTAGGAGATGGGCCTTCAGAAACTGACAAGGCTCTTATGGCTGACTGGCATGACTAGTGAACTCACTGGGTACCAACTGTGTGTGTGAGAGAGAAAGAGAGAGAGAAAGAGAGAGAGAGAGAGAGAGAAAGAGAGAGAGAGAGAGAGAAGGAGGAGGGAGGGAGGGAGGGAGGGAGGAAGGCAACTGTTCTAGAAGAAGCTGATACATGGGATAATGGTGTGGACGATCACATGTGAATGCAGAAAGGCAGTAGGCCAGCAATGCGGAGCACAGATCCTTCTTTTTCAGGAGTTCCCACCCTGTTCTCATCTTGTACCAAGAGCAGAACCCAGGTCCTTACCCAGGCTAGGAAACGAGCTCTATACTGTGTTATATCTCTACTCCAGCTTCCCTCCTAGGGTCCTGGCCAACTGACCAGATAGTACTGCACACTGTGGAGGGCAATCTGCTTTACACAAAGTCTACTGACTTCATGCAATGTCAAAAAAAAAAAAACCCCAAAAAACCTATAACAATTTCATTGAGAAACAGACAACTAAATAAATGTGGGTACCATGGTCTACTCAAGTTGACCCATAAATTAATGCTCACATCTAGGGAAAAAGGGAGGCTGCTAACTCAGGTGAGAGATGAACTCTTAGGTGAACGTTCTGGCATTGTTAGATTTCATAGTGTGAAGACAACAGATGAGGCGTAGTAGACAGACAAGTTATAGTTTTACAGTTCTATTTATTTGTAGAAAGAATTTGAAGGTTGTTAGGTCACTCAACTGCAATATTTAGGAGAATGTTTTTGTTTTGTTATTGCTAGTAGTGGTGTGATACACAGATGCTCTTTCCTTTTTGATGGGCTACATCCCAACAAACCTATCTTAAGTTGAAAAATGGGTAAGCACAAAGTACATTTAATTCACCTCGCCTACTTGACATCATAGTTTCCACTTACTTTGCCTACCATCGAGCAAAAGTAATCCAGCATGAAGCCTAGTCTGTACTGAAGTATTGGCTGTGTCACGTGGTGTACAGGGAGCTGAGGCTTGCTATTGGCCATGGCAAGAGAGTTTAGTACTATGCATTGCCAGCTTGAAAACAGTTCAAAAATCAAAGTGTGACTCGTGGATTCTCATCAGCATGTGTTGCTTTGGCACCATTACAGAGTCGAAAGATCTCAAGTCAAATCACTTGCTGTCAGAGTTACAAAAGACAGAGGAAGTAGAGTGACACAAATCTACTGTCATGTCATGATGGAACAAATTGATCATTTACTACGTATTAGGTATTACTCCATCTTTCAGAGACATTATCTTATTTAATATTCATAACCATCCTGCACATAGATACTTCTTGATCAATGGGTCCCTGTGACCTCCTCTACCCTTTCCAATGAACTTGTCCAAGATCCCATAACCAGTTAGCAGAGGAGAGAGTATTCAGACCCAGTCTGATTCCAACATAAGCCACCGTTAACAAAGCTGACAGCAGTCGACCTAAGAGTGGGGCAGACTCTAATAACATCCTGACATTGAAAGACATTAGCAGCAAATAAGATATCCTGGAGTCAGAGACAATGATAACTGCCACATTTTTAATCTGGATACATATTTTAGCAAGAGAAAACTACTTGCTAAAATAGGGGAAATAGAGTAGTCTGCCTTAGGAGCTGGTTTCAGATGATTCAGAGGCAAATCTGGATTTGTTCAAGAAATGCTTATTGAGGCAAATGTACAAAGTGGAGATCAGTGATCCAGCAGTGGACAAAGCAGACTGACCTCATCATGCTTTCTGTGGAGAGAAAAAAAGCAGACAGAACACATGTAAATTGCAGCTTCTGTCAATGTGTATTGTGAACAACAATAAAGCAAGGAAGAGAAATACATTGAGAGGCAGTTAGGGGAACCCTTGTAGAGAAGCCATGAATTGAGGACCTCAGGGAGGAGGGCACATTTTAGCTTTTAACTTTCACATTTGTATACAGTGTATTGTGGTCCTACTCACCCCCGACTATGCTACCTTCTCTTATGCTTCAACTCCTGGAGACACCCTCTTCTTCTTCTCAACTAGTCCCTTTCATGTTTTGTACTTATAGATGAGCTCCTTTTTTTTGGTTGTTGTTGGTTTTTTTGTTTTTTGTTTGAGACAGGGTTTCTCTGTGTAACCCTGGCCGTCCTGGAACTCTCACTGTAGACCAGGCTGTCCTCCAACTCACAGAGATCTTCCTGCCTCTGCCTTCTGAGTGCTGGGATTAAAGGTGTGCACCACCACCACCTGGCTTATGTGAGCTCCTTTTAAAGTTTTATTTTACTTTTAATAATGTGCACTTGTGTTTGTATGTATGGGTGCCTGTGAAGGCCAGAGGCATCAGAATTCTTTGAGCTAGAATTACAGGCATTTGTGAGGTTTCCAACATAGGTGTTTGGAACCCAGCTCAGGTCCTCTGGAAGGGTAGTATGTACTCCAGACCATTGAACTCTCTCTCTCCTGCCTTACTTATTAATTTGTTAATTCCATGCAATGAGTTTGGATCATATTTACCCCCAGCCCCTCTAATTCATTACAGATCCACCTACTCCAACTTCATGTTTTTCTTGTTAAAACAATTACTCACTGACTTCAGTTTGAGCCACCCACTGAAGTACAGTTGCCTAACCAGAAACCGTGACCTTAAAGAAAACTGACTCCTTCCAGAAGCCATTGACTGTCCATAACTCCTAGGGGATTTAGGCTAGCCAACCTTTCCTCACTCTGTGCTAGTACATTAATTTACTTGATTTTTCAAGTCTCATATCTTGTTCAGAGGACACTGTTTTTGCTTGGGTCGTCCCTGATTTCTAGCTCTTACGATCGTTCTACCTCCCTTCTGTGGTGGTCCCTGAGCCTTGGGGAAGGAAAGGCAGTGTGATAGAAATGATCTATTTATGGCTGAGCACTCTAGTGACACTTGTTCCCTTCACTTTGACCAGGTGTGAGCTTCTGCATTAATCACTGTCCAACTGCCCAAAGAAACGTCTCTGATGAGGACTGAGAACGGCACTAATCTATGAGTAGAGAGATATGAATTTATAAGGCAGTTTGGTACTATGTCCATTTACAAATAATAGCAGTAGGTTGATATCTGGGGCCTGTGAGTTCCCCAACTATGGGTTCTTGGCAAGATTTACAGTCCCAGGCATACATGTCTTCCTGTGGTATGGCCCTAAATCCACTATGTTCATGCCATGGTTACACCTCTATATGTGTCTTAGTTTGCTGATGATTATTGCAGTTCACATGGCTCACAGCTGGGATAGACTCTTGTTGAGTTCCCCAACCCCAGCCATCTGCGTAGTACTTTCCAGTACTATAAAAGCTAGTCATCAGGCAGGAAGCTTTCACTCAGTACCAACTTGATGTTCTATGACCAATGTATGTGGTGTCCTCAGCAATACGTTCTTACTATCAATTTCTGATGAGCAATCTAGAACAAAGGCAATAGCCTGGATTGTTGGGGGGTGCCTCCAGGACACCTCTAATAAAAATAAATTCAAGGGGAGGTATCCCACAGATGACACTGGGCTTTTTATTTGGTGACCTATGGGTTCTTAGATTAGCATAGTCTCCTATGTAGGGCAACTCCAATTAAACTCCTTTGGTGTGTGTGTGTGTGTGTGTGTGTGTGTGTGTGTGTGTCTGTGTGTCTGTGTGTATTATCTTTACTGATGAATAAAATCTAATAGCAGACTTCCTATCTCTTTGGCTCATCCATGCTTGCTGTCCCTTCTTCCAGGATGATAGGCGTAGGAGTTGGGTGGTAGATGTTCTCAAGTGGGACTAGGCATCCCATGGTCAGTTGTTCTCTGTATTGTGGTCAGTTGTGGTTTTCTGTGATGGTCTCTGCTGCAAAGATAAGTTCCTTTGAGGAAGATCTACACTTATTATGCAAAGATTGCTAGTGACAAAGATGTTTCACAGGCTGTGGGACTGGAGCTAAGCTTATGCGTGTGGAGATCCATCTTTCTTCATAGCCAACTATAATTCCATTGTATAAAAGTATCACATATTCATTATCCATTCATCAACTGATGAACATCTAGGCTCTTCCAGGCCCTAGCTATTGTAAAAGCACAGCTATAAAAATGGATGACCACATGTTTCTGTAATAGGAAATAGAGTTCTTGGGTTATATATAAAGGAATAGAATAGCAGGGTCACATGGGAGGTCTATTTCTAGTTTTCTGGGGAAGCACCACACTGGTTTCCATAGTGGCTGTACCAACCTACAATCCCACTAACAGTACATTATCATTCCTTTTGCCCATGTCCATGTCAGAATTTATAGTCTTTTAAAGTTTTCTTATCTTGACCTTTCTGACTGGAGTAAGATGAACTCTCTAAGTATTTTAAGTCATTTCTCTGAGGGCTAGAGATTGTGAACATTTAGTCATTTGTATTTCTTCTGAGAACTCTGCTTAGTTCCATAGCCCATTTTTGAATTGGGTTGTTTTCTAGGTGTTCAGTCTTGGAGTTCCTTGTATATTCTAGACACTAACCCTCTGTTAGATGTATACACGGTGAAGCTTCCCCCCCCCCCGCCCCGATTCTGTAAACAGCCTCTTTAACTGATTAACAGTTTCTTTTGCATTACAGAAGCTACTAATTTTTGTGAAGTCCCACTTGTTGGTCGTTGTTCTTATTCCCTGTGCCACGAGAGTCCTTATTTGAGCCTATATCCTGAAATTTATGGTAGCTCCAACAATGTTTTTGTTGTTCTACATCATTTTTAACTAGCTTAGGTCTTTTGTGATTCCATAATTATTTCAAGATTATTTTTTCAATTCCTATAAAGCTTTGCATTGGAATTTTGATGGAAATTGCATTGAATCTGCAGATTGCTTTTCGGCAGGATGGCCACTTTCACATATTAATCCTACCAACCCATGTGCACGTGCAGTCTTTCTATCTCGGGTGTCATCTTTAATGTCTTTTGTCAGTGGTTGAAAGTTTTCCTATTATAGGTATTTTACTTCCCTGATTAGGTTTATTCCAAGGATTTTGTTGTTGTTTCTGGCTATTGTGAATTGGATGGTTTCCCTGATTCCATTCTTTGTCTGTTTTGGGTATATAGGAAGGCTACTGATTTAGTATCTTTGTAACTGACACTGTGCTGAAAGTGTTTTTAGCTCTAAGAGTTTCCTGGTAGAGTCTTCAGGGTCTCTCGTTTGCACAGGTAATATGCAAATAGTAATACTTTGCCTTCTTCCTTTCTTGTGTGTAGTCCTCTTGTTTTCTTCTCCTGTCTTACTGCTCTCAGCAGGACTTTAAGTACCATATTGAATGGGCACAGTGAAAGTGAACACCTTTGTCTTGTTCCTGAGCTTAGTGGGAATGCTTCAGAGTTTTTGTTATTGTTGCTTTGTTTTGTTTTCCATTTGAGATGATAGTGGCTATCAGTTTGTCATAGATGTTGAAATATGTTCCCTTCATTCTTAGTCTCTATAGAATTTTTTTTAAAAAAATCATGTTGGATCTATCAAAGGCCATTTCCTCTCAATTGCAATAATCGAGTGATGTCTGTCTTTGAGTCTGCTTTATGTGGCTAATTATATTTACTGATTTACCTATGTTGTATCATACCTCCATCTGTGGAATGAAGTCAACTTGATCATGGTGAACAATCCTTTGGATGTGTTCTTTAATACAGTTTCCAAGAATTTTATTGAGAATTTGTCTTCAGACACAGATACAGAGAGATTGGCTTATAACTCTCTTTTTTTGTTGTTGTTGTGGCTAGATATTATTTTTTCCTATTTCAATAATTTCTGTCCCGATTTTCATTATTTTTCTCCACCTACTGCTTTTGAGATTGGTTTTGTTTTGCTTATCCAGTGCCTTAAGGATCATTGTGAGCTTATTTATTTGAAGATTACTCTGATATTAAAGTAAGCACTTAGAGCTATGAACTTCCCTCTTAGGACTGCACTGTATCTCATAGATTTGGATATGTTGTGTTTTGATTATCATTTAATTCTAGAAACTTTTAAGTTTTCATTCTGCAATGATCTGCTAGTTATCATTCAATAATTGTTGAATTTCAATGAGTTTATATTTTCTTTAGTTTTCTTGCTATTGATTTCTAGCTTGATCACATATGGTTAGATAGAGAATGTTGTTTCAATTTTCTCTATTTTTTGAGACTTGTTTTGTTTCCTAATATGTGATATAGTTCAGAGAAGATTACATGGGGCATTGTGATGAGTGGTATTTGGGGAGACTGTCTTTTCCTTTTATTTTCAGGTCTTGTGCAGGCAGTCACTGCTGCTGTGTGCTTTTGATTATAATGCCATGCCATATCCAGAAGACCACATTTTATAGTAGTCCTCATCCTCTACATTTGGTTTCTCTACTTTCTCTTCCATGATGTTCCCTGAGCCTCAAAGTGGGTGATAGAGATGTTCCACCTAGGGCTTCACACTCAGTAGTCTCTCATTCTTAGCATTTTGACCAGTTAGTTACACATGACCATTGTCCACCGTCAAAAAGGCTTCCCTAAGACTGGGAGCTGCACCAGTCTATGGGGGCATAAACAAAAATATTTAGAAGGCAGTTGGACTACAGGTCCTTTTATCAAAACACCAATAGTAGATTCTTTCCTAGACCTTGTGGCCTCTAGACACCAGCTTTTGACCAGGTGTTTAGTTACTTTTCTATTGTTGTTACAAAATAACAAAACTAAGGCAACTTATAAGAGAAATAATTTGATTGGGCTTATGGTTTCAGAGGATTGGAGTCCTTGGTTGCAGAGCAAAGGCATGGCAGTAGGAATAACTGAAATTTCACATCTTGATCCAAAAGTAGGAGGCACAACTTGGTATTTCAGACTTTGTTGGTTCCCCAAGGGAGGCCTTACTCCCTCTGAAGAGTAGATGGGGTGTTGGAAGGGGGAGTTGTAGGGGATGGGAGTAAGGGAAATGAAAAAATGTAAAACAGAAAAAAAAATTAAATTTAAGAAAACAAAATGGAGGCAGACAACAGAATAATGATTGCAGACTGACTGACTCCTGTCTCTTCTCATCTTATATTCCTCTCTAGCACTGGTATTAAAGGCATACACTACCACCTGGCCTCTATTGCTAACTAGAGGCTGCTGGGATTAAAGGTGTGCCACCACTGCCTGGCCTCTATGGCTGACTCGTGTGGATAGTTTTGCACTCTGATCTTCAGTAAAGGTTTATTTGTTAGGTCATAAACAAAATATCACCACAATAAACGTTTACTAGTGCCGAAGGTGAGAGTGTAGGAAGAGGAAGCAGCAGTGATTGAGGAAGAAGACAGGCTGCCGTCAATTATATGGGCCTTTGTGTTTTGTGACAGTCTTTGAAAGAGAATGAATCAATACTGTCCAGTACTGTTGTTTTGGAAAGCCCCCCATGGTGATATTCTCTAGTCCTATTTATGATCGGAGCATTTGCCGTTGACTCATTGTATTAATACACCTGACAGTTGGCAGAACTTTAATTTGGGATATCAGAGTGGCCATCTGTATTCTTCTACAATCTTAGTGCTCTGATTTCAAACTTCTTACTCTGTACTCACAAGTAATGTGTGACTCACCTGTGATGAGCCAGTTATTCTTCCCACGGACAGTGACCTTACTTTTCTTTGGGTTATTTTTTAATGCATAAAACTCTAGAATTAATGTCCAGTTCACTCTTGTGCTTATAAATCCTTAAAAGGAGTAAAAGCTAACCTTGCTGGACTTTTCTTTACATAGGCGAGGGCTATGTGAAGATGAGTGACATAAGCAAGGCTCCTTGCACGCTAACAACAAAGCCTAGATTCAGCTGCACAATGAGAGGTCTTCTCTGTCTCAGTCCCTATTAAACTGTTCACAATTTCCTGTGTGTACACCCTAGGCTCAGGCAAGTGTCCCACAAATGCCCTCCACCTGGGCTGATTTGGATCTGGGTTTTCCTCCTAATCCCAGATCAGTAATGAACTCCCTGCTGCTGCAGCTCATTAGCTACCATCAGCTGTGTGGTTTTAGTTCTGCCTCCTCTGCTTCAGCTCATCCAGGAAAGAGCCTTGGTCCTTTCCAACTGCTGTCAGAACACACTAAGGACAGTGTGCCTTTGTGATTGCCAACCTTCAAGATTCTTCTAGCACATAATAGGTTCCAGCCTGAAGATTTTTAAATTTAGAAGCTGTTTCAAAAAACATGATGGTACATTTTCTTACCTATACTCATTGGCGTAGGAAGAACTTGCATGAATTTGTAGTTGCAATAGCCAACCCTCTGGGCATACCATATGCCAAGCACTGTTTTATATTTTATTTACTACTTGCATCAGCATTCCATGTTCAAGTGTTACTGTCATGCTCATCGTATCTTACAGATGGGACAAATGAATTTCAGACATACAGCAAGAAATGGACTTTGAGTCAAGCTGCCTGGTTCCGTAGCCTACTCTGAGTGCCCTACACTCCCCAATTCTATGGTTGCTCAAAATGAGAATTTCACTGGGTTTGATGTATAGGTCCCTTGGTTTTCTTCAAGGTGGGACAGTATCACTGGAATTAGGGTGAGATAATTCATAGTTGTGTGGGACAGTGTGTCCCAGAGCTTGTAGATGTGTGACTGCCACTGAGTGTGGAGCTCAGTCCTCACTGCCCTCTACCACTGAGAAACAGAAAATGTTCTCATGCATGTCTTGAAATGTTTCCCAGCTAAATGTCTCCAGATGAGAACCAACAAGGGAGAATTTTGTATCAAGAAGGCAAAAAAAAAAAAAAATGCACATCATCTGTCAATCTATCCATCCACTTACTCGGTTTTCTCAAAGTTTTGTACATTTTAAATAAATTTTAAACTTTCACAAATGTTTCAAGTTTAAAACACATCAAAGTAACTATTAGGCAAAGAAATGGACATGGTAATGAAATGTGGTGGTTTTTAGGTATACATTGATGCTCTTTATTACATCTGAGGCTAAATGACCTAATGCTCACTATAAAACAGACAAACTTTGCTATTTACCAAGAGTCTAGCAAACTTTTTTTTTTTTTTACAGTGCAAAGGTAAACTTGGATCTAGCCTGTGCCAATCCCCAAAGTCACAATCTGAAAGTCATGTTTTTTTATTCCCCCGTTTATTTTTGGCTCTCAGACTTGAGAACATTACACAAATGCCCATTGTCCTTCCTCAAGGAGACCAGAAAGACCAAGAGTGAATCTTCACATCATGTTTTCTAGGCTGAGCTAGCCCCCTTTAGCAGACTGCATACTTGAAGCGGAATCTCCAAGGTCATCACATGATGAAATCACCTTACAAGGCCGAAATGTGGGCTTCCATAGCTCTATTTTAAGTGACTGTTCCCTCAAGAGTTCTGCAACAACTCAGGGAGCTCTGCACTAGGAGGGACACAGTCACTGAGAGAGGAAAAATCGGCAATTACAAGACATCCTGAAATAGAAACATCTAGAAATTGTTCTCCTGTTTTTGTTCACTTATTAAGATAGCCTGCCAGTCTTAAACATCTTGATAATTTTACGGTACATCTTAGGAGTTATTAGCACCGAGGTAACGTTAGGCTGTGTCCTCTACTGCCTGTAACACATCTGTTCTATAGTGTCCTGCCAGAGCTTGGATAATACAGCAGATGAGGTACCTTGATGTCCCCAAGTGCTTCAAATTTAGGTCTCTTATTATTAGAACAATTCAATGACATAGAGGTTTTTAAAAAAGAATTTCCCTTTGAGTGCCATGTACCTCACAGCACAGCAAAATGTTCGAAATACACATTACAAATCAGACAGTGGAAGTAACTCACAAAAATGTTCTTATAGTTTCTAAAGAATTGATTAACTGGAATTCTTGTGATACAGTTTTATAGCTGAGATAATGAGGTAAGACCTATTTTAGAAAGCTTTTATCCATAATGAATATACTCATTATTGTTTCAGTTTTACATTGCCCACCCCCTTGGCTCATTTTATCTATCCTTTCCTTGGGTAAGGGTTAAGTATGACTAAGAAAATGGTGGCATTACTGGTACTTCCCAGACTCTTTGTGTGAAGAAATACGGCAGGAATGTGCAGCTAGATTTGTGGCTTCCTGCCAGGGGAGTTTGTTTAGTCTGATCTGTGGAAAAAAGAAAACCATTGGATCTGACTACATAAAAGATTTCCTTTTTTTATTTTTATTTTCTGGTTTTTCCTTTTTTTTGGCAGGGTTTCTCTGTATAGCCTGGAACTCAGACATCCACCTGCCTCTGCTGCCCAAGTGCTCTGATTAAAGGCATGTATCACCACACCTGGATAGGTTTCATATTCATTATGAAAGCAAAAATGGTAGTCTTTAAAGCATAAAAGGATCTTGCAGAATGCCTTAGAAGAAAATTGAAAAGCAGTTTAACTTATTTTTTCCTATCTGCAAAAGATTGAATACATTAAAAGGGATATGAGTAACAGCAAAGAATGGAGTGTTTGGCCTAAGGTGGTGGTGCGCGTCTTTAATCCCAACACTTGGGAAACAGGGGCAGGTGGGTCTCTATGAGTTTGAGGCCAGCCTGGTCTATATACTAAGTTCCAGGGCAGCCTGGGCTACATAAATAGTCTTTTTTTTTTTTTTCTGTGACAGGGTTTCTCTGTGTAGCCCTGGCTATATTGGAACTCACTCTGTAGACCAAGCTGGCCTCAAACTCAGAGATCTGCCTCCCTCTGCCTCTCAAGTGTTGGGATCCAAGTGTGTGCCACCACCGCCCAGCAAAAATTGACTTTTATTTGCATTTATTTTATGCTGAAGTTATTCCCATGCTGTAAGTTTTAGTTCCTTCAGTTTCTTCTAGGATGTCTCTTTCTTCTGTGCTAGGTCTTCTCCTGGCTTTGAAACAATTTATTCCTTCTAAGTGATGACCATCTCAGTGTCACAGGGAAGCACAGAATGGGTTGTTCCAGCCGTGAGCTCTGTAAGTTTGACAGTGCTACTTAGATGCTTTGTTCACCTAGATGAAGGACGAGACAATCTACACCTAAACCCTGAAGTTCAGCATTATTCTTTTTTTAACATATTTAAAAATAAAACATATTTTTTAACATGCGCAGGGAAAAAAACAACACTTTGGGGCGGGGGGGGGGTGAGTGGGGAGGGGCACTGACCCTGTGACCATTTCTACTGTTTGAGCTGCTCACACCTACCAACGCCACTACTCTACCACAAAAAGGGATGTTTCTCTGATCCTTGGTGGCTTTTTGTATATGCATACCCTTGATGGCCTGGGCAATTTCACAGGTGTAAAATTGAAGGTAAATATGAAGATTTGACCTCTTGATTTGTATGATTTTGTTGGACTTTCTGGGTCAAGAGTATAATATCAAACCTTTGTCCCAGGTCGCTTGAGGCCGCCGCCGCTTACAGGAAGAGGCACTATGGGACCTTGGAAGTTGGACTAAATGGATTATACAACCTAAGATGGGCCATGAGCTTATGTGGGAGGCAAAGGGTGGAAAGTTGTAGTTTGAATGAGAAATGACACCACAGCTTATGTATTTGAACACTTGGGCCCCACTTTGGCAGAGGGTTGAGGCGTAGGGGTGAAATAGCCAAAGTGAATTAATTAAAACCAATATTCACACCTTTAATTCCGGCACTCACTCGGGAGGCAGAGGCAGGCAGATCTTTGTGAGTTTGAGGGCAGCCTGGTTTACAGAATGAGTTCCAGGACAGCCAGGGTTGTTACACAGAGAAACACTGTCTTGAAAAAAAAAAAGACCCCCCCCCAAAAAAAAACCCACAAAATACAATATTCTTCTTCTTGAGACAGGAGCTTGCTAGCTATCCCAGGATGACCTCTAACTCTGCATCCTCCTGCCTCAGCCTCCTGAGTCTGGGGACTACGGGTGTGAGCCACAATGCTTGGTTTAAACGAAATAATTTAAAGAAGGTCAAAGGTTATCTAAAAAGGGCTTAGCTATAGATGATGGAGTAAATCTAGGTTAAGGAAAAATAAACATGAACAAGGTCAAAAGAAATACAGGTGATTTTCTAGGGGGACTGAGGTCTCTAAAACTGCAATTTGAATATATATATATATATATATATATATATATTTACATTCTTGCAATTTGAATATACACGATTACATTCATTGGCTGATGAATCAAGTGTTTCCATTATTGTAGAGAAAAAATGATAAAACTCATTCAAATGGAAAAATCTGGGATTGAAGTTCGTAAGCTGAAATCATCAATTATTCACTCCTTCATATTTATATTGACTAGGTTGTCTTGGGAAAGCAAATGTCAATCAAAAGCACATCACACAGATGGGAACACTAAAACTACAATATATCTACTGGCAGCATCAAATGCCCAAACCACTGCAAAAAAATGCTAAGACATCAGCCACTTCCACCAGGCACTTTGGCAATGTGAGTCACAGCTCTGCAGCCCTTGTGTGGAACACAGCTTTTCTGAGTGTATCCTTTCTGTGATTGGGTTACTGACTACTCAGAATTAGAATAAAGATTAAGAATAATGATTTCTGTGTAGAAGGGTTGTTTTCAATGCCTAGATTATTTTGCTACACACACACACACACACACACACACACACACAGACTCCTTTTATAATGAGTTTACTTGAAAGATGATAGGTAAAGGTTTTATATAAACTATTTTTTGTCCATTCATTTAACAGTAATTTCTAAAATTATATTTTTGGATAAAGATATTACTCCCTTTTGTTTTATCATAAGATTGACTCACATTTTTAATACTTGTATGAGGCAGATCTAGCTCTAGGTGTGTTTCACTATAGATAATTTTGGGTGCAGTAATCTAATCAGGCCTCCAATATATTAAGAAGATACTCTCCCACTGAGTCACATGCCTAACCACACCACGGGTGCTTAAAATACTATCATCAGAATATATTGTATGAACACAAATTCATTTCAATAAAGAGTTTTTATTTATGTGTATAAGTGTGTATCTCTCTGAGTGTGCATATGTGTGTGGATGCCCTTGGGGCTCGAAGAAGGGTATCAGATCCCCTGGAGATGGCTGTGAATCACCCATCACAGGTGCTTGGAACTGAATTTGGGTTCTCTGGAAGAGCAGCAAGTGTTCATAAAACTGAGCCATCTTGCCAGTCTGAATAGGTGATTTTAGATACATTAAATTGTTTTATTTCTGTAAAGCAGTTCAAAGTGGTTAATTTTCTTATACAATGCATAAGTGTCCTTTCATTCATTTCATAAAATCAAGTCCATTTTTATAAAATTTCTGGCATTGTCACACTAAGAGGCAACACATCACAAATTATTATTTCTTCAGTCTCACAAAAACCCTGGGTACCCACAGAGACAGTCTTTGAAGTTCAGGGTCTTTATTTAACAGTAAATAAATAACAGAGATTAATGTCACCTGTATATACCCCACCTAGGATAAAATACACTAGGATAAAATTCAGTGACAACTAAAACAACAAATATTAGCCAGCAGTGGTGGTGCATGCCTTTATCCCAACACTTGGGAGGCAGAGGCAGGCAGAACTCTGTGAGTTCAAGGTCAGCCTGGTCTACACAGTGAGTTCCAGAACAGTCAGAGCTATATAAGACCCTGTCTCAAAAAATGAAAACAAAAACCACAAATACTTTTCCAAATCATGAAACAAAAGAAATAGGGCATTTGTATTGTAAAAATTTGAGGCTACATCCTATCCCTATTGTTACTTTGAAATAGGGTCTCATGCATCCTATGCTGGTCTCCAACTCAGTGTGTAGCTGAGGATGATCTTGAGCTTCTGATCCTCCCACCTTAACCTCCCGAGTGATGGGATTATAGGTGGGTAACATGGTTTATATGGTGCAGGGGATCCAAAACCAGGACTTTGCATTCTAGGCAAGCACGGATCAACTGAGTTACAGTCTTAGCTCCAATACCCTTTTATTGTTATACAAATAATGAAAAAATGGTTTTAAAAAGTTCTGCACCAATAATTAAAAACCAACATCTTAAATGCTTAGTAATAACATGTTTTTGTACTCTTGTTTTATTACCAACTTGAATTTATTATACATATGAAAACGTTTCTTCATAATTATTACAAAAAGAATCTAGGGTTGGTGGCTTAGTGAGAGTTAGGTTCACCTTGCTAAGCCTTAATCTGTTCCCTGGGACCCGCATGGTGGAAGGAGAGAATTGACTTGCAAGTTGTCTTTTGATCTCAATGTGCGCACGCAAACCCCCCCCCCCAGCCCCCAACAACGAAAATAAATCCAGAGACATCTCCATCATTTAGTTCTTCAGCCACTATTCTACATCTAGGATGATCCGGGCACTGCATGTGATTCCTCAGTGACCTCACTGTCAGTAATTGCCTGCTTGTTGCTCTTCCTGGCTCCCTTTCTTCCTCAGCCAAAAACTACCCTTCCCAGACTCCCTTGCAAGTGGAAGTAGCCATGTGACACAGCTGGCTCTCGGACCTAAGAGGAAATTAACAGGACAGTTCCAGAAACTTAATTTTAGGGAGGCCGCTCAACTGGCTTGCATCTTTTTCTTCTTTCCATCACTTTTCCCAAAGCAAACTTACAAAACTGACTGGCTAACTGTGGGGGGAGAAGCCCCGGTGGAGACTAGCCGCACAAGAAAGCACAGAAGGATTAATGTTCTCGATGACATCATGGAACAGAGTGGATGGATGAGGCTCCGACCGCCTGCCTCCCCTCCGACACACATTATAAAAATAACCCGTTTTTCAGGTTTCGTGTTTATCAGTGAACATAATTGGTTCACCTGGGAGAAAATGTTGACCTTTAAATTACTGTCTGGTAGGAGGCAGGCGGGACAGGATAACTGTTACATAGGTATTAGAATAGCTTCTGATAAGATTTCAGGTGGCTTCCCAAATAAGGTGACGAGCTTTACAAACATTTTTTTTTTTTTTTTTTTTAATTTTAAGGCCAGGCTAGTCTTATCGATGGAACCGAGCGATCCATCTGCTTCTGCCTTTCAAGTGCTGGGATTAAAGATGTGTGCCACCACACCTATCCATTTCTCTTAATTTTATTGCAATACATTTTTATTTCAGGCCAGTTTCTTTAAATGTAGTTCATCTTCAGTTTACTCACCTTTTTAGATTTTTTTAAATTCATTTATTTCTTTGGTTTGGGGATGGAACCTAAGGAACTGAGTATACTAAGTAAGCGCTCTGCCACTGAATCCCACTTCTAGCCCTAACTCATCTTTGGTATTCTAGATAATTCCTAAGGCTCTTCTATAAAGATTATCAAGATATTATATACATGGTGTATAGTAAAATAACAACAGTGATGATGGCCTGGCCCTCAAATGTATAATTCCTGATGATTTAGGATTATTTGTGATCCACAAGTATCCACAAGACAGGTTCTTACGTAAGAACATCAGAACTCTCAAGACTTAGAGGCACAGTCTAAGCAGACAGTTCCATTTGAAAGTGATGGAGTCACAGGAGGATATGGACCCTGGCTTTTAATTTTGCTCTTTGAGATAGGGTGTGCTTTGATAGAAAGAGGGCTGAAAAGTGCTCGTCAGGTGGGTACACTGGGTAATATAAAAGCTCTAACACTGGTAGGTGATGGTGGTTGGGAAAGGTTAAAAGAGAACATTTAAAATGACAAACGGTCAGGGGGATAGTTCAGTGGCAGAACATGTGCTTAGCACTGGCAAGAGTTCTAATCCAAACACAAACACACAGATATGTAATTAAAACTTAACCATGAATGCATTTCATTTACCAGTAAAATAAATGTAGACTTTTTACTGAATGTTTCTAGGCTTTTGCTTTGGGTTTACATAATACCTAGTCTAATTTGCCGTGATTCCGATCACAAGTTTAACTTACATAAACAAGTGTGAGGAAATTGAGACTGAGTTTGTGAGTGTGTGGGTGCTGTGGGGACAGATGTCTTAGAGGAGGTCTTGCTGTGAATATGCATTGGAGAATAATGACTGTCATTTACCTGGCACCATAAGTGGATGTCATGGCATCTCCTTTGTGCCCATTGTTAATGACAGGAGTGTCATGTACTCTTTAAGATCACAGGCCTTTGGTGAATTGAATATTAGAAAAATGCACCCCCTTTACCCTTTATTCTATCTACCCTATGCTTAAGAACAAATTTTCTCCTTGGACAATATTTTGTTGCCTATCTCCTGGTCATCTTCTTTTGATCATGAGTGTCTTTGTGGTTCCAAATTCCTACACTCATCACGGGGATGGGAGGTCCCTCAGCATGAACAAAGCACCTAGAAGTTTCCTGGTGTGTTGGTTAATTTATTTGTAATTTTTTTTTTTTTTTTTTTTTTTTTTTTTTTTTTGGTTTTTCAATACAGGGTTTCTCTGTGGCTTTGGAGGCTGTCCTGGAACTAGCTCTTGTAGACCAGGCTGGTCTCGAACTCACATAGATCCGCCTGCCTCTGCCTCCTGAGTGCTGGGATTAAAGGCGTGCACCACCAACGCCCAGCTTATTTGTAATTTTGATAAGGCAACAGAATACCCAGCTATTTATGCAAACACAAGTGTGTTTCTGAGTGGGCTACTAGAACAACAACAGCAGAGAGAGAGAGAGAGAGAGAGAGAGAGAGAGACAGAGAGAGAGAGAGAGGGAGAGAGAAAGAGAGGGAGAGAGAGAGAGGTGAACAGTAACTAAGACACACAGCATCTTGCCTCTGGATTCATACCCAAATTCTAGTTCCATTTTGCTTTGCAACCTCAGACATTGACAAACCAATCTCCATTACTTACCTTTTCTCAAAAGGGACACTTAGCCTTCAGTTTTGTTAGGTTATATGACCAAGGGAAACCCAGGACAAGTACATAGGGTAGTGGTTGTTGTTCCCACCTTTGTAGGGCCAGTAACATTCGGTCATTGCCTGTTACTTTCATCACATCCGGCCATCCGGCTCAGAACACTTGCAGTGATGCTTGCTGAACCTCCTAGCTGCTGACCATTGGCCCTGTGGCATCTCCACTCATCAAGAACCCAGATGGTCTGTTGCTTCCCCATACTATTTTTAGGGATTTTTTCTGGAACACATTTTTTTTTTCCTCACTGCAGCTTAGACAGCCATTCCCTTTCTACCTCCTCAATCTGCAAATTTGTCATTCAATATGCATTGAACAACTACTATATAGGCAGGGTATATTGGGGGTCTTCAGAAAAACAGAGTTTGTTGTAAGATATATACATACACATGAATGAAAATAAGGAATTGGCTGAGAAGTCTCAGATCTGCAGTCAGGAAGTAGGTGGCACAGTTCCAGCTTGTCCGGAGGCTTGACAACTGTGAGTTGAATTCTAGTCATCAGACCAGTATACTCAAGATTTAAGAGCCAATGTTTCTGTTTGTGTTTGAAAGCAGGAAATGATTGATGTCTCCAGTTTGAAGGCAGCCAGGTACAAGGAATTCTCTCTCTCTCTCTCTGCTGTTGTTGTTCTAGTAGCCCACTCAGAAACACACTTGTGTTTGCATAAATAGCTGGGTATTCTGTTGCTTTATCAAAATTACAAATAAACTGGGCATTGGTGGTGCGCGTCTTTAATCCCAGCACTCAGGAGGCAGAGGCAGGCAGATCTATGTGAGTTCAAGGTCAGCCTGGTCTACAGAGCGAGTTCCAGGACAGCCTCCAAAGCTACAGAGAAACCCTGTCTCGAAAAACAAAAAAACAAAAACAAAAAAAAAAAACAAAAACAAAAAAAAATTACAAATAAATTAACCAACACACCAGGAAACTTCTAGGTGCTTTGTTCATATTCTTGTCATTATTTCTGGTCTCAGAGAAGCCAGTCCCCTTGTTTTATACGATAATGTTCCGTTCATACTGGGGCCCTATCCCCCTCCCCCTCTGGAGACTGCTGACTCAGCGTTTGCACTAACAACAGCAACTCCACCTGAAAGCTTGCTTGCTTCATCTTGATATCTGAGCTATGATCTCAGTCCGCCTTTCAGTTCCAGAAGCTTTATCTCTGCCTTCAAGCATTCACTGAAATTCCACTCCGTATGGTCTTTTAAAAAGACCTTCATGAAAGTCAACAGTGGCTTTCTTAACCGACCACTTTTGTCTTCCTACTATATTGACTGTTTCAGTAACTTTGGAAAAATCATAATCCCTGTTTCTGAAATTCTGTTTCCTTTTTGCTTTAGCAAGTCAGACTTATGGGTGTTCTACCTTCCTTCTCTGCTAATTTTCTTCAGTTTCTCTCTAAGAAAATATCAGGCAAATAAAAAAGACAAACAAGAATAAAACAAAAATGAACAAACTAACAAACAAAAGAAAAGAAGGAAACTAAGAAAGAACAAGAAAGGCATGCATAAGAATGTCCCACACACCAACAAAACGTAATATCTCAAAATAATAAACCAAGTTACACAGGCAAAAGATCAGTATGGTACAAGAAAATTTCCCAAAGCAATATGAGACAAAAAAAAAAAAAATCTTTAGAAATACCTTTGAGTTTGTTTTATGTTGGCCATTTACCGATGGGCACAGGACCTGCCCTTAAATGTGGTTTGTATGTCTGGTAAGACTCCCTTGGAGAAACTAATTTTTCCTTTGTGAGCAGTTGTTAATTAGAGTCCTATTGTGTCTGGAAGACAATGTTTCCTTAGCATCATCCATCCCTTCTGGCTCTTAAAATCTTTCCACTTCCTTTTCTGCATAGCTCCCTGAGCCTTGAGGGAGGGATTTAACGAAGACATACAATTTAGTATTGTTTGGTGATATGTTATTTATGATTTATTATAGCTTGCCTGAGGATTCAGAAAGCAGCCTCAGGCTATAGAGAACAGGCAGTAGTGGTATGCACCTTTAATCCTAGGACTCAGGAGACAAAGGCAGATGGATCTCTCTGTGATCAAGGCCACCCAGGGTTACATGGGATTGAATCAGTCTAAAAGAGAAAGTAGGAAATACCCTTGAATGAATTGGTACAGGAGACCTCTTCCTGAACATAACACCAGTAGCACAGACACTGAGATCAACAATTAATAAATGGGACTGCCTAAAACTGAGAAGCTTCTGTAAGGCAAAGGACACAGTCAACAAGACAAAAGGACAGCCCACGGATTGGGAAAAGATATTCACCAACTCCATATCTGATAGAGGGCTCATCTCCAAAATTTACAAAGAACTCAAGATGCTAGTCTCCCAAACACCAAATAATCCAATTAAAAAGTGGGGTACAGAACTAAATAGACAATTCTCAATAGAGGAATCTAAAATGGCAGAAAGACACATAAGAAAGTGTTCAACATCCTTAGTCACCAGGGAAATGCAAATCAAAACAACTCTGAGATACCACCTCACACCTGTCAGAATTGTTAAAATCAAAAACACAATGACACTCCCAAAGTCCATTCCTGTGTTACGGATAAATACTGATCCACTACCAGAGGCCCCATAGATTGCTGAGGCCTCCTCACTGACACCCACTTTTAGGGGGTCTGGATCAGTCTTATGCTGGTTTCCCAGCTATCAGTCTGGGGTCCATGAGCAACCCCTTGTTCATGTCAGCTGTTTCTGTGGGTTTCTCCAGCCTGGTCTTGACCCCTTTGCTTAACAATCCTCCCTCTCTGCAACTGATCCAGTGGTGTTTCTTAAATGAAAATAAACCTGAAATATAATCCCCCCAAAACAAAAACAAAAACACCAATGACAGTTTATGCTGGAGAGGATATGGAGAAAGGGGAACACTCCTCCACTGCTGGTGGGAGTGTCAACTTGTACAGCCACTTTGGAAATCAGTATGGTGATTTCTCAGGAAAATGGGAATCAGTCTACCACAAGATCCAGCAATTCCACTCTTAGGCATATACCCAAAAGAAGCACATTCAGGACATCTTTTCAACAATGCTCATCTCAGCATTATTTGTAATAGCCAGAACCTGGAAACAACCTAGATGCCCCTCAACTGAAGAATGGATAGAGAAAATGTGGTACATTTACACAATGGAGTACTACTAAGTGGAAAACAAAAACAAAAACAAAAACAATGGAATCTTGAAATTCGCAGGCAAATGGATGGAACTAGAAAAAACCATTCTGAGGGAGGTAACCCAGTCACAAAAAGACAAACATGGTATGTACTCACTCATATGTGGATTTTAGACATAGAGTAAAGGATTACCAGTCTACAATCCACACTGCCAGAGAAGCTAGTAAACAAGGAGGACCCTAAGAGAGACATACTTGGTCCCCTGGAGAAGGGGAAAGGGACAAGATCTCCTGAGCAAATTGGGAGTGTGTGGGGGGGACTAGGAGAATGAGAAGGGGAGAAGAGGAGGGCTGAGGAAGACATGATGGGGCAGGGAGGTTGAGTTGAGGGAAGAACAGAAGAGAGCAAGACAAGAGATAATATAATAGAGAAAGACATTATAGGTTTAAAGAGAAATCAGGCACTAGGGAAATGTCTGGAGAGCTACAAAGATGACACCAACTAACAATCTAAGCAACAGAAGAGAGGCTACCTTAAATGCCGTCCCCTGATAATGAGATTGATGACTAATTCATATGACATCGTAGAGCCTTCATCCAACAGCTGGTGGAAGTAGAAGCAGATACCCACAGCTAAACCTTGAACTGAACTGGAATCCAGTTGCAGAGAAGGAGGACTGATGAGCAAAGGGGTCCACACCAGGCTGGTGAAACCCACAGAAACAGCTGACATGAACAAGGGAGAACTCTTGGTCCCCAGACTGATAGCTGGGAAACCAGCATGGGACTGATCCAGACGGCCTGAATGTGGGTGTCAGAGACCTTGGAAGTCTATGGGACTTCTTGTAGTGGATCAGTACTTAACCCTAGCATAGGAATGGACTTTAGGAGCCAATCCCACATGGAGGGATACTCCCTGAGCCTAGACACAAGCGGGTTGGCGTAGGCCCTATCCCAAAGAATAAGACAGACTTTGAAGACTCCCTATGGAAGGTCTCACCCTCCCTTGGGAGCAGAAAGGGTACGGGAGAGGTAGGGTGTTAGTTAGGGGGGCAGGAGAGGAGGAGAGGGAAAGGGACCTGGGATTCACATGTAAAATAATTTTCTTTCTAATTAAAATAAAAAAAAAGAGTAACAGAGTTCACACCTTTAATCCCAGCAATAGAGAGGTATAAAAGATAAGAGCAAGGTCTTCAGTAGATTCTCCAGTCATGTTGAGGAGAGCATAGTGGTCTAGGATTTCAGTCTGAGGTTTGGTGGAGCCAGGATAGCCTTATAGTCTAAGGTAGAGGTAAGAGCTATTGGTCGGCTGCTTTGCTTTTCTGATCTTCAGCTTGGAGATTTGAACCCCAGATCTGTCAGTGGATCTTTTATTTTTCATGCTACAGCACTGAGTGTTCCAAGATCTCACACTCTCTGCATATTGTCCAACGGTGGATCTCTGTGACAGCTCCCATCTTCAGCAGAAGAAAGCTTCTCTGATGATGGCTGAATGCGGCACTGATCTGTGGGTACAGATGAGCATCCTTAAGAGTCTTTTTATTGCTATGTTCGTTCCTTTAGTAGAGCAATAGTATTTCATTTTCCCTTAGGCACATGTCCTATCTTGTCTCAGGTTCTTGGCCATCTACGTGATGTCAGGCACGGGCTCTATCTCATGGAATGAGACTTAAATACAATCAGATAGTGAGTGATTGGTTATTCCCACAACATTTGTGCCATTATTGCACTAGCAATATTATGCAGGCAGTTCCCCATTGCATATTGAAGAGTTTCTCCTTTGGTACCATGCAGAGTAACTTCCAGTACCATGGAACCAGCCAACTGGGGTGAAACTATAGTTAGGTACTGTGGTGTTTTGAAAGAAAATGACCACCAAAGGGAGTAGCACTAAGAGGTATGGCCTTGTTAGAGGAAGTGTGTCAATGTGGGGATGGGCTTGGACATCTCTTTTGCTCAAGCTTTCCTCAGTGTAACAGTCAGTTGACTTCCTATTGCCTGCAGGATGTAGCACTCTCAGCTCCAGCGTCACACCTGCCTGAACTCTGTTATGCTCCCTGTCATGAAGATAATGGACTGAACCTTTGAAACTGTATGGGAGGTACCCCAATTACGTCTTTTCTTTGTAAGAGTTGCTGAGGTCACGGTGTCTCTTCACAGCAATAGAAAACCCTAATTAAGACAGGTACCACCACTGGGCGTTGGTGGCGCACGCCTTTAATCCCAGCACTTGGGAGGCAGAGGCAGGTGGATCTCCATGAGTTGTAGGCCAGCCTGATCTCCAGAGCGAGTGCCAGGATAGGCTCCAAAGCTACACAGAGAGACCCTGCCTCGAAAAACAAAAACAAAAACAAAAACAAAAAAAAAAAAAAAGAAGAAGAAGCTTCTACTGTAGCAAGTTTCCATATGACCCCTCAAATAGCCCTTAGTGTTAGCTGTCCCTTCCTGTATTCCAACCCTAACTCCCATCTTCCCTCCACTTCTCCTTTTACATCCCAGTCTCCCCATTATCCCTCCCACCTCCCCACCCTGCTTTTAATAGAATTTCTTGTGTTTTAGCCTTAAACTCCTTATGTAGCCCAATCTTCCTGACTCTACTTCCAGAATGCTGGAATAACAGACAGATACCACCAAGCTGAATTTATGCAGTGCTACGTATTGAATCTAGGGCTTTATGCATGCAAGGCAGGCACTCTAGAAACTGAGACATGACACAGCCCTGAAAATAAACCCAATAAGATGAATGTTTTCTTTTTCTTTTTTTTGAAAACAGTTTTTTTTAGTTTTTTTTTTTTCTGAGACAGGGTTTCTCTCTGTGTAGCTTTGGAGCCTATCCTGGCACTCACTCTGGAGACCAGGCTGGCCTCGAACTCACAGAGATCTGCCTGCCTCTGCCTCCTGAGTGCTAGGATTAAAGGTGTGTGTCACCAATGCCCAGAGAAAATAGTTTTTTTCTTAAACAATATATCCCAATTAAAGTTTCCCCTCTCCCAGTTTCTCCCCTCCTCCCCTTCCCTCCAGACCCATTCCTTTTCTGTCTCTCATTAGAAAAGAACAGGTTTCTAAGCGATAACAATCAAAATTGACAAAATATAATAAGATAAAACAAAAACCATCACACTGAGGCTGGACAAGGCAACCCAACAGAAGGAAGAGCTGCACGAGCAGGCATAAGAATCAGAGGGTGATGGTGGTGCATGCTTTTAATCCCAACACTCAGGAGGCAGAGGAAGCCGGATCTCTGAGGCCAAGCTGGTTCTATAGAGTGAGTTCCAGGACAGTCAGGGCTGCATAGAGAAGCCCTGTCTTGAAAAACAAAACAAAGCAAACCAAAATAAGAAAGAAATAATCAGAGATCCACTTGTTACACACTCAGAAGTCCCATAAAAATACTAAGCTGACAGCTATAACATATATGCAGAGGACTGGTGCACACTGCTGTCATCCCTGTGCTTTCTGCTTCGGTCTCTGTGAGTTCATATGAGCTTTGCTTAGTTGATTCAGAAGGCCTTATTCTAATAGGAGGAAATTAAATTGTGATATGTCCATGAATGGAGAAGCATGCACTTATTAAACATTATATTATACAGGAAAGTAGAAGGCATTAGTGGGAGTTGGGGGGCAAGAGAGGATGATGGGGGCAGAGATGGTAAAAAACACATTATATACACATAGAAAACATCATAATGAATCGCAGTACTATGTATAATTAACATATGTTAATGAAAATCTTTAAAATTGTTTTAACATTTAAAGATTAATGATATGAGCTAGGCATGGTGTTGTCTACCTTTAATCCTATCACTCAGAGGTCAGAGGCAGGTAAATCTCTGAATTTAAGGCCAGATTGGTCTGCACAGTTCGTTCCAGCCTGCCAAGGCCCCCCCATACACCTCCCAAAATGCTCACAGAATTAAGTAGAAAAAAGAAGAACATAAAGGACTCCAATTTTATTTTATTTATATAAAGGAAGGGATAGATACTAAAATTCTATCAGTGGTTAAATCACTGGGTAGTGAGGCTAAATTTTAAATTTTTCTTTTTTTTTGGTTATTCTTTCATATTTTGAAAAATGTTGAAAATAACATCTACTTTTACTTATTTTTTGTGGTGCTGGGGATTGAATGGTCTCTCACAGATGAGTTAAGTGCTATATCCACACCCCAACAATAACCGCTACTTTTAGGAATATTTAGGAATATTCTCAAATTATAAAGCTTTGAAGAGAAAGACTCTGCTTCCTTCTACCCTCCCCCAGTCTGAATAAATTTCCCACTTCAACTGGAGGTATGATTTGCACATCTCTTTCGGCACTGATTCTAGCCTGCTAGTACTATGTATCTTTATTTGTTCTCTTAGGTCACATACTTTCTGAAGGCAAAAATCTGTGCATTATCATTATTTCTAGGGTCTAAAAGACTTTCTCTACTTTCATGAATTATTTGAAAGAAAAATCATTTGAAATGTTTTAATAATTGTGAATGATACATAGTGTTAGCAATACAACTTTCATATTTTTTTTTTCATGACTAGCTTAAAATTTATTTTCAATTTTGTTAAAGGCAGGGTCTTACTACCTAGCCCTGGCTGTCCTCAGTATACAGACTAGGCTGTCTTGAACTCATAGAGTTCTACTTGCCTCTGCTGCTTGAATGCTGGGACTAAAGGTGTGTGTGACTGCACTCAGCCAGAAATTTATTTCTTGACATAAGAGCATTCTTGGTTGTCAGGTAGATTTCCTTCACTAATTTAGGGTCTCAGTGACTTCTAATTTATGTTTTCCAAGGTTACAGAGTATATTCCCCATATCCTAACTATATTTACTAGTAATTGGTCTCTAGTGTGTTAAATTGTAAAATGAGGACATAGAATTGCCATGGTTGGTAAACAAAAATACAGGGTGTACAATAAAGTATGAATTTCAGAGAATATATAGTTTCCATTATGAGTATGCCCTCAAATATCATGGGGAACATACTTATACTAAAATATTATGCATTATCTGAAATTCCAGTTTAATTGCCAATCCTATGTTTTATTCACTGATCCTACTTAGGATGTGGATGAGGTCTATCTGAAAACTACTGAATCCCAAGAATCTAATAGGGCCTGTTTACTACAAGACAAACAAATCTCTCTGTTACATCCACACAGACAGACACATACAGAGCGCTGGAGTTAGGTTGTCTGGGCTCTTAGATGTGGAAACCTTAGCACCCTGCAAGTTCAGCTTGTTTATTATTTAGAGGTAAAACAGAGAGGTGTGGTTATTGCAATATAGCTGAACATGGAGTCAGGATTAGTACACACAGATAAACAAGGGGGGGGGTTATGATGTACAGCTGGATCAAGGAAACACGTAAGTTATTCTCAGTGGAACAGTGTCTACAGGGGAGCCATCTTCTAGAGGAAAGAAGGGTGTGTTGGACATTTTCTGCACACACTCTCAATGTCCATGCATGCAAATGTTTCCCTAAAGTTAGACTCTAATTCTTTGGGTTGGTCCCTGAGCCTCCACCATTTTCCCTTCTATCATTCAAAGAATAAAGTTCAAAATATCTTTGCTGCCACACGGAACCTTCCAGGAAGTGGCCCAGTTTGTTCTCACCACTCTTCCACACAGAGGCCCTGGCTCTCCTGCCCCTTGACACCCCTTGACAAATCCCCATATGGTTTCTGCTTTGCCCCCATGTTATGAGAGTTAACTAATTGTTCATCCTCAGTGCTCAGACTGCTCTCTGCATCTTCTCCCAACACTTAATTTAATAGGTATCAACAATAAATGTATTTTTCGTCACTATCCTATATATTTCATTTTAAAATTTCTACAGTTGGAATGTGACATACAACCAATGACATCTTATTAGTGCTGCTACAAGAAAGTAGTTTTGAATGAGTTGTCAAAGTTGAAACACACGTGAACTTCATGGTGGTTATTCCTAGTGGCATGACAGTTATATACCCTCTGTTTTTTAGTCAACCTGCCATGTAAAGAAGGGATTTTATGTTGATTGTTGTTTGAAAGCCATGCAGTGACACCTATTTGATCAAAACCTCACAGAACAGATACCAAGAGTTTAGAAGAAAATACCAGAGACAAGGAGAAGGTTTTTTTGTGTCCCCCTGCGCCCCCAGGATTTCTCTGTGTAGCTTTGGAGCCTGTCTTAGAACTCACTCTGTAGACCAGGTTGGCCTCAAACTCACAGAGATCTGCCTGTCTCTCCCTTCCGAGTGCTGGGATTAAAGGCATGTGCCACCACTGCCTGGCTAAGAACAGAGTAGTCTTAAAAAGAAAAACCAAAAAAAAAATCAGTGTTTTGCCACTCACACTCTTGATAGCAGAATTCATTATTATGGATGATTTCTAAGTGATGAGATACTGTTGCTTCATAGTTTCACTAGCAGTAGTCCTATCCCACTGACCCAATATGAAGAGTCTTTAAAATTATTTTATGTGGATGGGTATTGTGCCTGCATGTGTATGTGTGCATTATGTGTGTGCAGGGCTCACACAGGCCAGAAGAGGACACCAGATCCCATTGACCTGGAGTTATATACTCTTGTGCAAAGCATTGTGTACACTGGAAAGGCAGCAAAGCCAACTCTCTAGCTAACCCCTGTGTCCCCCTCCCCCGTCTCCCCAATGATTGCTGTTAATAATATAAGGTGTCTCCAAACTGATTGAATATGGTACATTACCTTGTGTTTTCAAAGTAATTCTTTAAAGATAAGTCTTATTATAGTGTACTTCAGGGCTTCTGAGGACATTGTACCTCATCATTTTACTTGTTTCCTTTCTATTGAAACACAAAGTTTCTGAGAGCCTAGTGTAGTGCCTGCCACATATTCCATGTGCATCTAGTGTTAGTTGAGCAAGGCTGAGTGATTCAGATTTGTAGTCCCTGGGGAGACTGAGGCTAGGGGACAACAAGTTTAGGACCAGTGTGGGTTACAGTGAGTTCAAAGCTAGTGTGGGCAACTTAGTGAGACTCTGTCTCAAAATAATAATAAAAAAATGTAAATATAGCTCAGGGATAGAGCTCATGCCTAGCATGTGTAACAATCCCCAGTGACACAGACAGACAGACACAGATACTGAAAGGATATCTTTCCTGCTCGTGTTTGTCTACCAGAAAAACTCTAACTAATCCTCATCCTGGGTAAGTCCACTCTAAGGGATGACCTTGAACCATTTGTGCCTTCAACTGTTACTGTAAAACACTGCACAACAGAAAGATATAATTTCTTTTTACCTTTGAGGACTTACATAATGTGTACAGTTAAAAATAAGTTTCCTTTTATGTGTATTATCTTATTACCTTGTTTGCATAATTTCATATCCAATTTTATGCTTGCTACTTTTTTTTTATGTTCTCCACATCACTATCATGATCAAAAAAGGAGGTAGAATAACAGAGAGCTGAGGAAGTGGTCAGACAGTCAAATGCAACTGTGTTGCATTACTTCTGAGGAACACAGGTCATCTGATTGCTCTGTGCAGATGTCTGTTGCTAAATTTCTTACCAGGAGAAGATAAACAATGTCTAAGGTTTCAAAGACAAAAGAAGGCATGAGATCACCAAAGTTAAGTTTGGGGAGCCAATGAGTTCATTGGACTTCCTTAAATAGGTGAGTGGTTACTTACAGGTGTTTGGGCTTCCCCTCTAGTCTTCCTGGATTATATATACTCTAGTCCCTCCCTCAAGCCGTGTGCAATTAAACCAGAGGTGGGTATAACAGGTGGTGAAGAGCAGCTGGTCAGTCAGGTGAGTATATCATGCCTTCTCAGTCTTTCTGTTTTGGGATGTAAACCACCAACAAGCCCAGCTGGGGTGGTCTTCTACAATGGAGTGCAGCTGAATGCCCAAGTTACTTGGCTTAGAAGATAGTCATTCATGACAAGGGCCTATCCAGATATCAAAGTCAAGTTACTGGCACATAGTTATTTTAAAAGTGTTACCCTGCTTGGTTGGTTTAAAGTGATTTAAAAACGGTTCTGACTAGCTACTATGAAAGACTATAACTCACCAGTTCTTAGTTCTGTCAGAACAGTTCTACTTGAACATTTTGGCTATTGTTTAAGTCAGAGTCACCATCCTTTCAGTTTTCCATATAGTTGTTCCCTTTGAGAGTGCAGCAAGGGCATTTGGATTGTACTCTTTATTTTCAAAGGAATTGTTTTGTTTACAAGTGTTCTGCTTATATCATGTGTGTGCCTGATGCTCATGGAGGCCAGAAGGGGATGCTGGATTCCATGGAACTTGAGTTATAGACAGTTGTGAGTAGCCATCTGGGTGGTGGGAACCAAACCCTGGTCCATGGCAAAAGCAAGTGCTCTTAGCCACTAAGCCACCATGCTGGCTCTGGATAACATTCCTTTAACAATACCAGCTTCCCATAATGGCTCTGACCAGTGTCTCTCAGAAACAGCTTTCACAACATGCAGCACAGCCCTTCCAGATACCACAGTCTGGCACTTTAGCAACACAAGAGCTCTTTCTTCTGTTGAATCTTAGGAAATACTCGGTTTGAATTTAGGGACTGTGTTTTTAGGAAAGTAAGCTGGACATAAGTAGATGTCTTCAAGAACCACAAGAAAAAATGAATGAAGGAGATTGACTGTGTTCATCTTGTTTACTTCAGGGCCAAAGTCGCTGAGTAATGGTAGCACTCTCCGGAGCCACCTGTGTTCTTGTTCCGTCTCTCCTTTTGCTAAATATAGGTGAGGTTATGGACATAGGTCACAAATCTACTATACAGACTGGCGATCAGATTTAGCATTTTTCCCTTTATTTTTTTTAAACAAATGCAATAATTATAAGGGTATGTGATAAATACGACTAGAGGCCAGATACATATATAATTCTTGTACATTAACCATGTAGTATTGTGTATGTGTGTGATGTATACGGGAGAGCTGCATGGTACGTGGTAGAAATGTGAAGGTCAGAGGACAACTTGGTGGGGCCAATTTTCTCCTCCTGCCATGTGTTACGAGAAGCAAATTGAAGTTTCCAGGCTTATGAGGCAAGTGTCTTTACCTCCTGTGCCATCTGGCCAGCCCTAAATATGGGGTTATTAATCAGCACTATTAAGATTCAGCTGAATAAAATGTAAAAATTATAGAGACCAGAGCCTATCCCGATTCTAATTTAATGATTGGACATGTGATGTACATGTGCAGCACCAAGCATGTGGAGGTCAGAGGATAATTTCGTGGAGTATAGTCTCTGCTGCCTTTAAGTGGGTTCCAGGGAGCAAAGGCAGATCACTAGGGACAAGAGCTTTTACTCTCTCAGTCATCTTGCTTGTCCCCATCCTCATTACATTGACGCTTCTTCCTCTGGGTATGCATGCTCAATGAATTATGTTTTAAAGCTCTATAGATTATGCTAATGTGTAAGTCCTGGCTAAGAACTGCTTTTAAACCATCATCAACTAATGACAAAATTGTGAACCCGTCACTTCAGAAAAAAAGGTTGCCCATTTCACAGTTTTGTCTAAGGAGTGATTGTGAATGTTTCCTGGTTTCTGACTGTGTATCTGCTGCCTATCTATGTGCCATCTCTTTCCTGTTCAGCCTGATGGCCTTGCCATTTATAACTTCTGGACTTTCGGGATGAAACCCTGATCTTTGGTCCCCAGTGCCATCACAAGCCTGGCTTCTGGTTCTTTGCTTCAGGTTAAGTTCTCTGGACTTGGCTCCCCTCCGTCTTTGCATCTGTCTCCACCACACACCTCCAGGACAACCTGCCAGCAGCACTGACTCAGGGAAGAACTGCATGGGTCTATTGGCAAGTGATTTCCAATAACTGTAAAAGGGACAGTGTTACTGATGTATGCTACATCAGCAGGCTCCTTTGATTTCCTGCAAACATGCTTTTGTTTCAGTGCCCCCCAACAAAACTGATCTAAGAAAGAGGATTAGATTTCTTTCACTGGACTGAAGGCCTTCTTCCTGGGCCTGATGACCTTGGCTGTGCTTCCTTCGGTCTAGCTGTGGCTATCAGCAATGCAGTTCTACCTTCCTTCACATTTTTAATGGCTTGATTTTTTTCTTCTCCTTTCATCATCAACTGCTGCTTCTTTAACTCATACAGGACTAGTATAACTCTACAGCACACAGGAACTAGACATTTGTATGGCCTTACAGGAGTCTGTTTTCAGACAGGCAGGGCTCACACATACCTGAAAGGCCCTGGTAAGAAAATGAGATTAAATCTCTAAAAATTATGCAATCACATGGAAAGAAAAATGGCATGGCAGTGAAAACAACTTGTCATCAATCCTTGAAGTACTAAACACAAACCTTGGAAACTACTATCACCCACGATTTAACAGGTTTCTTTTTCTTCCAGAATCATTTTCTGGCTTTCAGTGTCTTTATATTTTCTTAGACTACCACAAACTCTTTGAAGTCCCGGCCCTCATTTTTTCATATATTAATTCCCACTAGCCCTAGTCTGCAGCAGATACTGGCTGTTAGTTCATCATTTTTTTTTTATAGTCTTAATCTCTAATAATCTCATGCCTCGCCGGGCGTTGGTGGTGCACACCACACTTTTAATCCCAGCATTGGAGAATTAGAGGCAGGCGGATCTCTGTGAGTTAGAGGTCAGCCTGTTCTCCACAGCGAGTGACAGGAGAGGCTCCAAAGCTACACAGAGACACCCTGTCTCAAAATACAAAACAAAACAAACAAAAAACTCATGCCTCTACTATGGTTCATTCCCACAAAACAGTATGCTATAATTTGTTTTTAATAAATTAAAAACTTTCCGAGTTCTTTTTTTCCCTCTGAAATATTAGGAAAAGCCCAAACAACAAGGGCAGATTAAAAAAAAAAAAAAAGTGTCACAAACATGCCACTTCAGTTGCCCAGCAGGCCAGAATTTCAGCATAGAGAAAATCCGGAAATGCAGGACCGGTGGGAAAGGCCCTATAAATACCTACAGTCTAACCAGGCCTCTATGTCCCAAATTCAACTTGTGTATCAGGCAGCGTCCTGCAGTTTTCCAACTACACTTGAGAACAATTCATACGTCTTGCAGGCGCAGATTGAAGGCTTCAGGTAATGTGACATGGGCAGAGAATTTTTCTGACACAATACTGGCAGGGACTGAAAGGCGGGTTTCCGGGAAATCTATTCTCTGGGTCACCTGCGCAACGTGGTCATCCTTTCCATTTTAAAACGAGGGCAGTGGATTAGAATCTGGCAAGCTCCTTTTTTTCTTAATATACTCTAGTGCCCAAACACGAGTGGAAGAGGGGAACTTGGTTGGGGAGGACCGCTGTTTTCCTGGTCCATACTTGAGTTCCCCTTCGTGTTTGCAGGGTTGGGGGAGGCACTCCAGGACTGGCTTCCCTTTCTGTGGGTGCTCTGACTCGCTGCAGCCGGAGCCGAATGACTGGCGGGGATTAGCACCAGGTCATAAACAACCTTTCACTTCCCCTCCCCCCTGGGCCGTCCCGGGGCCCGGCCTGCAACGGCCGCGAGGGCCTGCGCGGTTCCCTAGCCCCGGCCAGTTGGCTCTCCTCAGCCCTGCACTCTCAATCGCGACGCAGAGCCCTCGCCCACAGGCTGAGGGCGGCTTCCACTTCCCCTCTCCCGACCCTGTCACCGAGCACAGCCCAAAGGCCGGCCGCCCTGACACGCACGCCCACAGCCGCTGCCGCCCTGCGCGGGCCGACCCAGTCCCCGCCCCCATCCGCCGCGCTTCCGCGGCGTGTCCCCGCCCCTTCCCGGAGCCCGCCTCCCGGCTGCGGGACCTGCGGCCGCCCCTCGCGCTGGCTCTAGCGCGCACCCGGTGCCCCGCCTCCGCGCGTGCTCAATAACTGTCCTCTGAGTCTGCCTACAAGCTTCCCCCGCCCCTGAGCTGTTTGAATATGCTAATAAGGCTCTAAGGACCAGCCAGTAGAACTGCGGGCCTGCGCATCACGTGACACGAGTACGTGTCAGGGGCGGAGCCTACGTAGCCCCTGCCCGAGTTAAAACCGGAGAGTGAGAGAGAAAAGCGCTTCAGTAGCGAGAGGGGCTGAGAAAGTGGTGACACCGCTGGGGTGCGGAGGGAGTCCCTGAAACTTCTCCCAACAGCCCCAGGGCCAATCTCCCCTCAGCCCAGTCCCCTCTTCGCCAGATCCCTGGTCCCCACTCCCTGCACTGGGGGTGGGGTGGGGAACTGGGCCCGTCTCCCGCGGGGACACACACAGGGGCCGGGAGTGGGGACGGGACCCCCAGGCGGGGGGGACGGACGGACAGGCGTCCGTGCGGCCGCCCCAGCAGGCAGGCAGGCAGGCCGGAGGCAGGGGTACGACCGGGAGGACCTGGGCTGGGGAGTTTCCTCTCAACTATCGGGGGAGAAACTCCCCGCAGCCGGTGTTTTCCTCCCGGGGGCCGCGTTCCCCGCCCCGCGTAGCGGCGGTTGCCGCCGCCGCCGCCGCCGCCGGTGCTTCCACCTCTGCCATCTCTTCACCACCTCGGGCCCCGGTGTCCCCGGCCAGCACTATGCCCATCTTACTGTTCCTGATAGACACGTCTGCCTCTATGAACCAGCGCAGCCATCTGGGCACCACCTACCTGGACACGGCCAAAGGCGCGGTAGAGACCTTCATGAAGGTACCGACTGACCGAGCCCCGGCGGCGACCCCGACCCGGTGGCCCGCGGGGGGCAGGGCGGGGGGCGGCGGGGCTACTGCGGGCGCCTCGGGCGCGGGGACCCCTCCCACCGCGCGGGCGTGCGGGCGGGCGGGGCGAGCGGGCGGGCGAGCGGGCGAGCGGGCGGGCGCTGGGAGCTGGGAGCGGGCTCCGCTGGGCCTGGCCCATGTGGGGCTACTGTGGGTGCGGGGGTCGGCGGAGTGGTGGCCCTGTGTGTACGGTACTGTGGGGGCGGCCAGCGACCCTTCTGCGACTGGTAACCTCGCCTCTGTGCTTCCTTCTCTCCCTCCCGTCCCCACCCTGGCCCGCAGCTCCGTGCCCGGGACCCTGCCAGCAGAGGAGACAGGTATATGCTGGTCACTTTCGAAGAGCCGCCCTATGCTATCAAGGTAACAGCCCTCGCCCTCCCCCCTCCCTTCCCTGCTCCTTCCTAGCTCGCCCTCCCCGCCCCCCTCTTCATTATGCTCCCCTCCCCCACCGCGGCTCCCGCCTCCAGGTCCCTTCCCCTGTGGCCTCCCACCCCTCCCCAGCTCGGGAGCGCCGGCGCGGTGGCAGTTTCTGGCCCACCGCCGTCCCCTCCGGGTCTGGCTCGGCCTGGCGGTGGAGGCGCTACGATCAACATGGCCGACATTTCCCCTCCGCGGCGTGAGCGGCAGCAATGAACTGTGGGGGATATTTATTCAAGTTAGCCCGAGTGACAGCCGGGCCCAGCCTTGCCTAGCCAGGGTTTGCATTAAAAGGGAATCAGCCAAGCTGGCAGGGAAGCCAGGAGGGGGGCTTCGAGACTTGGTCATCACAGAGTGGAACTAGGAAGGCCACCGATTGGTGGGACAGCTGTGGTCAACTTAAGAAGTCCTGCTGCCATCTGCCTTCCACTAGTACCTTCGCAACACCCACCCCTTACACACAATTTGGAGGATGTTATGTTAGCGAATTTCCCAGTGAAGTTATTAAAGTATTAAGACTGTGTAGGGCAAGCAGGTTCATTCTTGGCCACCTTTGGAAGAGATTTCCTCACCCAGAGACAACAGTTATAACATGTGACCCAAGCCATATCAATCAAAAGTGAAGTTAACTATACAAACCCGAAGTGGAATGCCTGCTTGGTGGACATCACATTATAATCGGTGTCCATGTGTGCTGTGGCTTCAAATGATAAAAAAAATTCTTACATCTTTCTTTTCAGGCTGGATGGAAAGAAAATCATGCAACGTTTATGAATGAACTGAAAAACCTTCAGGCAGAAGGACTTACGACTCTTGGCCAATCCCTAAGGACAGCTTTTGATTTGTTAAATTTAAATAGATTAGTAACTGGCATAGACAACTATGGGCAGGTAGGTTGAATACTAAGGTAGAAAAGTTGTTTTTATTTATGTGTACAAAAACACAATCCAGTCCAAAAGTATGCAACATGAAATGCAAGTATAAAACATAACAAGGTTGAAATTTAGTGTGCACACAGTTCAAAACACCTAAGGTGT
Organism: Cricetulus griseus; assembly: GCF_003668045.3. Lineage (NCBI taxonomy): Eukaryota > Metazoa > Chordata > Mammalia > Rodentia > Cricetidae > Cricetulus > Cricetulus griseus. Next base: position 217,771,611 of record NW_023276807.1, on the reverse strand, counting down.
ATGAGTTCCCTCATTTTCCCCTTTAAGTGTATTTCCCTGTAGACTTCGAATCTAAATTCTTGGCTATAAAGTTGACATGAATTTGGTTTCAGTCCCTCAAAGTTCATAAAAGACATCAAGGGGAAGATACCCTGTGAATACACCACTCTGAAACTATGCCACGTGTAGGTACATATGTAACTACTGCAGTGGGTCACAGCTGTCCCGTTGACTGCAGTTTCTTCTATATTAGTAAAGACATTGGAAGACATGACTGTTAGATGAGGGTTTAGCTTAACCTAGATTGTATACTTGCAAAGGTGAGATTTGTCAGTAGTGCAGTCATTGGTTGACATTCAGATGTCTCTTGAGGCCTATACTATTAGAAGTTACTATAGTAGGAAGTCTGAAAGTAATGACAGATTGAGAATTTTTAAAGTTTAAAATTTCAAAACCCTTGGGAAAATGTTTTCTGGGAAACATGAAAACTTGCCTGTCTTTCTGAAGCTCCTCAAAGTTCCTCTCATTTGTGAGGATGAGGCAAGAGCTTTAAGTCACAGCAGTCATTTACCAAGGAAATGTGAGATGATCCATTTATGATATGCTATCCTAGAAATAAAAGATAACAAAGAATATGTATTGCTGCACACCAGTAGTATCACACCCAAGAAATTCAGTATGCAAAGCACTATTACCATAATACTATATTTAGGAATATATGTTATATACTCTTCCCAAGTTCCATAATGCACAGTTCTCATGAATTTTGAACATCTCAGGGAAATTCTTCCTGTGACTTCACAAGCTATATTCCTCATTTGAGGATAACTCTTAAACACATATCCTCCTTTAAAAATGGTGGAATTTAGTCCTATAGCATTTAAAGTATGCATTACTAGTCAGACTTTTCTGAATGCATTTCCATCATTTAATTAATATCAACACGTTATTTTTTCTTTTTTGTTGCTGCTTTGCCACTTGTTGGACTGTTTCTGTAAAAGAGTTTTATTTCTTTGTTGTATGTAGTGGTATTTTCTTTTATCGTTTAAGATTTTAATCAAGCTTTGCCAAGTTCAAAGACATTTGAAACTTGCTATTTAGTTCCTTAATTTTGCTGTCAGGTTGTGTGTTGTAGAACTATTTCCAATTTTCTTCTGTCCCATTTGATAAGGGGAAGGGCATTGGGATACATCCACCTTTGACTACATACTTAAAACATAGCAAAAAGTCCTTTAGGAGAACTGTTTACTATGGGGAGACCCAGGGTACTTGTGTACTTTCTCTTTTAGGAAGTTTAAGATTGAAGGCAGAGCTTTTGTGTTTTATCACTTGGAATCAGAGAAGAAAATATGGGGATTGGGATGTTCTTACTGATTAGGGTTTATTAACTTACAACAAGGAAGGATAATGCCTCATTTATTTTAGTGAATCAGGATTCAGTAAGCAATGTTAATAGTTTTTGCTTATATCCTGAATTAGTACATAATGAAACTAGCCTTAAAGTAATTAAGAAGCTACAATTTCTCAATTAATGGAAACATTTTGAGTTAATTTTACTTGGAAGAAAACATGCTTTTGGATTTTTCATCATAAAAACATTTTTCTTTACTTAAATATTTGATATTTCCTATTTATATGAATGTTGGAATTTTGGATGATTGAAAGTATTTAACCCTGAATATTAATTTGGGTATTTGAAAAAGAACTTTGTAGGATAGCTTTGTTCTGTAACCTTAGTATTTTTGTATGTAAGTACTGCATGCTGAATAATAGGAATACTTGATATAGTCCCAGTAGTTAGAGGAAATGAGAAAAGGTGGGTTATCTGGAAGACAGCATGTTAGTCTAAAGAGCATCTATACATCTTAATATAGTTCCAAATTATGTTCTTAACTATGGGTTAAACGCACACATATTTATTTGTATATTTACATCAGTAACCTTTTCCCATATACATTTTCATATTGCATTTACTAACTTGGCATTCTTAATTAGGTAAGATACTCAGAATTGTAAGGCTGAAAGAGCTGAGTAGAAAAGATTGACTGGTTTTCTTAAGCACCTTTAGGATATTCCACTAACAAATTGCCTATGTAGAAGGTCCTTTTAAATGTTTGGTAATCAGTACCATTTGCTGATATTTCTACAGTCAGAGATGACTATGAACCTCCCAGTCACCCCTTCCCTTTAAAAGCAGCACCTTATTAAATTGCTTATTGCAGATAAACTTTTTGTCCACATATGCTAATAGTTTGAAATGATACTGATCCTTTGAGAATCTGAAGATAAGCTCAAGTAGATAAGATTAAAAATGTAGACACATTGGACAGTTTTATTACATAGATTGACATGTTTTTACATTTTTCTGTGTTTTTTAAAAAATTTTTCAATGTTTGTAGCTTTTTTTTTTTTTTTTTTAAGTTAGGTTTACCTGCTGAATCTGACTCTGGCCTTGTGTGTCATGAATTTTTCCACTATTTCACTCATTAGTATATTAGCACTGAATGGATTGCCTGACCTACTGTGCATTTTAAAAAGAGAAAAATATTTAGTGCTTTGAGGATTCTAAATGAGAGTATATGCCTTATTTGACAATGATGGCTTTGGTGTGAGATGAATTGGATGATCCTGTTTTTTTGTTTTATGAGCTGGTCGTCTCACTGTAGCCATTGCTGTCCTGGAACTCACTGTGTAGTTTGGCTAGCCTTGAACTTCTGAGTTTTGGATTACAGGCCTGCACCAACCACCATGCCTGGCCAGGCTTTTCTTTAAATGTTAATTAGTGAATTAGCAAACAGTTGTTTCCTATTTGAGTTTTTGATTTTTCTTTCCCCTAGATTATCAACAAGTTCTTTGGTATTTAAGCTATCAATAACCTTTTCAAGTAAAAGTAGATTATTATACTTGCCTGTATACTGCCTATATAGTACAGTGCTGAAATTCGACATGAAACAACAATGGATAGTTGGTCTTTGTGTGGTGTTGGATATGAAACCCAGAACCTTGTGCGTGCTAGACAGAGGTCTTACTACAGAGGTATATCTTCTGTCCTGTTGTAAAAATTGTAAGTCCCTTCATTAAAATAAGTTTTATTTTTAAAACTTTAATGACATTTTTGTGTGGGGAGGGTTAGCATGCCATAGTGCATGTGTGAAGTTAGAGGACAACTTGTGGGTGTAGTCTTATCCTCCACCATGCTGGTCCCTATGCTCAGATTAAGATCCTCAGGTTTGGTGGCATGTGCCTTTGCCTGGTGAGTCATCTTGTCATCCACAAGTTCCTTACTTTTTAATTGTGCAGTTCTATAGTATTAGGCATATTCACATTGTTGTGCAAGCAATGCCTAGAAAATTAAAGCTCTACCTATTAATAACACCTATTCCCTACATTCCCTTGAGGATGCTTTTTCTACTTTTTTTTTTTTTTCTTTTTCTTTTTCGTTAGATTACTGTGTATACCTCTTATAAAGTGAGATGGACACTTCCATCTGTGGGCTCGATAATCCAGTCAACTACATATCAGAAATACCTGAACAAGTCCTGCATCTGCACTAAACATGTTGCCATGTCACTGATGAATAAATACAACTCTTTACATAACATTAAGATTGCTTCAGGTAGGGCTGGAGAGATGGCTTAGAGGTTAAGGGTGCTGACTGCTGTTTCAGAGGTCCTATGTTCAATTCCCAGCAATCACATGGTGGCTCACAGTCATCTACAATGACATCTGGTGCCCTCTTCTGGAATGCAGGCAGAACATTATACATAATAAATAAATCTTAAAAAAAGAGAGTTTGGTATTTTAAATAACCTAGAGATGATGTAAAAAGTATGTAAGAGGTTATGTGTAGGTTATAGATACTTTTGCGTACTTGAGAATCTGTCCTGGAATTCTCTTGGTAGACCAGGCTGGCCTTGAACTCACTGAGATCCACCTGTCTCTGCCTCTGAAGAGCTTGGATTAAAGGCGTGCACCCACAGTCACTTTGCTAGATTTATTTTAGCCATGTGAGTGCTTTTATGGGCACATATATTAGTTCACCACATGCATGCCTGGTGCCTGAGGAAGTGGTAAGCCTCCATGTGGGTGCTGGGACTCCAACTCCAGTTTTTGCAAGAACAAGTGCTCTTAACCACTGAGCCAACTCTCCAGCCTGTGCTTATCTTTTTATGACTAATGATTATTTGCATCAAGGTTCATCCACATTGTAGCATGTAGAATTTTTGTCAGAATTTTCTTGACTTATCAGGAATAATACTGCAATTATTGTAGGTAGAAAAGTATCTCATTAAGACTGTTTTCATTTGTTTTGGATACACATGTTGAGATAGAATAGTATATTCTTTTTGAGGCACTCTCCATATTCTTTTCCATAGTAATTGCAACATTTTACATTCCCAGCAGTAGTACACAAAAGGTTGTGCTTCCTATATCCTGCTGACCCACCCAGACTGCACAAGCCTTCCTTAGTCATCTCAATGGGTGTGAGAAGATAACATTGTTTTGGTTTGCATTTTAAGGTTATTGTTTATATTAAGCATTTTTTCGTGTGCTGGTTAACCGTTTATGTACAGTCCTTGGAGGTATATTTAAAGCCTTGAGTTAAATATGGACTCAAGACACATATACACACATACAGGAACTTTTGTTTTTGTATTCAGAGAGTTGGGAGTTGAATTATGGCCATATACACCCTAGGCAAGTACTCTGTGACTGAGCTGCATTCCTAGCCTTTTGGGACCCCCCCTTTTTTTTTTTTTTTTGAGACAGGGTTTCTTTGTGGCTTTGGAGACTGTCCTAGAACTAGCTCTCGTAGACCAGGCTGGTCTCGAACTCAGAGAGATCCACCTGCCTCTGCCTCTGCCTCCTGAGTGCTGGGATTAAAGGCTTTCATCGCCACTGCCTGGTTTATAGGTCTGATTTTTAAGTAGCTTTCAGGAGCATATATTTTCTTCCAAAAAACTTGCTACAGTGTCTTTTTATACTGTAAACCTGTCTTCTAAACACTTAAAAAAATTATATAGTTTTGGCATTTCAGGAGAAAATGAAAAAATGACTCTCAAAGGATATCATTGTTTTGTTTTGTTTTAGACAAGGGTTCTCTGTGGAGACCTGGCTGTCTTGGAACTTATTTTGTAGACCAGGCTGTCCTCAAAGTCTCAGAGATCCACTGCTTCTGCTTCCTAAGTGCTGGGACTAGAGGCTTGAGCCACCATAACCTGGCTTTAGGTATTTTCTTTAAATGACAAAAGCTCATACAATGACCTCATTTCTTCCATTTAAAAAATTGATTTATATAAACTTTATTTTTGTTAGCTTAATTAATTCATGTAATTTAAGCATGTTTTACCCATTATAAACAATACAGAAGAATTTTTGGTTTTGCTTTACTTTGTTTCTATAACTTTTTAAGTTACATTTACTTATGTATTGGGGGACAAAGCAGCCTTTTGGAGGTTAGAGGGAAAATTTGTAGGAGTCAGTTCTGTTCTTCCACCATGAGGTCCCAATAGATTGAACTCAGGCTTCGTAGCAAGTGCCAGCTGAGCCATCTTACTTGTTGTCCCCCACCCCCCCTTTTTTTTTTTCTTTTTTTGAGTCAAAAACTCATGTATCCCAGGTTGGCCTTGAATTCGCTAGGTAGCTGAGGATGATCTTGAACTTAAAAACAATTTTTATTTACTTATTTTGTGCACATATGCTAATGCCTGTATGTATATGTGTACATTTGTGCTTGGTACACTGGCTTTGGATCCCCTAGAACTGTGGTTAAGGACAATTGTAAACTGCTGTGTGGGTACTGAGACCCAAACCCTGGAGCCTCAGGAAAGAGCAGAAGGTGCTCCTAATTACTGATTGATCTTGCTAGCTCTGTTCTTGAACTCCTGAACTCTGCTTCCACTTCTTGAGTGCTGTGTACCACCATATGGGTATGTGGTCCCAGGGGTTGAATCCAAGGCATCGTGCTTGTTAGGAAGGCACTCTACTGAGCTACATCCCCAGCCCCTGCTTTAATTTTTTGTTACTTATCTATTCTTATGTTTTTATTGGACTAGAACTTAAAAACACAAATCCTGAACTTGAAGGTTAGTGAATTTTTATATGTATTCTTGAGCAGATTTACATCTGGCAACTATTCAATTTTGTGGCTTAGTGTATCTTCTTAAGTTTATAGAAGGCCCAGAAAAGTTAAAATGTTCATTACAATTTATGAAACACTGGAACATTTCAAAAGATCATATTGTATTTGAAATAGTCATATAATTTATGAGTAATTGGTAATCTAACGAGTCTTATTCTAAGCTATAATCAGCAGATTTTCTTTATTTCTGTTTTTCTGTCTGTAAGTGATACAGTGTGAAGTCTTGTGGTTTCAGTTTGAAAACAGCATTTCATAGCTGGGCAGTGGTGGTGTGTGCCCTTAATCCAAGCACTTGGGAGGCAGAAGTGGGTAGATCTTCTAGTTGGAGGCCATTCTGGTAGACCTAGTGAGTTCTGGGACAGCAAGGTCTACTCAGAGAAACCATGTCTCAAAAAACAATAGCAAAAGCAGCAGCAGCAGCAACAAAAAATAGCAAAGAAAATAGCTGTTACTTTTAACCTTTCTTGTAACATTATATCCAAGTATTGTTACTAACTTCAGTTCGGGTGGGTTTTCTCCCTCGGGTTTGGAAAAAAGGATACATATGGTGGGACATAGGTGGTTGATAGGACTTCATGACATTTTAGGACAAGTTTATAATAATCTAAGATTATTTTGGGGTGTGTATGTATCTTAATCTGTTGAGCCATCTCCCTGTCTCCTTGGTCAAGGTTGTAATAATATGTATATAGTTAATAAAATTTTTGTTTCCACATTTTAACACTTTATTTTCTGATTTAGGTGGTTAACATACAGCTAATAACTTGTCAGTTAGTTGATTTTTCCATTTGAGCCAGCTAGTGATGGGGCTACAATAATAACTCCCCTGGACAGCTTTGTAATTGGTTAACTGTCATGGTTTTTTTTTTTTTTTTTTGTCTAAGATGATGTTGAAAATATTTAAGCCTCATGTCTTGAGCTAGAAAAATATGACTGGCTTGCTTATGGATTTCCACCATACTGGTGAGTTCCTGCCAGGTAGTGTAGCCTCTCACTCTGCTTTCCACTAGTAAAGTTGAATAGAAGAGCTCGCCATAGATGACGATGGTGGAGGTGGAGTTCTGTGCAACCCACTTTATTACTGTAATGTAATTTATTTTGTAAATTTCCTTTCAGATTTTAAAAACTAAAACAATGAGAACCTAACTTTGGTTTAATCCTGCTTCCCCTCTAGAACATTGTGGTGATACAGAAAACCAAAATCCCAAACAAACAATAAGAAGTATATGTGCTGGTCTGTCCCATTTAGCAGCTTATGTTGTGACGAGTCCTTAAATGTCTGATCTTCAACTTTCTCATCCACAAAGTGTTGTCAGTATCAGTTTTTAAAGTTTTGTAAGGATTAGATATCACAAAATAACAAGGTGGCATGTGGTAGAAACTTGGTTGCTGAGGTTCATCATGCTCATTATTAGGGACATCAGTTAACAACAGGATAAAAAACTTTCTGTTCTGAAACTGACTAGACCCAGAATCTCGGTGATATACTGTGTGTTCTCTTCCTTTCTCCCTCCCCAGTAAGTTATCCACTACTTCCGACTAAAATCATTGCTTTTGCTGTAGGGAACATGCTTTTTTGGTTTTAATTTTTGAGTCTCAATATGTTGTTCTAAAAATATATATTTAAAAAAAAACTATTGGCTGGGTGTTGGTGGCCACGCCTTTAATCCCAGGACTCGGGAGGCAGAGGCAGGTGGATCTCTGAGTTCCAGACCAGCCTGGTCTACACAGTGAGTGCCAGGATAGGCTCCAAAACCACAAAGAAACCCTGTCTCGAAAAACAAAACAAAACAAAAAAACTTTATTGAAGTCTTTCCTGAAATCTTCATTTATCTTTTCAAAAGCAGTTTCATACTACTAGACACATGCAAACACAATTTTAGAATAAGAAACATCTTCAGTCTTTGAGGAATCTCAGATCAGTCTATTTCCATGACTAAGTTTTAGAATTCCCATTGGTGATGATGGTTAGAAGATAACATTGTCCAAGGAGTCCAAGTGTAAAATATTCCTATTTTGTAGATCTGTGTGGGAAAAGCTATTAGCAGGATGAACCTATGAATTATTTTTTTAATATGAAGGGTGTTTTTGACATAAGCTATATGAAATGTGATTACTTACAAGACACAGTTGTTATGTTGAAAGACTTCCTAATTGTCAGCTTAGTGACTCCCCCGCCCCCCACCTCGAGACGGTGTCTCTGTGTAGCTTTGGATCTTATCCTGGCACTTGCTCTGGATACCAGGCTGGCCTAGAACTCACAGAGATCTGCCTGCCTCTGCCTCTCAAGTGCTGGGATTAAAGGCGTGCACCACCAGCTCCCGGCTCTTAGTGACTTTTCATAATGAAAATATATCCTAATCCTTATGTGCTTGTCTTTTCTGAAATGTGTACCTTAAAAGACTATGGAATCTTTTCCCTCAGTTTGATTTGACCAAATGTGTAGTACAGGGCTTGTGGACAAAGGATTTAGAAGGATTGTATTTTTTACAAAACTTTACTACTAGTTTTAAGTATGTGAGCAAAGATTATTGTAATATTACCTGTTAGGTGGTACAGCTTATGGTTACTGAATGACAAAACTGATATGGTTTGTTAAAATATTTTCTTCATTTTAAAACTTGAAACTTGTTGGATATTAGAAAACAAACAGATCTTAAGGGATATTTTGGAACTTCAAGATTAAAAATTCCAAATGCAGTTACTTCAAAATTAAAAATAATTATTTTGTTAAGTAAGAAAATTGCCTATTTAGAGTGCTGAGGAAAGTCAGGCCATATAGACCGTGGGTAATTGCAAAGGCTGTGCTCATGAGATGGCCAGGGTCAGTGCTTTTGAATTGTGGGGCTTTAGTAAAACAATAAATTTCATGGTCTTCTAAATTGTGATAGTTCATGGTCTTTATGCTCTTTTACAAATGTAGAAGTTTGAATTCTTAACTTGTAAGATAGAAAAAGAAGAGACCATATGCAGAAAAATGGGTCTAAATGAAAGAGTAAAAGGTCGTTATTTTATTTTATTTTTTCTCTGTGTAGCTTTTTTTTTAAATTTTTTTTTATCCAAGTTAAGTCCCTTCTAGCTCTCCCTCCCCTTACCCCCATCCCTCTCCCCCCCCAACCTACCCCCCACCCCATCCACCCATTACTCCCCAGGCCGGGTAGAGCCCTCAACGGGGGCTCTACAAAGTCCACCAAATCTTCCTGTGCTAGGAAAGGTCTTTATTTTAAAATTTTCTGTTTATTCTAACTTTTATTGTTAATCCAGAATGGATAATGTCTGATTTCAAACAAACTTATATTGAATGAAGATCCTAATGTAAAAAGTATTATATTGTGTTCATACAGTTTCTATGAACTCTGAAATGTGTGTGTATATATATGTATATATATATACACACACGTATATATATATATATATGTGTGTGTATATATATATATATATATATATATATATATATTAAAGTTTTACTTTTGTTGCAGTCTGTATTTTCACCCATATGTGACATCTACTCCCTTATGACCCATATTAATATCCCGAAGCCCTTGTCTGCTCTGTGCATCTCAGAAGGCTTATAGACATTTTGGGAGTACTAGGAGATGTAGCTTCATACTGCTTGCCTGGCATGTATGAACTCTTTGATCTCTAGCAGTGAAGAACAGACCATTTTTGAAAGATAGATCTGGATAGAAAATGAAATTAAAATACATTAAAAAAGCAACCCTTAAAAAGCCTTGGAATTAACTTTGTCTTACCAGTTAAGATTTATTCTCAGCCATAGCATATGGGAAATAATACCCTAGTTGTGAATTTTTTCCTTTCAAAAATACAATGCTTTGTCACTAATTTTTGTTATCTGTAACATATATTGACTAGATTTTCACTATTTATAGGGAAAACTGTTGCACCATGTTTTTTGTTTTTAAATGTTTTATTTAAAGAGTAAAAATTATTTTATGTGATTGGGTGTTTGGGGTGGGCATATGCCAATGCATCACAGGTGTGCCTGGTACCCTTGGTGACCAGAAGAGTCTGTTGGATTCCCTGAGATGAGTTATGGATGATTGTTAGTCACCACATCAGTACTGGGGATTAAACCAAGGTCCTCTGGAAGAGCAGCCAGTACTCTTAACTGCTAAACCTTTTCTCCAGTACTCCTGTATTTTTGTTTTTAAAGACAGCATTATGTGTAACTTTATTCTTTTGGGAGCCTGTTTGTATTGTAGAGATTTAGAGAGAAGTAACCAGAATCATCGTATTAGTCATAACATTCAGGGTCTGCTTGTTAGAGTATTTAAAATTGAATTTGACTTTTGAGTTCAAGAAATGATTTAGGTGGCTGGAGAGATGGCTCAGTGATTAAGAGCATGTCTGCTCTTAAATCAGAGGACCTGGGTCTATTCTCAGCACCTACATGGCTGCTCACAGCCATCCACCTGTAACTTCAATCCTAGGGGTCTGTCATCCTCAGATACCAGGCACATGTGTTATGAAGATGTGTTTGCAGGCAAAACTCCCATACACATAAAGTAAAATAAATAAAATGATCTAACCAGATTTTTGCCAAAACTAGTGTCTGTATATCCTGTTCTAGTCAGCAACCCAGGGAGATCATTAAGCTTGAGGATAGGATAGACAGATCTGGGTGAGTTGTTGAGGCAAATTGAGTTTTGATTTTTTTTTTTCTTGCCTTCATTTACCTGTCTTTGAAAATACATTTTCCTCTTTGCATTTGTATTTTGCTACATTAATTTTTCCCACATTAATATTACCTAATCCCTGTAATACAGTAGATATATTATCTAAGATAAGTAGATATCTTATCTATAATATCAATACTCTTCAGTAAAATTGTTACTTCTTCATTTCTGTTTCTATGCAAGTATGAATTGTTTGCCTGCTACTGCTTTTTAGAAGTTACCAAAACCAATTTGTTAATCTTTCTTAAACTTTAGGATCTAGTTTAAATGTAAAACCCAAATTATGAAATTAGACTTGTCATTTGTTCCTTAAATATTAGCTTTTCACAAAGTCAAGCATTAGTATTTCTTCAGTTTTTATGGTAAAGGTTATGTCTCTATTATGAAATTCCAGAATAGCGTTACCTAGACACTGGTAAAATAAATTTGTTAGATGTCTCTATCTTTTTCTTTTCTCCAGTACTGGAGTCTCAACATTTGCTCAAACCTTTTTATTCTATGTTTTTTTTTTTTTGTTTGTTTTGTTTTTTGAGACAGGGTTTCTCTGTGTAGCTTTGGAGCCTATCCTGGCACTCAGAGACCAGGCTGGCCTTGAACTCACAGAGATCCGCCTGCTTCTACCTCCCAAGTGCTGGGATTAAAGGCGTGCGCCACTAACGCCCAGTTTATTCCATGTTTTTTAATGCTGTTAAATTTACCACATAAGAAATTAGAGGGCTGAAAAAAGGGATCATATTGGCATACAGTTCTATAGTAGAATAAACTTGAAAGTAAACTGTTTCTTATTAGTGTATAATTTTAACATTTTTTTCTATAGTTAGAGACCTCAATCATGTAAAGATAACTAGGTTTTTTTGTAGTACCCTTTTCTGCTTGTCTTTGAAGCAGGTCTTAATAAATGTAGCTTCATTGGCTTTGAACTGGCCAAATAGCTCAGACTGGCTTTTAATTCACTGTCCTCATGCCTCGCCAACTGAGTTCTAGAATTACAGATATTAGTCAATGTGGCCAACATACACTTGGAGATTTTGGTTTTTTAGACAGGGTTTCTCTGTGGCTTTGGAGGCTGTTCTGGAACTAGCTCTTGTAGACCAGGCTGGTCTCCTACTCACAGAGATCTGCTTGCCTCTGCCTCCCAAGTGCTGGAATCTTAAACCATATTTTAACTTTCATGAATATTTGGAATTTAATAGTAAATGTACAGTTGTAGTCTTTATAAAGAAGTCTAATCATTATTTTAATAGTAATAAAATTTTAAGATGTATTAAAAATGAAAAGCAACCTCAGCTAATGAGTTTCTAATGTATCCTTTGTGTATAGTCAAGCATACTATTTTAAAAGCATAGTTTAAGATGAGTGTTTTAGAGGCTAGAGAGATGGCTCAGTGATTAAGAACACTGGCTGCTATTGCTGAGGACACAGGTTTGGTTCCCAGCATCCACATGGAAGATCACAACCAAATGTAACTCCAATTTCAGAGATCCAATCCTCTCTTTTGACTTTCTCAGGTACCAGACACACTTGCACACATAAAATATCAAATCTTTTTTTCCATTCATTTATTTAGCTCATAAATAAAGTCATGCACAATTATGATACATAATACAGTGTGTTCACAATGGCATGGCAAAATTAAACCAAATAACAAATCTTTAAAAAAAATGACTACTTTAGAGTTTAATATGTATTTATAAAAAAATTTGTGTGTGCCACAGAATTTGAGATCTTAATAAAAGAAATGTTTTCAGATTCTAAAACATAAAACTTAAAATTCCATATTTGGAATATTGACTCTGGAAGTACGCCTATTACTTTATTTGAAGTCTTTGTTGACTAAAGTAATTTATATATTGTTTGGGCTCTATAACTAACCAATTGTATATCATCTTTATAATTTAATGAACAGCCCCACCCTTACAAAGGAGTAGCAGTATTTCATGTTAAGGAACCCCGTTAATGTATTCTCAAGACATACTGGTTCTACTTTTCAACATTCCATTGCTTATAGCTATTTATTTGAAAAGGAAATTTTAGATTGAAATTATGAGCAAGTTTGGCAAATTAAAAAATTTTCCTGCTTTTAGTGATAGCTTTGGTTTAGGGATGTACACTTTATTATCTCATTTGCTTATTTCTGAGCATTTCTTCCTGTCACCTGACTACTACACTAAGTAGTCAGGCTCTTGGCTGTACACATGTGTGGAATGTGATGGCATAGGAAGAAAATTTGGGTTCATTGGGTCAATAACAGATGTAGCCACAACCATTTGTCCAGAGTGCTCAGGGCTAGTTTTCTTTTGCTTCAGATTAATTATAATTGGTTTAAGAGCATGATAAAAAAATCTATGCTTCTATTCCATTGCTTTTTTAGTTGTTTGTTTGTTTTGTTTTGTTTTATTTGATTTTTTTCAAGACATGTTTTCTCTGTAGCTTTGGAGCCTGTCCTGAAACTTGCTTTGTAGACCAGGCTGGCCTTGAACTCACAGAGATCCGCCCACCTCTGTCTCCCCAATGCTGGGATCAAAGGCATGTGCCACCACTACCCGGCTTGCTTTTTGAGGGTTTTGAATAAAATTAACAGACTTCTGGCCCTGAGTTTTGTTTTTGTATTTTGAAAAAGTTGACTTGCAGCTTTAAAACTATTTTCAAAATTTATTTTAACATATCACGAGCTTACCAGTATTACAAAAAAATATTATTGCTTGTAAGTGGGTTCTTTACATTAATTCTTTCAATTTTTTGAGATTTATGCCTTCATTGACATGTTTAACACCATGATCAGTTTTTTATTGAACTGTTCATTTTATGTGAAAGGGGGTTTTTACTTTATAATATCTTGGTCAATATAAAAGTCAGATTTTCTTTTCTATTTCTTTGGTTTAAATTCTAAATCTTATAACTTGTCATGTTTTCTAATGATTGTGTTTGTTTTCCTAAGACTGTGAGTGGGCAAAGTGAACGCTCAGTCCCTTTGCTGGCTGCTATGTCTTAAAACAGCTCTCTCTCTCTCTCTCTCTCTCTCTCTCTCTCTCTCTCTCTCCTCCCTCTCTCTCTCTCTGTGGTGTGTGTGTGTGTGTGTGTGTGTGTGTGTGTGTGTGTGTGTGATAATTATGGGAGACAGGGAAGTTAGTAAAAGCCAAGTGAGTGTGAAGTGCTGTAAGGAAACCTGCTAGTTTGCATGCTAAAAAACCAACACAAAACTTTGTGACCAAAGTGAATACCAAGAAAAATTCTTATGTATTGCCTCCAAATTAAGTGACTTTACATACATTGTTAAGAGTAAAAATATATGATAGTCTCTTAAGTATAAGATCAGAGAAGTAAACATTATAGGCTTGTCAAATAGCTAATTACACATTGAATTTGAATAATTCTTATGTAGACTTTTGAATGCTAAATTAAGTTGCTTTTTGATTTATTGGTAGATAACTAAAACTTTTAATTTGATACATAAATAATACTGACAAGAGAAAGTGTCAGTTTATTATATAGCTATTGAGAGTCAGTGCTGTGAAAAGCAGGGGAGGACCATTGTGGAACTGTAATGAGAAAACTATTGCAGCAGCATGTCCTGCTACTGTTAGTGATTTTAAACTCAACTCACTAAGTAATATGCATAGCACTTTTTACCCTGAAGAAATAAAAACACTTCATTTGTATATTATATATTACCTTTAGTATATTATATATTATTTAGTTTTGTAATTATTTTGTGTGTGTAATTTTTGCCTAACTTATAGAAGAAAGGATCTTAGTTATTGTAGAGGGTATTGGTGCCAAGAAGATGCTTATGTTTTTTTCCTTGATATTTATATAGATTTTTCCAAAATTGGAAGATACTAATATTTTATAATTTGTTCATATGTGTGTGTCTGTTTGTGCACTCTGGAAGTGTGGTTTTTTTGTTTGTTTTTTGAGACAGGGTTTCTCTGTAGCTTTGGAGCCTGTCCTGAAATTAATTCACTCTGTAGACCATGCTGGCCTTGAACTCACAGAGATCTGACTGCTTCTGCCTCCGAATGCTGGGATTAAAGGCATGTGCCTACATTATGTGGCTTCATTTTACTTAATGTGTGTTTTTGGTGTATGTGTGGAAGTCATAAGGCAACTAGTGGAGGTGGGTCATTAGATCCCACTGGGTAGCTATTCAAGTCATCAGGATTGGCAGCAAGTGCCTACCTGTTGAGCCATCTTGCTAGTCCCTGTATAACTACTACTACTACTACTACTACTACTTCTTCTTCTTCTTCTTCTTCTTCTTCTTCTTCTTCTTCTTCTTCTTCTTCTTCTTCTTCTTCTTCTAAGAAGATTTATTTATTTATTTATCATATATACAGTGCAGGCCAGAAAAGGACACCAGATCACATTACAGATGGTTGTGAGCCACCATGCGGTTGCTGGGAATTGAACTCAGAACCTCTGGAAGAGCAGTCAGTGCGCTTAACCCCTGAGCCATCTCTCCAGCCCCCTGTATAACTTCTTGATGCCATGGAATTATCATGGTTTAGAATTTCAAGTTCTGCTTGAAGTTGCTGCTTATTAATCCTACTGGTACATCTTGAGTTACATCATTTTCATCTTCCTGAAAATTTGGCCACTTCAAGACTTTTAGAACATAAGTACTCTCTTATTTCCAAGATCTGTGGTTGTGGCTCTTGAGAGGGTTAGGTGTGTTATAAGACTAGTAAAATTTCAGCTAACAGCTTTGTTATAGAAGAACCATATGCATTCTGTTCTGAACTCTAAATCATCTGTAGATTATAATACCTAATTCTGTGTGAATTATGGTTGCATTGCTTAGGGAATGATCAGAAAAAGTAGACAACATGCAGTATATCCATAGTTTCTTTTCTGAATATTTTTGATTATAGTAGTTGAGTCCATAAATGTAGGGAAAAAGAAGTTCAACTGCATTATTTTTGGGGTGATCATCATATACAAGGGTCCTAATTTAAAATAGCGTTTTTTTGACCAATTCTCTGGTCTCTAAAAGCTAATTTTCATTGTGCTTATATAAGAATAAGAATGAAACCAAGTGAAGCAGTAGGAAGCAATATAAGATGATGTGTGTGTATACTATCTTTTAAAGATTCATTTATTATATAATCGGTGAATGGTTGGCTTGCATGTGTGTGCACCATGTGCATGCCTTGTTCTCACAGCACCCAGAAGAGGGCATCAGAGGGCATTCAAGGAACTAGAATTACAGATTGTGAGCCACCATGTAGGTGCTGGGAACCAAACCCAGGTCCTCTGCAAAAGCAACAAATACTCTTAACCTCTGAACTATTTCTGTTGTTTCCAACTAGATGATATTTATTTTTTAATCATGATGAAAACACCCAACATAAAGATTAATATCTTGATCATTAAAAAATTGTGTTGTCTCTCTGTGTGTGTATACACATACTTAATGTCTGCACACACATGCCATGGGAACAACTTTCTGGAAATCTTTCTACCGTGTAGGTACTGGAGATTGAACTCAGGCAACTCAGGTTGTCAGGCTTGGCTTTTGCTTACTGAGTCATCTTCTCAGTGCTCTTAATTAGTTTTTAATCTACAGTAGGGTAGTGTTAAGTATTTTCATTGTTGTAAAAATGGTATATATCATTATTTTTTTGTTGAGACAGCTTCTTGCTATGTTGTTCAGGCTACCTTTGATACATTGTATCAAGCCTACTTACTACTTTAGGGATCCCATAGATACACTACTGCCTAAATTTAAATGGGCTCCATGAAACCACTGAAAAAACTCATTTATCTGAAGGAATGTTTATCTTAATATAAAGCTTGAAGTTTATTTCATTTTATCTTTTGGAGACAGGGTTTCTCTTTGTAACTGTTCTGTCTTGGAATTCGATTTGTAGACCAGGCTCGCCTCTGTATCCCTAGTGAAGTGATTATTATCACAGTTTGTGATAGCTCCTGAAAAATCAAATTGCCAGAGTTAAACTGTTAGAGTACCTTTTAAGAAATTAAATACCAGGGCTGGAGAGATGGCTCAGCACTGACTGTTCTTCCAGAGGTCCTGAGTTCAATACCCGGCAACCACATGGTGACTCACAACCACCTTAAATGAGATCTGGTGCCCTCTGCTGGCATGCAGACAGAAGACTGTATACATAATAAATAAATAAAAATCTTAAAAAAAAAAAAAAACAAAACAAAACAAAAAAACAAGAAAGAAATTAAATACCAGGGCTGGAGAAGTGACTCAGTGGTTAAGAGAATTTGCTGCTCTCTTCAGATGACTAGGATTCAGTTAGTTCCCAGTACCTACTTTGGGTGGCTCATAGTTGTCTATAATTTCAGTTCAAGGCAGCTGAACTGTCTTGTCTTCCTTTGGCCTCTGTGTCACCAACCACATACATAGTACATATGCATGCATGCTAGTTAAACATTCATAAACTTAATATAACTCCCCCCCCCTTTTTTTTCCTTTCTTAAGATGTTTCTCTGCATAGCATTGGCTGTCTAGGAACTCACTCTGTAGACTGTAGGCTGACCTTGAATTCAGAGGTCCTCCAGCCTCTGTCTGCTGAGTACTGGGATTAAAGCTGTGCACCACCATCACCTGGCATAAAATCTTTAAAAAAAAAAAAGAAATGTTTTATAAGACACAAATAGAAATGTGTACTGAAAAAGTGAAAACTGAAGAATATATAAAGAAAAGAGAAATCTATCTTTATATCTCTAATTATAGCTAACCACTCTTTTTTTCTCAAACCATAATTTTTTAATTTTAATTTAGTAGTTCAAATTAGAAACAAAGCTTGCTTCACATGTCAGTCCCTTCTCCCTCTCTCTCCCCTCCCCCAAAACCCCAACCAGCCCCCTACCTCATCCCCCTTTTGCTCCCCAGGGAGGGTAAGGCCCTCCATAGGGGTTCTCCAAAGTCTGTCATATCATCCTGTGCAGGGCCCAGGCCCTCCCCAATGTGTCCAGGCTGAGAGAGCATACCTCCATGTGGGATGGGCTCTCCAAGTCCCTTTTGTTTTAAATTTACATGACAATCCCAGTTCCCTTCTCCCTCCCTTCCTCCCCTACCACCTCCCCCAACTAAAACCCTACCTATCACATACCCTTTCTTCTAATCTTCCCCTGACTCAACCTTTCTGCTCCCTCATGACCTCTTCATCCTTCCTCTTCCCTTCTCATTCTCATAGCTCCCCCCCCCCTTCCCATGCTCTCAGTTTCCTCAGGGGATTGTGACCCTTTCCCCTTCTCCAGGGGACAAAGTTTGTCACTTTTTAGGGTCCTCCTTGTTTATTAGTTCTCTGGCAGTGTCGATTGTAGGCTGGTAATCCTTTATGTCTAAAATCCACATATGAGTGAGTACATATCATGTTTGTCTTTTTGTGATTGGGTTACCTCGCTCAGAATGATTTCTTCTAGTTCCATCCATTTTCCTGCAAATTTCAAGATTCCATTGTTTTTTTCTGCTGAGTAGTACTCCATTGTGTAAATGTACCACATTTTCTCTATCCATTCTTTGGTTGAGGGGCATCTAGGCTATAGCTAACCACTCTTATGTATTCTAAAGTTTGTTTTAAATGTGCAAACAGGTATATGTTGTGTAAATTTTACTAGCAGGAGAGATGGGGTTTAGTGAGATGGCTCAGTAAGTAATAAAAAGGTACTTGATTGCCCAGCCTGACAAACTGGGTTTGATTTTCAGGTCCCATATATTA
Source organism: Cricetulus griseus (assembly GCF_003668045.3). Classification (NCBI taxonomy): domain Eukaryota; kingdom Metazoa; phylum Chordata; class Mammalia; order Rodentia; family Cricetidae; genus Cricetulus; species Cricetulus griseus. The sequence continues at coordinate 217,753,099 of NW_023276807.1, read as the reverse complement.
AGAGAGAACAGACTCCTGTTAGTTGTCCTCCAACCTCCTCCACACATGGCCTATGGCATTCGAGTACACACACAAAGTAAATGCAATTAAAAAAAAAAAATCTAAAAATGAAAAGAGATGGTATACATTTAGGGGAATTGGGGATATTCTGTTCTAAGAATTGGCTTTGTGACTAAAGAAAGTTAAGCCAGAATTTAAGCCTTAATACCTGCTTGTTTTCTGACTTCAGGGAAGAAACCCTTTTTTCTTGGAGCCAGCAATAATTATTACAATCACTGATGGGAGCAAGTTGACTACTACCAGTGGTGTCCAGGATGAGGTAAGTCATGTGTGTGTCACACAGATCATACAGATGCAATTGAAACCTGTCTGTGTATGTGTATAATGAATAGTTTGTAGTAGATTTTCTTTTTAGTTATCTGGTGCAATTTATAATAATCCATCTCCTGAGACAATCTATCTTTGTTCATAGCAGTTGTCTTTATATTTTCTTGACTATGAATCCTTTCTTTGCAAAGTTTGTGAATATACCTTCTGCTCCAAAGTCAGTCTGTATAGTAATAAAATTCTTACTTTCAGGTTAAAAAAAACAAAACAAAACAAAACTCAACAACCTAGAAATAGAATTCTAATAATTTTGCTTAATTTAGTTGATTATTATGATAGCTTTTAATTACTGACAGAGTGACTGAAGTAAATAAGTTTATACCAAGGAAAGGTTTATTTTAACTCCTCAAAAAGGTTTCAATCCATAGCAGGTAGACTGGGAATTTGTGCCCTTTGGTGAGGCAGCACTGGTGGGGCAGTGTGACGGAGTAAGTAAGCTTGTCACTTCATGTGGCCAGTAAGCAAACAGTAAGAGACTGCAATCAGTTAACACTTTGAAGACTGTATATACTCCAGTCACCTGTCTTTCTCCAGACAGGCCCCATCTCTCAGTGTTGTCACCACTGCTCAATAGCACCCTGAACTTGGGACTGAGATACATAGGCCTTTCATAGACGTTTCATCCCCAATCGTGTCATTGGTGTGTTTTTACTAGGGTGCAGGGGCTGAAGTAAAACAGTGCCAAGAGTAGGTTAAAACTAGAAAGTGAAGATTCTTCAGCATTTATGTTTTTTTTCTGAGTCATATGTAATATAAATAATTCAGAGCTAATGTTATTTGCTCTCTGTCAGTGAGTTGTGTGTGCTGTATTTCAATAACTCCATTAGATTAAAGGAAGCAAACTTTACAGTGTTTTTACTGTTTTTGAACTGTTGGTAAGTGGTAAGTGTTTTTTTTTTCATTTTTTTCTTCTTGACATACTGATATACAGGTGATCTTTTAAAGACTTGTTATTGTTTACATTTACTCTTAGTTTCTACTGTATTTATTAGAATTTGAAATGGGAAAGGTTCAGACTTTAATGATTAGATTAAGAATTTGAATTAATTTTTTTTTTTCTTTCTCTGTGGCTTTGGAGGCTGTCCTGGAACTAGCTCTTGTAGACCAGGCTGGTCTTGAACTCACAGAGATCTGCCTGCCTCTGCCTCATGAGTGCTGGTATTAAAGGCGTGCACCACCACTGCCCGTCTCGAATTAAAATTTAATTAGAGATTTGGAATTTATTTTCATTTTGTGACTCTGGAATATAATTTACATGGGGTCAGAGCATGTGGGTTTCTCTCTTAATTCAAGTACTTCTAGTAGTGAACTTTGTACCAGTGACCCAGTTTCCCTAAATCTCCACTTTATCAATGATATAATGACAATAGTTCTTGCTTTCCTTCATACGGCTGTTGAAATCTAAAATGAAAAAATATATGGGAAAGTGTGTGGCTATAAAAAAAGTATATTGTATCATTTCCATTATGAGACAATAGACCAGTGCAGAATTTAGATGCAGATTACCTAATTTTATATAGGAGGGAAATGCTAGAATTGCATTGTTTCAACAGTTAATATTAAATAGATTTTAGGATATAATTATTGAGGTAGCACTAAAAAATACGTTATAAACTCTAACTAGATATTTTATTGCTTGCTTAAAAGTGGAAACTTAATGGGTTATTGGACTTAGACTTTAGTTGGCATGTATAGCCGTTTATGGTCCTGTCTCTCTTAGTGGGCAGTGATTGTATCTATAATCACAAACAATAGAAATGTCACTTAGCAACTCTCAATTTAATTTTTCTCTCTTAACCATAATCATTTCAGTATTTGTTTCATTTTGTAGAAATTCCAGGTCTTTTTTTTTTTTCTTTTTTCTTTTTTTTTTTTTAAGATAGGGTTTTTCTGTGTAGCCCTGGCTGTCTTGGAACTCACTTTGTAGTCTAAGGCTGACCTTAAAGTCACAGAGATCCTCCTGTCTCTTCTTCCTAAATGCTGGGATCAAAGGCGTGCACCACCAGGCCCTGCTCCAAATTCTAAGTCTTTTGATGGTCGTTCTTTTTTTGATTAAACAGTTATTTCTGTTTTCTGTTGTAAAATTCACCTACCTGTAAGGCACTCTTTCTCTTGCCTTTTTAGAAATGCTTTTGGTGATGTAGCTTGTTCCTATATATCTGGATCTGCTTTATTTGTAAAACCTATTTATGGGACATCCTCTAGCTGTAATATATTTTGAAATGTACATGAGAATTGGAATTGTTGAACTTTTATTCTGATTCTTTCCTTGGGAAGGATATTACTGTGTCTTTATAATATTCCAATATTAACTTGCAAATAAGATTTTCCTGTGGGCAGATATCTTAACCTTTCTGTTCTTACTTTGTGTAATATTTACTATAGTACTAATAATAGAGTTTACATTAAAAATATTACAGACATTGATGTATTGAATCTGATAGGAAGTTAAAAATTGATTCCGATTGCTGCTCCTTACCTGAACATTTAGTTTAAGGCAAACATTTTTGGTTATTAAGTTGGAGCATAGGCCTGTGAGCTATTTTGATATTCATGCTTGAGAAAGCCCTTGCATGTTTCTCTCTCTCTCTCTGCCTCTCTCTCTACCACCCAGTGCTGTTGATCAAACCTGAAGTCTAGTGCATGCCAGGCAAGTGCTCAAGCATTGAACAATATCCCAATTCATGTTTCTCTCTCTTTCTCTCTCTATGGATGTGTATATGTTCATTTATATGCTTGCTCCATGCATGATCTATATTGCTATTTTTTACTAGGGCATGGCAGCTTTGTCTTTACATCGTGGCAGGTCTCTTTACTTTGCCTTTGGTAAAACTGGATTCTCTTTCTATAAATGTGTAATGTGTGATTAATTTCCATTGAAGGAATTTTATGGGATATATGTATGTAATTTTTAGTGGTTTGTGGCTGCTTTTTTTCTTTAAATAGACTGTCTCACACCATAGTTCCGGCTGGCTTTGAACTCATTTAGTAACACTGACTTCAAATTCAGATCCTCTTGCCTCTACCTCCGAAGTAGTTAGATTACAAGTATATACCATGACATTTGGCCAGCTGTGACTACTGTAGATGTGATGTATTTCTCTTTGTTGGTTTGTGTGTTCCACCCTCATGATATACTTTGCTCAAGAGGTATGTCTGCTGTGGTAGTTCATATTTGTTCTGTTAGTACAGAATGAGTGACCTTGCTGTTTTCCCATAATTCTCATAGGAAATTGAGATCAAAAGAAATAAAATGATTTGCTTTGGTTATGGTGTTTGTTGCTGCCAAAATCTATATTAGAATTAATCTAAATTGTGAAGGTATCCCCAGCCCAGTGGTGCTTACCTGGATCTACCCAGCACCTCTTTGATTCTCTTGTTGAATGTGTTTAGGATTTACCTTCTATTGTGTATGTGCTGTGAGAGTGTATGGGCAGATACGTATGCAGTTCATAAGCTGATGTTGGGTATCTTCCTCTGTTCCTTACTTTGTAAGACAGTTTCTGCCTGAACTTGTAGCTCACTAACTGAGCTCATGGTTAGCACATCTCAGGAATTCTCCTGTCTCTACCTTGATAGTGCACTCACTGTACCTGGCTTTTACATGGATACTGGGAATCTGAGCTCAGGTCCTTGTGTTTGTGCAGTAGGTACTTGTCTGAATAAGCTGTCTGCACATCCTAATTTACTTTCTATCTTAATTCTTATCTTTATTTCAGCTTCCTATGCACATATGATATAGATAATTCTGTTCTTAATTTGTTTAGTCTCCTATGAATACTGAACAGAGCATTTCTAGGCAATGAGTATATGACAGGATAAGTCTTTGGTGTCCTGTTTCATGACAGTGTTTTAAGGAGTTTTTTGAGTAAGAAAAATGATTCTAAGTATGTAGAAGTACTGAAAAGGTGAACTCATCCCATCTCATAGACACTGCTACCTCTCATGTATTTGGCAAATTCTGGGTAACATTATATACAATCTAATTTGATCTAAAGATCTTAGGATAATCATTTACTGTGTGTGGTTTATTGTATATATTTGTGAAATTTATTTTAAAAAGGCCCAGTATTGTTTAGAGTGTAGAAAAGTAGTTACTTGAAATATTTAGAGCCATATTAAGCCTTGGCCTGCATTATGTACAAACCCCAATTTTTTATAGCATGTTTGTGAGAAGGAAAATAGATGTGTTGTGTATTCTGTGACAGCTCACAGCAGAGAAGCTTTGACTGCTTTACACTGTGGATGCAAACTCTTGAGATAGATGTGATCGTTTTATATTAGTTGAGAGTCATTTACTAAAAGTCAGGCTATTGCTTGAGGTGACTCGAGTATTGTCTAGGACTTTTGATGACTGTTGGATTGGAAATTTAAGTGTATTATTTTGGCCTTTTTTTTTTTGAGTGTTTTTATGTGTGTATATGTATACAGCCATTTGGTAAAATTGGTTATCTTCAGTATTTCCATATAAGGGAAATGGGTTACATATGGATTTGGATTCTGATATACCGAGAACACTATTTTTGCTTCCACAGTACTTTTTTTTTTCCAGTGTTGATAAACATTCCTGTGTCCAAATACTCATAATCATGTCAGTATTACTAGCATTTCAGTTGTTTTTGGTAAAATCACCAAATTATAATTAGAGTTGTTTATTTTATTTATTTAATTTAACTTTTTGAGTCAGGATTTCCCTTTGAAGTCAAAGCCAAGACTGAACTTGAACTCATGAAGCCTAGGCTGGCTTTAAATTTGGGGCGGTCCTCCTAGGTCTTGGCCTCTAGAGTTATGAAGGCACAGTCTTGTGTCACCAGGCTTTGCTAAAAACTTGATTTTTCTTTTTTTTTTTTTCTTCATTTTTTGCAAAGATTATCTGGAGTACTAAGTTGCAGTGGGAATGTGTTCTGAGCTGATTCTATAAACAGATGGCCAAGTACATTGTTCAGTAAGGCTGCAGAAGAAATCCTGCTATAACAGTGACTGTATCTAAACTCTTATTTTTCTCATTCCTAAAGATGCTGATAGTAGTCTTCTATTTCAAATATTAAGATTTCTCTGTATAGATGAGACTGTCTGCATTAATGTATTATGATTGCCAAGGAGGTGACATTTTTTTGAGAAGGTATTTGTTGTCAAAATGAACTGTTGGCTTTGCAGTACTAACTAGGTTTTTAAGACGAAGCTAGATAAAACTACCTTTATAACTTATTGGAGAGATGTCCAGTTAAGACACTTGTATAGAACAAGAATGGAAGAGCAGTCTCAGCTTATGGGTTCAGTTGGTCTTACATTCTGATTTGTCAATTCTTAAAGGTTATTGAATTTGATAGCACTTTTTTTTTTTGGATCATCCTACACATTGAAAATAGTACAAGGTGTGTAGTTATGCATTTGCCTTCTTATTGATTCAAAAGCAATATAGATTCTGGTATCTGAAATAATTCAGAAACTGTTTCCTCCTTCCTCAATATTTTTGATCACTGAAGTCAAAAAACTTATTTGCCAGAGGCTGTTACAACTATTTTATAGGTGAAGATTTAAAAACACATTTAGAGTGGGTTCCACACTCCCTGGGATACTTAGAACATTGGGCAACTTTCTTTGTTTTAAGAAAGACTGAAAGAGGGACTGGAGGGATGGTCCAGTGGTTAAGAGCACCCACATGGTGGCTCACCAGTGATCTCTAACTGTAGCCCCTTGAGATCTAATGCCCTTCTCTGGTGTGCAAGTATACATATAGACAAAACACCCATATGCATAAAGTACATAAATAAATATTTTTAAGAAAGACTGAAATCTTTCAGAATTTCATAGTGTGATAGGTTTTTGAGTTCTGTGTTGTCTTGTAGTGACCTCTTCATATTGGTATTGCTGGAGTATAGTAACTCTAAAAGATTAACATCATATTTGTGATTAAATATTTCAGACTTGTACTTTGTGTAACCTCTACCAAGGCAGTTTTGTAAGAACAGCTAAAGGAATTGGTTGGATATAGACCATTTACATTTTTTTAAATCTGTATTTTTGCCTTCATTTTCTCCATTCCTGTATTTGGCACTGTTGGTGTGGTTTAGAAATGTTTGTAGTTTCTTGAAAATACATAATTATAAAATAAAGAAGTTTGACACAAGTTAATATAGTGCACATTCAGCAGTTTAGTTATACAGTAATAGTTAAACTTAGGTAGTAAGAATAGCCCCTAAGAAAAGCATGTAGACAAACAGAATAATGAAAAAGAAATGTTTTGGTCATCTTAATGGACGTGGTATGTCAGTAGTAACTATTACCTAAAAGTCTGTGGTGTAGGATACATCAAAATAGTTTAGAGACATTTCTGTTGCTGCTTGTATTCCTTCCATACATAAACTACTGTGGTACTTAAGTGGTAGCTTTTACATAGCTGCATCAAAATCACCAAGTGAGCTTATAAAATATGCAGGCCTCAGTGCTGATTATGTATCCATTGCTTAGGCTAGAAATGGAGAAGTCATGTCCCAATTGATTCTGATGAGATGAACAGTAAGATTTGAAAACACATTATAAGTACAGATATTTTTCCCCACATAAAAGCATGTGAAAATACCTTAATAAACAGTAGTGAGATGTTTTTAACTTAACAGGGCTAGCCTAAAGTTATTCTAAGGTACAAATAATTCTTGGTCTTTACAGTTGTTATACTTGGAATCCTTTCCAATGTTGTAGAATTGGGCTTGTGTGAATATTTATAACAGGATACTTTCTAATCTGTTAATATGGTTTAGAATAGATTATTGGACAGTCTGAATACTAACTTCCCTACTGACTACCTATCAGTCTAAAGTTACTGTGTGCTGTATTGAGGATTTTCTTTCCACCCTGAGTTTAGGATGAGGTAGAGGAGGTGAACTGCTAGGAACGTGAGTAATTGACTCATATTGTCTGCCATTGCTATTCTTGCTTTAGAAGTTTTCATCCAAAGAATAGTATTAGAATTCTGGTATCTTTACTAAGCTGTAATTACTTGTTTTTGAATGCTATGTAACTAGCATCATTAAAAAATATATTTCTATGACCCCGATGAGGACTATTTATTTAAAAAAAAAATGATGACAGTTAATGATTGATTTTTCTGGAGAGTTGCCACTTAGTTACCTTCCGGAATGGATTCTTCAGATTTGAGTTGTTGAATATCCTTTAGTTTAGCATTTTCCCCCTGTGATATATAATAGGTTTGCCTGTATACCAGAACTTTGACAATCACTGTATACATGTATAGTTCTCTCTTTATATTCTAGCTACTGCAGGAGCAAAGATGGAAGTAAATAAAATTCTTGCCCCTAGAAAACATACTGTCTTTGCAAACAGTCAACAATTAGCACTTCTAGTATAAGTGCTATACTACTATATATAAGTGTAGTATAGAGAAATGCCATAGCAGAAATAAAGTTAAGTTTTTCAGCATAAACAAAGGAGCTTAAAATTTCGAGTAAGGAATTGAGCTGTGATATTCCAAGAGAGAATAGTATGCCAAAGTATAAATACATGGCCACCATTTAGTAGATGGTTGTAAATTGGAAAGTATAAGGTACATAAAATGTAGGTAGAAGGCAGATAGCAGTGCTAGAAGGATACAGGATTTCATTATGCTGACATTTGTGGGGGAGGTATTAAGCAGGGTGTTGGTGGCACACACCTTTAATCACAGCACTTGGAAGGCAGAGGCAGGTGGATCTCTGTGAATTTGAGGCCAGCCTGGTCTACAGGTTTCAAAGCTACAGAGAAACTCTGTCTTGAAAAACCAAAAACAAACAAACAAGATTGAAGTTGACTAGATGCATTATTAAATTTGCGTTTTTAGCAAAGTTATTCTGTCAACTAGGTGAGTAAAGATGGTTTAAAGACTAAAGGTGAGTGCTATTTGGCACGAATTAGTAAGCTACACTTACTAACTCAAAAAAAAAAAATGTGTCAAAATAAGCCAGCGTTAGGCAGGTAGAAATCAGAAGAGATTTGATAGTGTATGATGCAGGTTTTTAAAGATAGGTTAGGAGGAAAAAAATATTTTATAGGGTTCTGAACCTAAAATCTTGGCCTTCTAAGGGTTCTGTAAATTTCTAAAGTAATATCTAAATAATTGGGTTTGTATGCGTGCATACTTTACTGGGGTCAAGTCCATAGATTTGTCTTGTCTGTTTTTGTTTGTTTGTTTGTTTTGTAATGGTGACAGTGCTCCAGTATGTAAGTCTAGGCTACCCTCAAACTCAACCACCCCTCCTGCCTCAGTTGCCTCAATGCATGATCACAAAACTGCATTATTCCACCCAACTCAATAGCTTTTCAAATAAGTTAAATGGTCTAGTATTATTTCTAGGCATCTTGTGTGTCTATGTAGGTAGTAATACTGTTATCTGTAATATGGAGGTTATAGAAAAAAGTAGGAAGAAAGGAAAAATAGAATAATTACTTTTAGAATAAGACTGTTGTCAAGGAATTATGAGGCCACTTGTAAAAGAATAACAACGGCTGGGATAATGGTTCAGTCAGTAAAGGGCGGAAGATACACTGCTGGGCTCTTGGATGTCACTGAAGGCAGGGCTAGGAGAATCTCTGTGACTCCTAGCCAGGTAGTCTCCAGGTCAATGAGGGATAGACAGTTCTTTAGCTTTTATGACAGTTACCTCAAAAACTCCCCCCCCCCCCAGACAGGTGCCATTATGTGAGTCCTTCTGCTTCATTCTTCCAAGTGTGGTCAAGGTTGTCCTGTCCTATCCTCCCCACCCCATGTTCCAGCCACCTCTCTGGCCCATTGTTTGTATTTTGTTTTTAAAAATTAATTTTGAGACAGGTTCTCTTTATGTTTCTTTGGCGGGCATGGAACTGACCATATAGACCAGACTGGCCTCACAGAGATCTGCCTGACCCTGCCCCTGAAATGCTGGAATGAAAAGTATATGACACCACATACAGCCCCAATGTTTTTTATTTTTAAGAATATTTAAATTTGCTTATTTAAAGTAGCCATTACCATTGACATTCAAAAAATCACTAGAACTGGAATGTATTCTCTATCTCTGTTTTTCCTCTCTATGTATTCTCCCCCTCCTTTTTTTTGTGTGTGTATATCAATATGTGCATCTATGCCTCAGGCAATTTTCTGTTTAATTTAGTCTGTTTAGTTATTTTCTGTCTTTCTGTGTCAGATTAGAAAATGAAAATGTTGCCATTTAGATTCCTGATGGCCACACTAACATAAGTATTAGGCTGCTAGTTACTTATATATTGATTATATTAGCTCTATTTCCAGTTTCTTAAACATAGTTTCCACTTTTGGCCCTTTTCAGATATAGTACAGTAATTTTAAGTTTTTTAGATTTATTTATTAGAAATAAACTTGAAGTGACTGGAGCAATCTTGAAACCTTGGCCTTTACACCAACATAAGGCTAAATTTTGATCTAGACAAGGCTGTTTTGGTATATTTTTCCCCACACTCTCTTTTCAGATTGAATTACTTATTCCCCCCTCCCCCCTTGTTTTGTTTGTTGTGGTTTTGATGTTTTTTTTCCTTTCAGCTAAAGGAGCAGCCCAGTGGTTTTCAAGAAGTGCCAAAGTGCACTGACTGTCTCATGATGACTGGTGCCTCAGGGAGGGTCATGATTCCTGGATACAGGATCGACCTGATCCTGGATGTCACTTCAAGCAGTCAGATCGTGGGGAAAAGCCTTGTCTAATGGCTAGCCTTCCTCAAAAGTCTGATGCTAGTCATCTCGGAAGGCCTCAGAGAAAGCCTTAAAGGTGAGCAGAGTAGAGTGTAGTTCTCTCTGGGACTGTGCCTTTTTGTTGGAGAATCTGATTCAAAACAGATTGATAGACCTAACATAATTATTCAGGTTTAATTGGTAAACTAACCTGAAGCTTAAAAATCCGTTGTTGATGATGAGCAGACCCCAACTTTTGAGTCACTAGAGACTATCTTTCTGAACTTTGCAGCAATATAGGGAGGAATTTGGTATTTCCCATGCTTTTGAGAGATTTAGCTTAATACTTGTTCTCTTAATTGGACATAGCCTTTTTGTTGTAGCTATGTGATACCTTGATTTCAAAATTGTATTCATTTGTTAACTACAAATAGATTTTTAGAACTTAATGAAGTGTTCTTTTAGTTTGCACATCTATCATATAAGTATCAGGCAGTTAAGCTTCAGAGATTTATTAGAACAAGTTTGCATTTGACTTGTCATAAAAAGTTAAAAAAAAATAACAGAGTTACTGCTGGGTGTGGTGGTGCATGCCTATCAACCCTATTATGGGGGGTTGGGTAGGAGGATTAAGAGTTTACTGGACTACATACTATAACCCTGTCTCAAGAAAAGTGAAAAACAAAATGATGAACAAAGCACAGTACCTTTGAAACAATTCATATTGAACTTGAAGAATATTAGTACTATCTCCTTCATCAACATATTTTAGTACCAAAAGATTCTTTAAATATTTTGATCATTTTATTTTGGGAAAGTTTAATTTTAGATTGCTTTCTCTGTAATGTGAAGCACTTATAGAACTTAGTAGTTCATTAATAACCTAGGTTTCTAAATTTAAGTCAACTGAGAAGTACTGAGACCTACTAATTTCTTTTTATTGAATTACTATTTATTAGTAATATGGGGCTTGTAGTATTCCCAGTGTTTGTACTTTTTAAAGTTTAGAAATTATATATACTAGGACTGAGAATGTAGCTCAGTGTAGTAGCATGCTTGTAGATAGTGGGCCCTGGATTCAGTTTCTCTCACTTGAGAGAAAAACCACATGTGTTTTTTTTTTTTTTTTTTTTTCTGTGTATGTGTTCTCAAATTTGCTCTGTGCAACATGAGCTGTGATATATACCAGAAGTTTGTGTTTTATTTTGCTTTTTATTGCTGTGATGAAACACTGACCAAAACAAATTTGGGGAGTTAATTTCATCTTATAAATTATGTCCATCATTGAAGGAAGCCTGGGCAGGAGCTTGAGGCAGGAACTGAAGCAGAGACTATGGAGGAATCCAACTTACTGGCTTGCTTTCCTTGACTTGGCTAGCTATTTTTCCTTTACAGTCCAGGTCTGCCTGCCCAGGGATGGTACTTCCAGCAATTGGGCTAGACCCTGTCACATCAGTTAGCAATCCAGAAAATGCCCCATAGACATGCCCACAGACAGGCCAGTCTGATGGAGGCAGTTCCTCAAATGAAGTTCCTTTTTTTCTGGTGCATCAAGTTGTTAACTAAAATTAGCATGGAGACAAGAACCCATTCTTGAAAGTTGTCCTCATGGACTGTGGTACACACACAGCATATGTATGCACATATACATATAAATGTACAATTAAATGTGAATTTTTAAAAGGGATAATGAACATTTTCAACCCCTGTGGTCATTAGTAGAATCATTGACTTCTGCCGTTGTAGGAAAGAAGCACTCATAATTATTAGTGGTAAGTAGTGATTTGTTAAGAATGAGATAGACTAGGCTGCAGTAGACTTGTGGACCGTAGTTTGGGGAGCCTTGGAATGTCCTCTGTTCTGTATTCCACTGCTGTAGACCGTTAGATGCGTTCTATATCAGCTTTGGAATGGTCTTCATCCATACAATTACTCTTCCTTAATGCAGTGAGCAGAATAACACTAGAACCAGAAGGCCCTCAATTTTTGTTATCAAATACTATAGAACTGCTCTGATGTGTAGGCACATAGGTGCTGGGTCTTGAGGGGTGATTATTTATATGCTGGACTCCTGGCTCCTGGTAGGTAGGTCATTTCATTCTGAGGGTTGATATTGTTTAAAAATGTTACTCTTTTCCACCCCCTTATTTCTATTCTTTCTGGATAGTAGAATTCTTCATTGAACTTTTCATTTTTGTTTTTAAATGCATTTTTTTTTTTCCTCTTGGGCATTAAGGCATATGCCTATAACCCCAGGTCTCCAGAGGTAGAGGTGGGAAGTCTCTGAGTTTGAGGCTAACCAGCTCTGTGAGCTTGAAGCATTCTGGGACTTTACTGAGATCTTCTTTCTTTCCCTTCCACCCTCATCTCCCACTAGCCTCCAATTCCCCTTTGTCCTACATCTGTCTTTGTTGTTTTGGGGAGTTTTCTTTAACTGAATTACTAAATTGCTTGACTTTTGAGAGGGGTGTGTGTGTGTGTGTGTGTGTGTGTGTGTGTGTGTGTGTGTGTGTGTATTTGAGTTGAAGTTTTCAAAATAAACAATCATTTTAAAGTGAACAATATTCCTTGGCATTTTTATATATAAATATGAATACACACACATTTTTATACAGTGCTGGATATGGAACCCTAGGCCTTCCATGTGAGTTCTGTAGCAAACTCTGTGCCACTGAGCTACAACCCTGGCTCATCCCACATCCCTCCTCCTCTTCCTTCCTCTTCCTTCCTCCTCCTCCTCCTCCTTCTCCTTCCTCCTCCTCCTCCTCCTCCTCCTCTTGTGCTTGGCATCATATGAAATGCATAAATCCTAGGATAATCAGATGTCTTTCATGTACCTTGACCAGATAACTGTCAGTTTGGATATCCCTGCATTTGGAACTGCTGTTGTTAGAAATAATTAGAAAAAGTACTAAGGATTGATATTATTGGAAAGTAAAACCTTGGAGAATAGAGGTTGAGGGTCTTTGTTCATGATACATAATATGAAATCCAGTAAACAAAAGGCCCTATAAAAGAGAAGTGTCTGGGATGGAGGAAACTGAAGTAAATCTGTAAGGACCTAATACATCATAGCTTCTTGTCTTCCTCTGATTTGTTTTAAATTAAAGACCCAACTAAGGCAGTATTAGCTTTGAGATTAGCTTTGAGAAACACTAAAGACATTAACTTCCCTTTTGAAAATTTTCTCTTTATTGCCTAAGCAAATCTGATAAATTGGGACCGGAGTCTCTCATTTTCTAATTTGTTAGTTACATAAGCATTTACATTATTAGGATATAGAAATTCTTGCCCTTGCTACAGCAGTACAATGCCTTGTTTGCTTTTTGAAACAGGGTCTTATAACCTAGATTGGATCTCCTTCCTCTACCTCCCAAATGCTGGGATTATAGGCATGTATCATATACTACCATATAAAGTTAGTGGGTTTCTTCTTTCTTTCTTTCTTTCTTTCTTTCTTTCTTTCTTTCTTTCTTTCTTTCTTTCTTTCTTCCTTCCTTCCTTTCTTCTTTTTCTTTCCTTTTTTCTTTTCTTCCTTCCTTCCTTCCTTCCTTTCTTTCTTTCTTTCTTTCTTTCTTTCTTTCTTTCTTCATATTAACCAGTTTATTATAGGCTGGGAAAGCTAGCAAGAGAGAAAGAAGAACAGAACAGGACAGAGAGTAAGAGAAGAGGCAGAGAGAGGAGAAGAGGGGCAGAGAGAGAGAGTTGGTTTCTTTTTAATTGCATAGTTTATGCAATAAATAAATCAACAAATTCTAGTTCAGTGGTTTTCAGCCTGTGGGTCTCCACCAGAAGGGTCACATACCAGCTGGGTCACATACGAGATCCTTCATGTCAGCTATTTACCTTATAGTTAATAACAGCAAAATTATAGTTATGAAATAGTGAAAATAATTTTATGGTTGGGAGTCAGCATAGCATGAGGAACTGTATTAAAGGATTGCAGCATTAGGATGGTTGAGAACCACTGCTCTAGGTGTTTGTTTGTTCGTTTTTTTTAATTGGTTTAAAGGTCTTATTGGAAAACAGTAACAACAAAAACAGAGAGACTTTTATTTTAAAGATAAGTTTGATTGGGTAATAGTTCCAGAAGTAGAGTGGTTCTGCTTCAGGCTGTACTGGTCTCAATTGCTTTTCTTTGGTGGATAGTTGATGCCAAGTGGGCTCATTTTACAAAACATCCTGCAATCAAGGTTTGACTTTCAAGAAAAGCAGCAGATTTTGGAGAGCTGAGGCTTCTTTATATGAAGGTGACTCCAGATTTCACACAGGAGAGTCCCTATCAGCATTTGTCAAGTAGAACTTCACAACTAGATTGAGGTGGGGGCGGTGTTGGTTAGTAGAAGGAGGAAACAGGTTGATTAGACTTGGGAGAAGAGCTGGAATCAAAGGAGTAATAAAGATTATACTTCAGAAGCTTGACTGTTCTTTGTTTTCTTATATAATGGCTGTTCAAAGCTTACATTTTTGCCTCAGGCTTAGAATTGGGTCAGGTTTCTCATGCTTAGCAAATGGTATATGGAGACTATATTCTGGGCTTAGGGGTAATTCTTGATATTGTATTGGTGTCTGTGTTTCATTTAGTAACACCCCCCCTCCTTTTCCTGTTGTCAGTAGACACAGTGGCAGAGTTAGGATTTTTTTTTTCTCCTCTAAAAGAGAAAATAGGTTATATCTTAATACTTACATCCACTTCAAATTTAAGTTATTTAGAAAGCACTGGTTGAAGAATTTATGTTGTTAAAGACCTGACTCTTCTAATTAGAGATCTAACTATATTTATTCTGTTCTATACAAGGTTTAGTATTTTTAGCTTTAGAATGAGTATAATAATGACATCTTAAGGGTACTTTTGCTATCACTGAACAAAAATAAGACATTTTACTTCTAAAGGGGTTTGAAAGTTATCTTTAACGGTAATCTGTGTGACTTCAGAGAGGATTGGTTTTAAGTGGGATGTAGCAGTTAGTTTAGTCAGAATACCTGGGATGGGACTAGGAAATTACTGACAGAAAATTGGAAGTTTCCGTGCACAAAAGTAGAACATACACCTGTATCTGGTCATAACAGATTAGTACATATTCTCACAAGGATATATGGTTACTTAGTGGTGCTCTAGCTGAATATTTTCTTTAGGGTAATACCTCATAAGGATGAGAAATTTAAATACGGTTTTAAGTTTATGATTTTTTTTAAAAAAAGAGATGTACTTATTTATGTATGAGTGTTCTGTCTGCATGTATGCCTGCAGGTCAGAAGATGGCACCAGATCTCATTATAGATGGTTGTGAGTCACCACATGGGGGCCGGGAATTGAAATCAGGACCTCTGGAAGAGCAGCCAGTGCTCTTAACTTCTGAGCCATCTCTCCAGACTTATTTTTATAATTTACGATTTATTTATTTATTTATTTATTTATTTATTTATTTAGATAGGATTTCTCTGTGTTAACAGCCCTGCCCGTCCTGGAACCTGCTCTGTAGACCAGGCTGGCCTGGAACTCATAAAGATCCACCTGCCTCTGCCTCCCAAGTGCTGGAACTAAAGGTGTGTGCTATCACTGCCTGGCAAGTTTATGAGTTTTGGCTGAGTTTTATCAGAGAGGTGGTGTTAAAAGTAAGTTTCCCTTCCTGTTCTGTTTTCTTTCTACAGAGGTTTAGATTTACATTTCCAGTTGTTTGTTTTAATAAGGAGTTTGGCAACCTTTTTATTGTGGAAACTTTCAAATACGTAAAAAAGTGCAGGAAATAAAATGGTGAACATCAAGAGTCCTTGTCTAGTTTCAGTAATTATCTGTGTTTTTCTGTGCAGTTCTCAACTTATACCCATATTCCTTACTCTCACATGCCCACAGCTATTTAAGTCACAGCCCTAGCATGGTATACTCACTGTATTGATTATTGTTTTTTAAGCTTGAAGTGTAACTGGGTTTCCTAATTATCCTTAGAAAAAGAACAACAAAAACCAGATGTGCTGGCGTATGCCTGCAATCTCAGCACTCTGTGTTGTAGGCGGAGGCAGCAGGGTCAAAGATGGAGAGGCCATAGAGGACTACAGCCTGGTCTATACAAGGAAAAGGGCTCTGAAAAAAGTGACCAGTTATTGCCTGGACCAGTGAACATGGACCAATCAGTGTAAAGTCAGCTTAAAACTCCCAAGTTTCTGAGGTTAAGCTTTAAGTGGTATTATAACTGTTTCGGCAACTATGAAGAACTGTTTGAGTAATCAAACATTTGTTCCATGCCAAACTTTAAAATGTAAGCATTATTTTGTCTTATAGTTTGTTTGCATTTGAAATGAGGAGAATGTGAAATAAGGCTTAGTAAGACTTAGTTCACAATATTTTGGCCACAGTATGTTTTACCACAGCAACTCAGAAACAAGAATCAATGCTATTTGGTTAAGTAGAGTGAGTGGACTGGGAGATAACTAGAAGAGAAGTACCTGTTATTTCTTTATATTATCTTCTTTAAGCTTCACCTGAACTAGACTGCTGATTTCCCTGAAATGTTAAGCTGTTCGTAAACCACTTGTTGATGTCTACTTGGGGGTTGTGGTGCTGGTTTTTATTGTTTTTATTTCTTTTCACCCCTCTTCCTCTCTTATCCCACTTCCTCCTTCTTGCCTATCCTCCTGCTTTTCTCCCTTCTCCCTTCTGCATCTCTTTCTTCTTGGCCCCCTTCCCATTCTCTGTCTCTTCTTTTGGAGGTCTCAGGGTCCTTACTCCATAGCCCAGGCTGATCTTGAAGTTTTGGTGACCCTCCTCCTTTAGCTTTTTGCTTGTATTACAGGTTTGAGCTGCTATTTCAGGCTTAAAGGTGTTCTGAGGTTTCTAGTCTTTTCTTTTGCACTTTCCTCGTCTGTTCTATAGTAGATTTTAATCTCAAGGTTGTGTTTTTGTGGGGGCTGTTGTCTTTCCTATGTCTTAAATAATAATCTGTACTCTTCATCACCTCCCATCCTCCTTGCAGTTGGAAATTTTCAGTAAGCTTTTCATTCTTTACTCTCTCCTGTGAAGCCTTTCTACATTTTCCCTTAGATAATTAATTACTCTTCTGTACCTTGTTCATGCCTTTACTATTGTACCTGCTATAATTATTTACTCATATGATCTTGAAGGTAAGAAGTTATATGTAACATAACCGGAGTCACAACTTGATTTTTGTAAAGGCCTCATTACACCTTTGATACTCTGCCAGACTCATTGGTACTAGGCCAGTGCAGAGACTACAGAAGAAAGTTATGGTTTGGTGTATTAGGTAAAAAAAAATTAAATGATATGGTCAAATATTTTGTATATCTCAATAAAGTGAGAATTTATGAGGTTGTGTTGTGTTGTGTGTGTGTCTAAATGGGATTATGTCTGATATGGTAAATTTTCATTGTTGAGTGCTGAACAGGATGAAATAACTGCCACTGTTTCCTGCCTTCTCTTTATTTCTTATATTCTACAATTTAAAATGTAGATAATGTGTAAGAATTCTGGTTATTTGAGATTTTTGTACATTTTCCATAAAGAGCTAAAATAAATAACTTCACCACATGGCAGTTTCCAACCATTCAGAACTCCTGTTTAGGGGATCTGATATCTTCTTCTGATCTCTGCAGGCGTACACATGGTGCATAGTCTTCTTATATATAAGCAAAACACTCATACAGTAATATGATACAGTAATATGAATCTTAAGAAGAACCTTAAAAACTAGTATCTCTGCTTTTGTTAATTTGGCTTTTAATATCCTGATATGTACTGTCCCATAAATAACTAAATAAATTGAAATTGATCTTTTAGTTCACTTTTAGCAAGGTCATGGATAATTAGGATCTGAGCCATTATCAAATCTAAGACCATCAGGAATGGGGAGATAAGCCAGTAAAGTGCTTGCTTTGCAAGGGTGAGGACCTGAGTTTGGGCATGGCAACAAGGCTAACTAACCTTAGGCTCCAGCTGTGGCTCTGGTGGTTGGGGTGGCTGGCCAGTTGGGCTAGGCAAAGTCTTTTGTGTCTGATTGAGAGAGAGACTGACTGATAGAAGAAGCTGCCAGGTATTGACTTCTAGCCTGGCACGCTGTACACATTTATCTCACACACACACACACACACACACACACACACACACACACACACACACACACACCAATCAAAAATAAGCTATCAGACTTAATAAAGACAAAGTTTGAGCTTGCAATATGATACTGTCATTTCATACTGTTTTCAGAGCAGTGTTTGGAAGAAGTTTAGTTTTTGTAAGAAGTGCAAGGAGTCCCAGGTGAAAGGGGTAGTAATGCCACTAAGGGGAAGAAGGTAAACAGTTTTCCTGACTTGAGATTGAAGCTGAATTTGCTTTTCTATTGGCCACCAAGAGAATCATGTCTGATTAATGATGTTACTAAAAGTACTCATTTATAATTAACAATATAGAAAACCTCACTTGTACCCAAGTTAAACAATAATTTCCTTTGCCTGTTTGTCTATTAGACTTGATACTTTGCCATATAGAATTGTATAAAGGCCAGTAATATGGTTATGGGAAAAGAAACTGTTATTAAGTCACTTGGGATTTATCCAATTCTCAAAGTTTACAGTACTTTTTAGATGTTCTAAATTTAGTTGTATAGCAGGGATTGTTAGAGGTATTTATGAATATGTTTCTGAACAGGTAATATGATATTACCTCTTAACTCTGTATGTGGAATAACATCCCCCCTTATTTGTTATAAATATTACATCTAAATCTTGTAAAATAGTGCTCAAAATATCCTATTATAATTGTCCATCAATCATTGTTGCTACCCTTCTTTTGAGAACTAGAAGAGGAAAGAGAGGGAAAAAATACTGCTGCCCTCTTCTGATAGCTGGAAGGGTGACTGGGAAGTGTAGAGTCTGTAGCAAGGCAGTGACCCCAAAAGTGCATAGGAGAGATGTGTAGACACTGTTGGTGGGTTATAATCACTAGCTTGATTCAGATACCAATGCAACATTTTTCTTGGTTTTTGTTTGTTTGTTTTTGTTTTGTTTTTGACTTTCCTGGAATTCACTCTGTAGACCAGGCTGGCCTCAAACTCACAGAGATCTGCCTGCCGAGTGCTGGGATTAAAGTCTTGCACCATCACCACCCTGCTTAGTTTATTTTTTTTAAGTAGTTATTTTTATGAAGTTTCAGATTTTATTTTTCATTTGATAAAATTAGGTCTTTTAATGATTCCATACTTAGGTTTTTAAAATGCAGATTGTGTGTGTGTGTGTGTTTGTGTTTGTGTTTTCTTTCAGTAATAGGTTGTATGATCTAATGTTAAAAGTCAAAGAATCAGGAACCAGACTACCTGGAATTCAGTGCTATCTTATCACTTGCTTGGTACTTTCCAAAAGCTGCTAAAGTGCTTCTGTACTTTAATTCTTTAAATCTGTAAGTGGGGATTATAATAGTCCTTGTTTTAACGATTAAGTGACATGTGTGTTTAGAATACTATGTAGCATCTGATATTAATTACTAGGAAAGTATTGTTACTCATGGCTATTTATTTATTCCTAGAGCCTCAGTCATTAAAGTATACATACATTTTACCATTGACTCAATCTCTAGCCCAGCAGCTGTGTTGTTTTGAGATAGGGTCTCACTATGTATCCCTGTCTGTCCCCTGGTACTTTAGTTTGAATATTCTTGTACTAAAATTTCCTGAGATTAGACAATATTTCTTTCAAATATTATCAAGTGTTCAAAATTAGAACTACTGGTTAGTACCATGAAGGCTGCTAGTATTGTGATTTTCCGTTTCCTTCTTTCTGCTTGTTAGCTTAATTTAAGCACACCTGAAGAGAGATTCCTAAAGGGTCATGATTCACTTCCTCAGACACCAAGCTTTCTCAATGTTGGAACCATGTTTTATTTCATCTTTAAATCACCCAAACCTAAATTTGCCTTGTGTTTATTTGGTAGCTCCATTAGGGGGAAAAAGAAGATGAGTGCATTTATACATTCTTTTTAGATAGATGATCAAATAGAAATCTTTTTAGGCTCCTAACGGATGTGTGATCTTTGGGGTTAGTTGTCTAACCTATCTTCTATTTCAATGAAGCACATGTGAAACTTTGTGTTTGGTTTTGTAAAACTATAATCATGTTACTTCTTTTTAAAGTCTGGATAACTGCCTAAACACCTTGTTGGTTTTCACATTATTTCAATATGTTTCATTTGTTTGGATAAGAATAAGTAGTATAAATAGTTTGCCAAATTTCTTAGTTGTGTTCTTTTTGTTGTGGACTTCGGCGTATAGACAAAAACACTGCAGATATGAGTGTAGTTTTTCTGCTCTTACATAGTGCCATTTTTGTGCCTCTTGTACAGTTTCTGGTCCATAATGTCATCAGTTGGGAAAGGTAGTTACCTGGAGGTAACACCATTGTATGAGAGTTTGAGGTAATTGAACCTAAGGTCTCATGAATGCTAAATACCACTGATTTATACACACTAATATTCTTTGCCCAAACTTTCATGAAAATGAGGATGTCTCTGGGTGGTGGCATTTCTGTAGCTGTGCTTATCTTCAGCTCTGCCAAATGACATCATCGTCCTCCAGATGGCCAGATATTTACCAGCTCACCAGCAGTGTGGGGGCATTCTCACTGCTTTGCCTTGTTACTTTTGCTGATCTTATGAATATGAAATAGCGTTCCTTGATATTTTATTTTAATAGCGTTCCTTGATATTTTAATTTGTATTATCCGGTAACTAGTATCCTTGATCCTCTTTATACATGTTGTTAGCCACTTGAATTTCCACATGAGTACTTCTTTACTTTTTAATTTTAGAAAGTATCCATTTTCATGGCATGTTTTTATGTTGTTCAGTTTTGTTTTTCTTGATTTTATGTGCAGCTGTTTTTAATTCTCAAAGTCTATATATTCATGAAAAATCTTCCCCTTAGTGACTACGATAACTAGGATTTCGCTATTTTATGTTGAATAATGTAGTCTTCTCAGATTTTTTCCCCCTATTCCTGTTTGCCAGACATTACTTTTCTTCATTTTACTCAAATATTCTCTTGCCCTGTCAGATGAGAAGTTGGTGATACTCAGGGGAATGAATAAGAAATATAACAGTACACGAGTGAAAAGTGGACAATTTTATAAAATTGAAGTAACCATGTGTAAAGTACTTTAACATATTCTCATGACTGTCTTTTTTTCTTAATTAGAAGTGCATTTTAGACTTGTCATTGTACAACCAATACCACTTGTTTGATGTCTTCATTGCTTCAGATGTTTACAATTGCATGAGTTGTGTATTTGAGGTTCCAGCAGAGCATTTTTTGGCCCTGAATGCTTGAGATGGTCCTTTGTCTCCTCTAAGAGCATTGAATTAACAATTGAAAACTTCTTCAGCCAGTGTCTTTGATTAGTGCAAATATGTGTGCGTATGCGTGCGTGCGTGCGTGCGTGCGTGCGTGCGTGCGTGCGTGCGTGCGTGCGTGCGTGCGTGCGTGCGTGCGTGCGTGCGTGCGTGCGTGCGTGCGTGCGTGCGTGCGTGCGTGCGTGCGTGCGTGCGTGCGTGCGTGCGTGCGTGCGTGCGTGCGTGCGTGCGTGCGTGCGTGCGTGCGTGCGTGCGGCCAGAGGTGTGTTGGATCTTCTTACTCTGGAATGAGAAGTAGTTGTGAGCACTTCCTGATAAGGAGACTGGGAACCAAATGTGGGTTCTGAAGTTTTTACTTCTGAAACTCATGTTTTAAGAGTGATATGAGACTCGGTGTGTGGTTTTGATGTGATTTTAAAGTTGATTTAAAAAATAGTGTGGGAGGCTAAAGAAATGGCTCATAGGTTAAAGAGCACTGGCTGCTCTTCCAGAGGACTGAGGTTGAATTCCCAGCACCCGTGGGACAGTTCATAACAAGATATGCATACATACAAGCAAAACACCTATATATGTAATATAATAAAATAATTTTTAAAAATTAAAATAAAAAGACTGTGGAAAACATATTTTTCTCCATTATTTTCAGCTTCATTTACCTCTTAATTCTCCTTTGCCTGGAAGTGAATTGACCAAGGAACCTTTTCGTTGGGATCAGAGACTATTTGCTTTAGTACTGCGGTTACCTGGCACCATGTCAGTAGAATCAGAACAGTTGACAGGTGTGCCTTTGGATGATTCTGCTATCACACCAATGTGTGAAGTGACAGGAGGTAAGTTTTTTGGTTTTGCTGGGGCTTAAAACAGTTTATCTGAATGGGCTAAAATGTACATTTCAAAATTTGTATTTATTTTTTTCAAACAATATTGATAGACCTGTAGTTATAAAATTGTATGTATTGATGACGGTCTATGGTCTTGACAAGTCAATAGTTGTAGTTACAGTTAGATTTCATGAATGTTAATTTTTTTATACTTACATAGCAAATGGTGGTATTTGAAGTTGTTAAACAAATTGTCTATAAAGATCACCAGTGATTTAGCTGGCATGGTGGTATATACCTTTAATCCCAATACTGAAGAGACATAGGCAGGTTCCTGCGTTCCCAACCAGCCAGGGCTGGCTACATAGTGATTCCCTATCTCAGAATAGAAATATTGTGGTCAGCCATTAATTAATTGTTTAGAAAATACAGACAAGTTATAATCTTAATGTAAAAATTGTTAAAAGAATTTTTTTAACAGAAACTAGAGAAGATGGATAAATCATTTTACAGATAAAATTCTGTTAATCTGAAATTGGTTGAAGAGAAAAAGCAACTTTTTCTATCTTTTTTTTTTTTTTTTTTTAGTTTTTGGTTTTTCGAGACAGGGTTTCTCTCTGGCTTTGGAGGCTGTCCTGGAACTAGCTCTTGTAGACCAGGCTGGTCTCAAACTCACAGAGATCTGCCTGCCTCTGCCTCCCGAGTGCTGGGATTAAAGGCGTGCGCCACCACCACCCGGCTAACTTTTTTCTGTCTTTATAAACTGAGCCTTATTCTATGTAATGTTCCTCTTATGATTTTGTTTATTCTTCCTTAAAATTGGGAAGTACCTACCTTGAATTAATTTCTTTTTTCCCTTTCTCTCTCTTTCTCTTTGTTCTTTCTCTCTCCTTCATTCACTCCCTTTCTCCTCTCTCTGTCTCTTTGTCGCTTTGTCTCTTTCTCTCTCTTTCCTTTCTTAATTTTTTGAGACAGGGTTTCTCTGTGTAGCCCTGGCTGTCTTGGAACTCACTTTGTAGACCAGGCTGGCCTCAACTCACAGAGACCCACCTGTCTCTGCCTCACGAGTTCTGGGATTAAAGGCATGCACCACCTCTGCCTGGCTATATTGAATTTCTATTAGTTGTCAGAAACCTTACTATAGTTTTTCCAGGAAGTAGACTTCTTGCAACTAACTAGTTCATTCTTTTTATCTCAGGCCGCTCATACTCTGTATGCTCTCCAAGAATGCTTAATCAGTGTCTGGAATCCTTGGTGCAGAAAGTACAAAGTGGGGTGGTAATAAACTTTGAAAAGGCAGGACCAGATCCTTCCCCTGTAGAAGGTATTGTTGTATTTTTCCGTACAATCATCGTCAGTTTGATTTAATGACTTAATTGAACTAGACGCTTCCCCCAGAGTGAGTGAGTGTGTGTGTGTGTGTGTGTGTGTGTGTGTGTGTGTGTGTGTGTGTGTGTGAGTGTGAGATTGAGAGAGAGAGAGAGAGAGAGAGAGAGAGAGAGAGAGAGAGAAAGAGAGTGAGTGTTGGCCTTGAAGATCAATAAGGCTAGCTGAGTGTGATGGGCCGCAATTTAAATCCAAGCATCTGGGAAGCAGGGGTGGGTAGATCTCTGAGTTCAAGACCAGCAGGACAGCCAGGGTTACACAGAGAAATCCTATCTCAAAATAAAATAATAAAATTTAAGATTAACAAAGGCAGTTTTCATGGGTACAGAAAGGAAGATAGTAAGAATATTAGTATAAACTGGTGGTTTAGGAGCATCAACTTTTTTGTAATAAAGATTGTTGTCTGAAGTTTTAGAGGACCAAACACTCTTTTAACTGTCTATAGATAGAGCAAACTCATATTTCCTTTTTACTTTTAGATCATTGACTTTAGTAATTTGCCTTTCCTATGCTTGGTAAGTCTTATGTTCTACCTGAGATGCTTATTCAGTTCTTTAGCTACTGTTGCTGTAAGCATAAGGACATAATGGTTTGTGTGGACACCAAAATGAGAAGCCAGTCTTTGCTGTTGAGGTTGGTTCATTAAACATCCAGCTCTGCTCCACCTGACTTTATTCTCTGCTTGGTGTCCATAAACTATATATAACAGCCAGTGGATCTGAGGGTTTCCATAGATCCCATGACAGTTATCCATAGCTTCAGAATTAGAGTATCAGAGGCAGTTTGCTATGGTAATTGACTAGAGAATGGTTGAGAGAAGAAAAAGGCCATGGGGTGAGTTAATGAGAACACTCAGAGGTGATCCAGGGAGGGATCAGATGACAGGAAGACTATAGTGAATCATTGTGTCAAGTTTATATAATAAAAAATTTTAAAGGTTATTAGAATGTATTTTCTTTACAATTATTTTAATGTTTGATTTAGGCCTAAGTCTAAACTGAGTAAAATGTTTATTGAATTCTTTCAGAGAATTTCTGTTTTGCTAGAATTGATTGAAGGTAATTTAGCTAGTTTTTCTTTTGCCATGGTTAGCCTTTAATTCTAAGGTTGTTGTATCTTTTAACTGTGTGTGCAGTGGATTCAGTCCAGGTACTTTCCTTGATTGATAAGTGACCCACCATTAGCAATACTTTGATGCTATTTACTGTGTGTCTGGCACTGTTTTGATAGTGGATATACAGAGATAAAGAATGCAAAGTGAGTGCTTGCCTTTATCCTCTGGCAGGGAAAGTATGTAATTTATTAAATTCACTGTGAAATTTGTTTTACACATTCTGATTGGGTGAGCGAAAGATAAAACCTTTGGGTTGATGAAATCAAATTTGAAATGGGCAGATTTTACTAGCTAGTGAACTGCAGTCTAATTTAATTGTTAAGCAGTCATGGTATTCCCACTTAAGAAATAGAGGAAAGTTCATGTATCAACAGGCACTAGAATATTTTTTAATGAATATTAATGGATGTAATTTTTTGTCCCTTAATGTTGTGTTTTCTTTGTTCTAACTTCCTTGCTGTAGATGGGCAGCCAGATATATCAAGACCTTTTGGATCTCAGCCTTGGCATAGCTGTCACAAACTAATATATGTCAGACCAAATCCTAAAACCGGGGTTCCTATAGGACACTGGCCTGTTCCAGAGTCTTTTTGGCCAGATCAGAATTCTCCAACACTAGTAAGTACCAGAGAGACCATAGCCACTCGATGATAACCATGTAGATGGTAAAACCCTAGATGGCTTGTTTTGTGGAGCTCCTTGTTTTTGAGAGACGGTCCTGCCATGCTGCTGAGGCCTTCTTGAGCTAACTGTGTAGCACAGGCTGGCTTGAAGCATAATGTGATTTTTAAGACCAATTGTTATTTAAAGGTGTGGTTTCTTACAGAAATCAGACAGATATATAAAGTGCTATGAGCCATTATTTGCTTCCACTTATGGTGTTATGAAGCAAGAGAAAAAAAGTATCTTGTTTTCCTTTGGAATTTAATACTATCTTATCTTTTTGTTACTGATATTAGATACTGAATTGTAAATGTAGTAAGATTTCCTTATTTGGATTTTGTTTTGTTTTGAGACAGGGTTTCTTTGTGTGGCCTTGACTGTTCTAGAACTAGCTCACAGAGATAGTTGTCCTAGAACTCATAGATATCAGCCTGCCTCTTCCTCCCGAGTGCTGGGGTTAAAGGTGTGCACTACTGCCATGTTTATTTGTATTTTAATTGTAATGTAGCATGAGGATTTATCCTTGGGGTGCAATTTAAATTTAAATGAAGGCTTAGAATACTTGTGATAGTTTGCCTGTAAATCTTTCGGGTCATAGTCTTGAAATCCATGATCACTTGTACACCTGTAGTTGTGTTCATTGTTGCAACTTGGAAGTTTAGCTTATAGGGATTTTTCTTATTTTGCCTACATGAATTGTTTTATAAATATTGATGGTTGTTAAATAATCATGATACATTATCAGTATTCTTTATGGTAGAAAAAATTTAAAAACCTAAATAGCTATTATAATTAATTTTTTATAAATTGTTATACTATAACTTACAGAATAAAATCATAATAAAAAATCATACCTATTCAGACTTGCTTAATCGACTATTTTTTCAGATTAGTTCTTTTTTTGTAGTGTCTACCTTGTTTATTCTTTTTTCTTTTCCTTTTAAATGTATTTAATTTTTTGGTTTGCCCTTATGAACAATTTTTCCATTTCATTGGTGATTTTTCCTTTTTTTTTCCAGAACTTTTTTTGAACTCTTTCCATATTTTTATGAAATATCATCTTGGTTATTAATGCTATCATATTAATGACTGCAGTATCTATAGTATTTCATGGAAAGTGAAAAATAATGGAAGTTAAAAAAAAAAAAGGAACAAGGTGCATTTAGAGGAGGGGAGAGGTAACTGGAATACTGTTAAATAAACCAAACTGCTTGTGGCTTAAAATACAAGAGATTAGGGAATGTGAGCTTTCCCAGAGTGCATTTGAAGTTGTTTTTAAGGAGTCACCACTTCAGGAAAGTAACTTGGTTTTTATTTGGAGCAAATTAAGAAGTTGGAAGGGTAGGTAGTTTACCTGCTGGGTTAGTAATATGGTTTATTTGAGATACTTTTTTTTTTTTCTAAAATGATGAAAGAGAATCATGAGAAATAATACTGGAAAGAGCTCTTTAAAATTTGGTAATTGAAGGCTATTAGCAGGGGAATGGCATTTCTACAAATTATAATTTTCAAATAAATATTGTTACTGAAGTTAAAAGTGATTTCCCCACTAACTGTGGGCCTCTGGATCATCTCTCTTGTCTTTTAAGATTGTTTTGGGAGTTAAATGGAAATATATAAGAGAATCTTCTGTAACTAAATATAGAGGGTTTTCTTCCTGGAAAAGGAAAGAGAAATTTTTAAGAGTACTTGAAAGATATTAGACAAACTTAAAATATTTAAAACCTTTATTTAAAGTTACAGTATTTGGGTAAAATACCTCCCCTTCCGAAAATATGTTTAAACAAAATGCAGCAAGGCAAGAGTAGATTGAACATCTTGAACATTACCAGTTTGGGGGCAGATCCTCAGGCATATGTAAAGTTTTGTGGACTGCAAGAGCAGGGCAGAATGACAGGAAATGGTACTGAATTGCTTGGTCGGTGTGTGTTTGGAGTGCATATTAGGAAGAGATACTAGAAAATGCTCCCAGAGATTGGTTCTTGGCAACTTACTCATGCTCTGAAATTTAGTTTTTGGTTTTTCGAGACAGGGTTTCTCTGGTTTTGGAGGCTGTCCTGGAAGTAGCTCTTGTAGACCAGGCTGTTCTCGAACTCACAGAGATCCGCCTGCCTCTGCCTCCCGAGTGCTGGGATTAAAGGTGTGAGCCACCAACGCACGGCTGAAATTTAGTTTTAAAGGAGAAAATGATGAAGGAATCAGAATGAACACAGGGGCAAGAAAGATGATAAGCTATTCATGCAACTAACTATATGTGGGCAGCTTGACTGGAGCATGAAGTCTGTCTGTAGGTCATGACTGAATAATGATTTAGAGACCAAAGCAGTAAGGCTTTTATTTGAGAAATTAAAGGAGTTTGGGACCCTGCCCCCTTTTTGTGATGGCTACTACTTTTACTATTTTTTACTAAATTTTGCATAATTTTTTAGGTAGGGAACTACATAAAATGACAGCATGGTTATTGGAGTGGGCTAACTAGTCAGGGATTCTGATTAAAAACGCAATTAATTGTTAAACTGAAGATTTGAACTGAAGTGGTAAAGATTAGTTGCTAAAATTGGGGATTTGATACTGTCCAAAAGAAGGTGGCAGCAGCTAGCACTGAACATGAATCCTGTTTATGTTCTGGTAAGTTCCTCCGAAATGCACTGTTACTTTGTCTACGTCTTCGACAGGTAAAATGGCAAGGTTATTAGAAGAGGACTTGTCGTTTGGAGAGAAATAAATTAGATCTAATTTATCTGAAGGCTGTGTAAGAGTCAGAATATGTCCGACTCTTAATATATATATATATATATATTAGTAGACAACTGTAGACATACAGGAAATAAGATAATTTTAATCCTTGAATATAGATTTGAGAGCCACCAGAGTATAGATAGCTCTGAAGCCAACTGAGTCCTTTCTGGCAATGAAATCTCAAATTTTAGTTCATATATTTTTCCTGACTGATGAGGTTTTTTATAAAGAAGACTGACTATATTGGGAGATAAAGAAGTTAGTATCACGTCTTTTTTTTCCTGTACATATATTTTTATCGTCTTTTAATAATTTCACTGTTAGGTGAGATACTCTGAGACTCATTTATTTTACAATGCTATTAGCACACTAGATCCAAAACTTACCTCCACTAGTGAATTACCAGTGAAACTCATATCTATACATCAGCAACTTAAATCCATTTACATTTCAATAACTACTTATTTTACACCATCAAAAGGGTCTTAGGACTGTGTTATTAATTTTAAAATGAGAAAATCTCTTACTTATCACAGCTATACACCAATATCTTAAAGTCCTGTATTGTCCCACTCTTTTCCTTAAAATTATATTCCAAATATATCTTTAAATACCTATTCACAAGAAGTCCTGATTTCTTCTGGGCTTTTTATTATTGAGGTACAGTATCTATGCTGGTCAGCCCTCTACTGTGTTTGCTTCTTAACTACATTAAAACAGTGCAAGTGTAAACATTCGTTGGGAGCACTGTGGAAAGCACATAAAACAATGGGTTAGACATAGAAGAAAAACTGAGGACATGTGATTGTTGTGTCCTGTCGCTAGAAATGTACTAGCAAGTTGGTACTGTGCATGAGTACAATTTAAGACTGCTCCCCAACTTTTTTTTTCATTTTAATTGTTTATTGTTGCAGAATAAAGCACCTCAAAGCTGAACATCTTAAGATAGTCACTGTTTTTTGTTTGTGTTTTTTTTATCATTTTTTATTTGAAATTAGAAACAAGATTGATTTATATGACAGTCCCAGTTCCCTTCTCCCTCCATTCCTCCCCTACCACCCCCCCCAACCAAAACCCTACCTATCACATACCCTTTCTTCTATTCTTCACCTGACTCAACCTTTCTGCTCCCTCATGACCTCTGTATCCTTCCTCTTCTTCCCTTCTCATTCTCATAGCTTCCTCCCCCCTTCCCCATGCTCTCAATTTGCTCAGGAGATCTTGTCCCTTTCCCCTTCTCTGGGGGAACATGTATGTCTCTCTTAGGGTCCTCCTTGTTTCTTGGCTTCTCTGGCGGTGTGGATTGTATACTGGTAATCCTTTGCTGTATGTCTAATGTCCATATATGAATGAGTACATACCATGTTTGTCTTTTTGTGACTGGGTCACCTCACTAAGGATGGTTTCTTCTAGTTCCATCTATTTGCCTGTGAATTTCAAGATTCCATTGTGGTCTCTCCCCCCCCCCCTGCTGAGTAGTACTCCATTGTGTAAATGTACCACATTTTCTCTATCCATTCTTCAGTTGAGGGCATTTAGGTTGCTTCAAGGTTCTGGCTATTACAAATAATGCTGCTACGAACATAGTTGAACAGATGACAGATGTCCTTGTATGAATGTGCCTCTTTTGGGTATATGTCTAGGAGTGGAATTGCTGGATCTTTTGGTAGACTGATTCCATTTTCTTGAGGAACCAACATACTGATTTCCAAAGTTGCTGTACGAGTTTGCAGTCCCACCAGCAGTGGAGGAGTGTTCCCCTTTCTCCACATCCTCTCCAGCATAAACTGTCATTGGTGTTTTTGATTTTGGCCATTCTAGCAGGAGTAAGATGGTATCTCAAAGTATATCTCGTCTTTTTTAAATTAATTAATTTATTATTTCTACAGTGTTCTTCCTGCATGTAGCCCTGCAGGCCAGAAGAGGGCACCAGATCTTATTATGGATGGTTGTGAGCCATTATGTGGTTGCTGGGAATTGAACTCAGGACATCTGGAAGAGCAGTCAGTGCTCTTAGTCTCTGAGCCATCTCTCCAGACCCGTATCATATCTTTTTTAAGTGTTACGTTTATGCCTCTAGGACAGGGATCTTCAAAATAAGGGGTTAGGTACCTTAGGAATAAATATACCAAATGAATAACCTGTCAGAGGAATCCATTGGGGAATATATAAATAAAATTTGTATCTTTTATTATATATACATTCTATTATGTATATCTGTTAATAGTTTATAAATAGTATTTGAATATTATATATTCAGAAATTAATCAAGGAATGATTAGTTTGGAAGTTACTGCTCTATATATGTAATTAATTGCCACAAATGAAGACTTGTCTATTTCTTCTTTCTTGGGTATAAAAATAGTGAATGGCTTTTAATTCTAAATTAGTTGAATGCTTTTATTCTAAATTTTGCATTTATGATAAATTTAATTAAAATTTAGTTTTTCATTTTGCAGGTTTTGATGTTTTTCTTTTTTCTTGGAGATATTACATAATTTAAACATTGATTTGTTTTTCCAGCTTAATGGTATTTATTTCTAGTAAATCAAACTTACAAAACTGAGGAAGTAAACTTTGATAAGAGCAAGGTACTTAAAAATGTGTTGGTTTCTGGTATTTTGTTAAATAGTAATGAGATTTTCCCCTCCAGCCACCTCGCACATCTCATCCCGTAGTGAAGTTTTCGTGTACAGACTGTGAGCCAATGGTTATTGACAAACTGCCTTTTGACAAGTATGAGTTGGAACCTTCACCGCTGACTCAGTTTATTCTAGAAAGGAAATCTCCTCAAACATGTTGGCAGGTAAGCTGAAACACTTCAGTGTATAAAATGTTCAGGCGAAATCTTCCTTCCTTCCTTCCTTCCTTCCTTCCTTCCTTCCTTCCTTCCTTCCTTCCTTCCTTCCTTCCTCCCTCCCTCCCTCCCTCCCCTCCCTCCCTCCTCCCTCCCTCCCCCTCTCTCCCCTCCCTCCCCCTTTCTCTCCTTCCCTCTATCCCTTCCTCACTAGGGTTTCTATGTTTAATAGCCCTGGCTGTCCTAGAACTCACTCTGTAGACTAGGCTGGCCTCGAACTCACTGAGATGTGCCTGCTTCTACCTCCTGAGTGCTGGGAATTAAAGGAGTGTGCCACCACCACCTGTCCCCGAGATGTTTCTTATAAAGCTAAACTGGGGTACTGGAGAGATGGGCCAGTCAGTAATGTATCCTGCTGTAAAAGCACAAAGATCTGATAATCCAGATTTTGGGTTCCCAGAACCCGTGTAAAAAGCCAGGCACAACAGCCTATCCTCGAATTGGGGAGGAGACCTGGGATTCATTGACTGGATAGTCTGGCTGAAATGGTGAGCTCTAGATTCAGTAAGAAACCATGTCTCAAAGAATAAAACAGAGAACAATTGAGGAGGACACCCAGGGTCAACCTCTGGCTTCCACACATACCTGCATATACACGTGTATACATATACACACAAGCAAACTGAATTAATCCATGGTTTGCATAGCATCCACTGCAGGTTTATTGAATATGGATTCTAACTTTTCTTTTTAAACAGGTATATGTGAGCAATAGTGCAAAGTATAATGAACTTGGTCATCCCTTTGGTTACTTGAAAGCTAGTACAGCACTGAACTGTGTCAACTTATTTGTGATGCCTTACAATTACCCAGTCCTCCTTCCTCTCTTAGGTAAGTCATTCTTGTCATGTGTTCTTCTTATCTCTGGAAATTAATGAGAATGCTAAACATATTTAAGAGCATTTCAGTTATAACCTGCTTTTGTTTATGATAAATTAAGTGTTTGTGAAATCCTTACATTTTACAAACAGAGGTACTACTATATCTAAAAGTTTTAAAATTAAATATTCTTATAAACGATGCTTTCTGGTGAAGATTTTCTGCTTAATGCACAGAGCATGCTAAATTCATTAAAATCTGAGTACATGTTCTAAGAATTTACCCAACTTTCTATTTGGAAAACAGTTTCGTATGAGTATGTACATGTGGAAGTGACAGGTCATCCTTGTGTATTATTGTTCAAGGAACCATCCATTCAGTAATGGTTGGGTTGTTTAATTTTATGTTTATTTTTATATAAAAACATGTGATCATGTATACATATGTGTCATGATGCATGTTTGGCAGTCAGGACCACTTGTGGGAGTTGGTTTTCCTTTTACCATATGGATGTTGAGGATAGGATTCAGGTGGTTTGGCTTTGTTGCAAGTACCTTAACCCATTCAGCCATCTTACCTGCCCAGAAAATACATTTATAATCCAGGAATTTGTTCTAACATGGGAAAGCCCAGTGTTTGTTTTCAGGCTCAATCTGGCTGTCATTTTTGAAGAGTGCTGAGAAACAATCCTTCCACAAAACACCAGATTTAAAAGTTGTAGTGAAGATATTATAGGGTTTTTGTTTTTTTTTTTTTGTAGGAACTATTGTACATACTTGGTTTTCTAGCAGGATATAACATTTTCTTTTCCTTGTGTATTTTCTGATGCTATTTCATTAATACATAGACCATAATTTTAGACCATAATTAATACCATTTCACCTTTAAATTTGAGTTACAAACAAGAACCTAGAGCTAGGTTTCCTGCTCTTTGTTAAGATTTTCTGGTGTTACTGCCTCAGCAGTAACAACCAAGCTGACTTGAGGAGCTTTGACTAGATCACAGTGAGTAATGCTGCTCTCCTGTTGACTGTTCCCAGATGACTTGTTCAAAGTGCACAAAGCAAAGCCAACGCTCAAGTGGAGACAGTCATTTGAAAGTTATTTGAAGACAATGCCTCCCTACTATCTTGGGGTAAGAATAACATTGTTAAAATAGACCTTAATGCTTATAGCTTATTGTTGGTATTACAACCTTTTACTCATCACTGTAGATGACATGAAAATTGAATGTACAGATGACTTACTTTGAGTATAATGATGTAAATTTTAGTGGCTTATAGAATAATTGTGGTTGTGAAAATATGTGAATACTGTATAGCAGAGGTCAGGTACTGTCTTAGTGTGATGTGTCTGTTAATGGTGTTTACTCCTTACAGTCACAGATGTAGGTCAGGAATCAAAAGTAAAGTGGTTATTCCTAGCTCTAGTTTCTACTTTAATGCAAGAATTTTCTATTTTTGTCTAGAACTAATCTTTCTAAGCAGCCCCCTTGTATCATAAGATTAATAACTTGGTTTTATGATTTTAAGCATTTAGTCTAGCACAGGGTGCTTGTCCTGTTAGAGAGTAAGAAAGGACCTGTAGATATCTCAACTCAGTTATCTTTCATAGCAATCTTTAAAACTTAGCCAGAGCTTCATGAGCATTCAATATGAGCTCTGGGATTTGATTTCAGGAGACGCCAGTACATAGGCACTTTCCATGCCATTGGTTTTCTGGCGGTGTCTCATCTACATAGATTAGGCATGCTTGCTGGTGATATTTTACTGTGTCAAGAGACTTTGAATTAGCACCTACTTACTACTGAAGATTTTTACTGTTATATGTGTGTTGTAAAGTTTTTATTCTGCTATTTTGTTTCTTTTTCCTCTTCAGAGCTTGTTTGCTTTTCAGCTCAGGTAATGATAGTAATAGTGAGGGTGGAGACCTGTTGAATGTTTACTGTATGCCAGGTGCTTTATAATATAAGGCTTCCCATGCATTAACTCACATAATTCCATGACACCTGATCAAGATAGACATTACTGTCCTCCCTTTGAAAGTGAAAGCTAAAAGAGGAGAATCTGTCACTAGTTCAGCTGGTGTGCTAAGCTGCAGTTCAGCTGCTTACCCTTGGGTGGCAGTCAGACTGGCCCCATGGTGTGTCTGCTCCTGTCTTCCACATGAGTCCATGGTACTGAGCACTTCAGGACTTCAAACTTACTGCCCTGGAATAGATTATTATGCTTCTAATACATGTTAACTATCTTTAGTTGCTTTTCATGCTACTTATAAACATTTTATTAAAATACAAATAATTACTATATTATGTTACTTTTAAGACAAAGAATGCAATTTGGGGTGAGAAGTTTTAAAAAGTCACTATATAGAACATTTTTAACAAACTTGACATTGAATGCTGTTTTCTTTTCTATAGCCCTTGAAGAAAGCTGTTAGGATGATGGGTGCACCTAATCTTATAGCAGACAGTATGGAGTATGGACTCAGTTACAGTGTCATTTCATACCTCAAAAAATTGAGTCAGCAGGTAATGTCAGAAAGTGGAAATGAGCATTAAGAATTTGTCTGATAGCTGGCTGGGCAGTGGTGGTGTATGCCTTTCATACCAGCACTCATGAGGCAGAATCAGGTGGATCTCTGTCAGTTCGAGGCCAGCCTGGTCTACAAGGTGAGTTCCAGGACAGCCAGAGCTGTTAATACAGAGAAACCCCATCTCATAAAACAAACAAACAAGAAAAAGAATTTGATTGATAGCTAAGATGGTTAATAGTCTAGAAGCTAGTTCTTGATAACTTTCCTCTTTATTGGTGTGGTGCTGGGATCAAACCCACATGGTGGGCGAGCACTTTGCAACTTATCTAAGATTGTTGGCTAACACTTTCTTTTATTTTGAGGCAAGTTAGTCCACTCTAGACTAGAATTTGGCAATCCTGTTTGAGTCTCTTGAGTAGCTATGATTGCACCATAGCCAACAGACTACAAGCTAGTTCTTGCTGGTTCTAAATTTTTAGTAATTCTCATTTATGAATATGGCTTAATTTCTATACATGATTATTGTGAGTTTTTTGTTTTTGTTTTTTGAGAAATTATTTTAGAAAGCTCTTTCCCTTAGGGAAAAAAGTACCATTTCATTTTGCTTCGTGTTTTAAAACCATAATTTTTTGGAACTGTTTCTTTGGAATTGTTTGTAAAACCTTGGGATTGTATTATTCTAGCTATAAGTTCTATGAATAAATACTGTGAATATCAAGCAGTAGGCAATTGACTTCCATCCAAACTGTGTCTTTTAAAATAATTTTCCTAGTATTTTAGACATCTCTCTCAAACTTAGAACGAATCAAAATGTGGCTAAAGTTTACATCAGTGTTTGCCACATCTATAAATGTGTAGTTATGTGTTAATCATAATGTCTTCAAACAATTTGGTGTCTTATTTCCTGTAGCCTCTGAATTGGGAATGTTTTCTTTTATGAAACATTTATAGTTAATGGTTTATGTGCAATGGGCATTAATAAATAAAATAACCTGAAGGAATGTTTGTCTTGCTGCAAAAGTTTAGAGTTGTAATTTTTTTGTTTTTGTTTTTGTTTGAGACAGGGCTTCTTTGCAGCTCACTCTGTAGAACAGGCTGTCCTCAAATTCAGACATCTCCCTGCCTCTGCCTCCCAAGTGCTGGATCAAAGGCCTGCTCCACCTCTACCTGGTTGAATTGTAATTATTTTAATTGATAAGGTATTGTTATTTAAGGTATGTTTGGTTTACTAGTTCTCAATGTAAGCTGTGATTATTTGAGACTTTATTTTTTCCAGTGCAATAAATAATTTATGAAAGGGCATATTCCCTAATATCAGATTTATAAACTTAGATTATATTGATGCAATTCTTGTTTCTTTTTTATTTTAGGCCAAAATTGAATCTGATAGAGTCATCGGATCCGTAGGCAAAAAAGTAGTGCAGGAAACTGGAATTAAAGTCCGAAGTCGGTCACATGGTTTGTCAATGGCACATAGGAAAGGTTTTCAACAAGTTCTGCAGGGAATTTCAGAGGATGTCCCCCACAGGCTGCTAGACCTTAATATGAAGGAGTACACTGGGTTCCAGGTTGCTTTACTAAATAAGGTAACAATCAGCTTAAAACTGCTTTAGTTGTGTTGTATTCTTTATAGAGCAAGTCATAGTTTATATAGCTAGCATTCAATTTGTCTGAGCTTCAAGAGGCCCTTTTATATGGCTGCATAATGATACTCATTGTATTACCACTGAACATTGAGTTTTGGAATTCAAACAGAAATTGTATATGGCGTGATGAGTTGAGTGATGAGTAGTATTTCTTTTATAGATGTAAACAAAGACTTAAAGATTTCTAAAAAAATTATAGAGCTGATATTAGAATTCACTTACATTGAAGACCTTAAAATACTTTATACTCATTATTAAAACTATTTTTATTTCAGAAGTCTTTTTGTAGGCAATATCCAAACTGATTCTAACATTTATATGGAAATATAAAGGGTCTGGAATAGCTGAACCAATTTTGGAACAGGAATAAAGTTGGAGGACTGAAACTACATGATTTAGAACTGTAAAAATTGCAGTAATTATATTGAGATTTTTGTATATGGTTAAATACACAGAGGAGAAGTAGAATGGAATAGACTAGAAGCAGGTTCTCTCACACACAGTCATTTAACAGAGGTGCCATGACAATCAAAATGGAAAAAAGACTTTTAAACAGTACAACAACAATGGATATTCCTATACAAAATAATTAACTAGACCCTTGCCTCACATTATTTGAAATAATCATGGTCATAAATAGAAAAATTAAACCTTAAGCTTACAGAAGAAAAACAAAAGTCTTCATGATGTTTTAATCTAATGACGATTCTTGTAATATAACATAAATTAAACATAAACAAAAAATTGTTGGTAAATTGAACTTTTTAAAAATTAAAGAATTGCTCTTCAGTGAAGTGTTGTAACAAGATGTAGTTGAATGG
Source organism: Cricetulus griseus (assembly GCF_003668045.3). NCBI lineage: Eukaryota > Metazoa > Chordata > Mammalia > Rodentia > Cricetidae > Cricetulus > Cricetulus griseus. The sequence continues at coordinate 217,716,285 of NW_023276807.1, read as the reverse complement.
TAGAGTGAGTGCCTCGCATCTGAGAGTCCCTGTTTTCACCCTCTTTATTCTATACATTAAAGAAAGAAGAAGAAAAGAAAACAAAATAGGCAAGGTACAGGTCAGAGAAACACATAACATCTGATAAAGGACTGGTTTCAAAATAGTTGACATCCAACTCACAAATAAAACATTGAATATCCCAGTAAAAATAACTAAAATAACACAACTGAAGAAACACAAACAACACATAGAAAGGTAAATAGCCTTGTTAGCTATCAGAGGAATGCATATTAAAGCATAATGTGATATTCATATTCAGAGTTACTGAAGTGTCTAGTGTTGTTCAGACACAGAAGAATTGGAACTCTCATAAATGAGTGAAGGGAAGGGCTGAAGAGATAGCTCAGCAATTGCTGCCATCCCAGAGGACCTGAGGTTGATTCTTGGCACCCATACTATAGCTCACAGCCATCTGTAACTCTGGCACCAGGGGATCTTGAGGCACTCATCATACATGGTATACCACGCAGGCAAAATACTCACACACATAAAAGTAAACTAATTAAAAATAAACAAATAAATGGCTGAAGGAACATAGCTTATGGTTTCTTAAGAGGTAACACACGTATTTGTTTACAATCAGCAATTCTTATTTGTAAGTAACAAGACAAATGGAAATACATTATCTATATAAGATACGTGTGTCAAATTTTCATAGCCATGTTTATTGTAGCCAGAAAACATCCTTGTTTTATTGTGGAATAAAAAGAAAAAAAAGATGGGTGGTGGTGGCGGCACACACCTTTAATCTCAGCAGGTGGGAGACAGAGGCAGGCCGATCTCTGTGAGTTTGAGGCCAGCCTTGTCTACAGGGTGAGTTTCAGAACAGGCTCCAAAGCTTCAGAGAAACCCTGTATCAAAAAAACAAAACAAAACAAAACAAAAAAAAAAACAGACTAGTGAAGTAAAAGAAGCCAGATTTGAAAAACTTAGGAATTGGAAGATTTTGCATATAACACAGACTGAATATAGGTAGGCAGAAAGCTACCCATACGTAGTGCCTGGGGATGGAAATAGGAACTAATAATAAACATGAAAGTGCTCTAATGGTAGATTGTGATGATGTCACCCAACTATAAACTTACACACTTATCAGGTCACATGTTTTGGTGTCAAATGGTTTCTTCCAGTGTTTAAATAGGGGTTTTATTAAGTAAGTGGTTTGCTTCTCCTAAACACCTTTAACTTTAAAGGTGAGTTTGAAATTATTTTGTTGAGCTTACCATAACATTTCTATCATTTGGCTCTAAACACATTGTATTTAACATTTTATTGTGTGTCTGTTTTCTTTTTTCCTTTTAAAGCTACCTAGTTAACTTACATATTTTATATTTTATTTCTGGTCCTATGCTACAGGCTAAGAGATTTTAATTTTAGACTCTTTTAAATTCTGTTTAGAAATATTTTATCCTTGAATGTGTTTGTGTAGGATTTGAAGCCTCAGACCTTTAGAAATGCTTATGATATACCAAGACGGAATCTTCTGGATCATTTAACAAGAATGAGATCTAATCTTTTAAAGAGCACCCGCAAATTTCTTAAAGGCCAGGATGAAGGTTAGAGTACAATTTTAAATGTTCCTGTTTGTAAAGTAATAACTTTTCTTTATAATTGTAAGGGAATGATAACAAATTTTACAGGCTTATACTCTCATTGTTAATTCAAAAAGTGACATAAAGGGGAATCATTCACACAGATAAACATACACATAATTACAAGTAAAAATTTTTTAAAAGGGTGATTGATCTATTATTTTCTATCTTCCTTCTTACTGTCACTGTTAATCACAAATTCTCTTAACAGTTTATTTCATTTTTAGCCTTCCTCATACCTTCAGATACATGGACATATATAGTCATTTTCTTGCTCTATTTTAGTGTCTGATAGTTTTACTCTGGGTGGCCATTTCATGGCGTATTCTGCTACTTCCTTGATGTATCTATGGTATCTAGTGCAAATCATATCAGATAATCATTAACCCGTTGCTGTGACTTGAACATTCTCACCTCTGGTTTATATTCATCTGATAATTCCACTCTACTGCTTTCTATAAATTCTACTACTATATTTTGCCTAGAAGATAAAATTACTACTTTAAAATTTACTTTTGGAGAATTAAAGGCTCTTATATTTTTAGACTTCCCATATTAACTTCAGTATGTAATAACACAGGATAAATGTAATTGTGTAATTATATTAGTGAGGGTAACTTTTGTTGTTGATATATTCTCTCTGAAAAGATCAAGTGCACAGTGTACCTATAGCACAAATGGGGAATTACCAGGAATACCTCAAGCAAGTACCTTCTCCACTAAGAGAACTTGATCCTGATCAGCCTCGAAGGTTGCATACATTTGGCAATCCCTTTAAACTGGATAAAAAGGTAATCTGAAATGTTCTATGATATAACTTGTTTGTGGTAGCTGTTGTCAATTTAGATAAAATTATTTTCTGGGTAGAGTATCCTATTTAAAAAGTCTCAGTAGTATAGTATTAATTAAAAAATTTAGATTAGTTGTGCTACTTAAAAAGTTTTAATGAGAGGTTGGGGAAATGTCTCAGTGGGCTAAGGACTTGCCTTGCAAGCCTGAAGAACTGAGTTCAAATCTTCAGAACCCATATAAAAGCCAGACACAGTAGCACTCATTTGTAATCCCCAAACTCTGTCAAGTTGGGAGTTAGAGACAGGTGACTCCCAGAAGCTAGTGGGCCAGCTAGCCTGGCACACACAGTGGCAAACAGGAGACCCCCTGTGTCTTAAGCAAGGTGGAAGGTGAAAACAATTACCTGAGATTGTAACCCCTGACTTCCATATGTGTAGTATGGCATGCCCATGTCCATGCTGACATGATTGCATGCACCCCTACACAAATGGCATAGACATTCAAGAAAAGGGCGGGTGGGTATGTATGTATGTATGTATGTATGTATGTATGTATGTATATATTAGAAAAGTAGATAGATACCAGAGGCTATGAGAAGAAGGGTAAAGAAGGGGAAGATAATGATTAAGGGGTACTAAGTCTCAGCTTGAGAACTAAGTTTTAGTGATCTATTGGCAACATTGTAATCCCAATTAATAATAATAATACTAATGTGTTATATATTCCAAAATGGCTAAAAGAACATATTTTTTAACTCTTACGCTCTTTATACTTGAGTTGGTAAGATAATGGCTGTGTTAATTACCTTGATTAAAATTTTTTTTTTTAAGATTTTATTTTTTGGGGGGGCTGGAGAGATGGCTCAGAGGTTAAGAGCACTGACGGCTCTTCCAGAGGTCCTGAGTTCAATTCCCAGCAACCACATGGTGGCTCACAACCATCCGTTGTGAAACCTGGTGCCCTCTTCTGATGTGCAGATATACATGGAAGCAGAATGTTGTATATATAATAAATAAATAAAATTTTAAAAAAGATTTTATTTTTTACTTACTTGTATAAATTGTGAGTCTGTGAGTTATTCTTCACATATGTGCTTGAGTTTTGGAGGCTAAAAGAGGGTGTTGGATTACTTAGAGTTGGATTTATAGGTGTTTATGAGCTGTCATGTCTGGTTAAGAGCAGTAAGTGCTCTTAGGTTTTGACCCCACAATTCAATCTTTAAAATACAATGAGTGTGTGTCTCTGTGTGTGTGTGTGTGTGTGTGTGTGTGTGTGTGTGTGTGTGTGTGTACACATGTATGCTCATGTCATGGCACACACGTGGAAGTCAGAGGACAAAATTTTGTGGAGCCAGTTCTCTGGTTCTTCCACCTTTCTGTGGGTTCTTTCTGGGCTCTGAACTCAGGTCTCCAGGATTGTGAAGCAAAGCTCATTAACCTGCTTTTCTACTGTGCCAGCCCTTGATTGAACCTTTCTACACTTAAATCAAGCTGTTACATTATATGCTATAAATGTGTAGTTATTCATCAGTAAAAATAAGTGGTGGCCATTACATTTTTAAAATTATATATAAATCAACATTTTATATCTGTCAATAGGGTATGATGATAGATGAAGCAGATGAATTTGTGGCTGGACCTCAAAATAAACACAAACGGCCTGGAGAGCCAAACATGCAAGGAATCCCGAAGAGGCGCCGGTGTGCCTCTCCACTCTTGAGAGGTCGGCGGCAGAGCCCTGCTGTGAACAGTCACATCGGAGGGAAAGGACCGCCTGCACCCATGACTCAAGCACAGCCAGGTCTTATTAAACCCCTTCCTCTGCATAAAGGTAGCACTTTGGGGCTTTCAAATACTACTTGCTATTTTGGGGTTCCTAAGGGAAGAGATTTTTATAATAGAAACAGAAAAAGATTGTTCAGCAGAGTCCAGTGAGTATTGTTTATTGTGAATTGGTATCTAGTAGCTTTTGGATGTCTTTTTGATGAACACTTTATATATTCATACTCTATTGTATTACATGTCATGCTCTAAAATGACATTAGTAAATCTCAAAGATTTCACAAATGGTTTTGGAAGGAGTATTTTCACTACAAGCAAAAATACGCTTTTCAGTTTAGTAAAGTGCAACAACTGGCTATTAAATGCATAACTATGCTACATTTATGAGCAAGGCAGTAGTGATCTCTGTCCTCACAGTAGGCAAGGAAAGAAAGTCATATTCAATCAATTACATGTGTGATAAATGTTAGAGTGTTTACATACTGGGGAAGATTTGACATGAAGAATTAATTTCCTGAGAACATTATGTTCGTGGATGAGTATAAATTAAAGCTTTACTTGTGCTAAAGAAAGTATGCATAAAAATATATAAAAAGAAAGGTACTTAAGGAGACCCTAAAGAGTCCCATTATAGGGTTGGTACTGGCGTATTTAATATGAAGAGACTGGAAAGATATTCAGAATCTAGATCATGGATGGCTTTGGAACCTATTGTAAAGATTCTGTTTTATTTTATTTCAGGGACAGTGAGAAACCATTGAAAGGTTTGAAAGAGGTAGTAACTCGGTTAATTAGGATTCTATAATTATATTTGAATATAATGTGGAATATTTTCAGGGAGAATGTATATATGGGAATATAGAACATGAATAAATCAATGTTTTTATTATACATAATGACCCCACTGGCTTACATAACATCTTTTTTGTGGGGGGAGGTGTTTCAAGACAGGGTTTCTCTGTGGCTTTGGAGGCTGTCCTGGAACTAGCTCTTGTAGACCAGGCTGGTCTCGAACTCACAGAGATCCACCTGCCTCTGCCTCCCGAGTGCTGGGATTAAAGGCGCGAGCTTATATAACATCTTAAGTGGAGACAAAACCCAATATTATGTACCATTTGATGGAATTCCATAATACTCCCTCTAAGTTCACCTGATCCTTCTATTGGATATCAGAGTGATCAAGCCTCTAGAGCCTGTAATTCTGCAGGAAATAAAAGAAACAGAAAAATATGTTAACAAAAGAGGGGTAGAGTCAGAAAATTAAGGTCATAAAGAATTTTATAAAACAAAAAAAGTTGGTTGTGTTGTTTTTGTTGTTAGTGAAAAGAGACACAGAAGGCTTATAGTCTGAAGTAGCAGGAAACAAACCAGTTACAATTCAAGGGCCTCATTTGGATCCAGAATCTTTCAAATACAAAATTTATAAAATAACTGAAGGATGTACATGCTGATGGGCTGGTTGATGTCATAATGTAATTATTATTCATCCACAGGGGCTAGTTAGTAAATGCAGACGATTATAACCCGACACTGTGTCTTGAGAAACAATAGGCAAGATGGGAAAAGCAATAGTTGTAAATTTACTTTATTGGTGTGTTGGCAATTTCAAATGCTTTAGAAACAGACCAAGAAAATTGGAAACATTTTTTGGTCTCAGGCTGTTTTGCCAATAATGCTTTTTTTGTGGAGTAAAGGATAGAAAGTTTTTTGATTTTTTTTTTTTTAAAGGATGCAGGGTAAGTGAGAAGAAAAATATTGAGACGAGTATGAAAAATTAGCTCTAGGGCTGGAGAGATGGCTCAGAGGTTAAGAGCACTGACTGCTCTTCCAGAGGTCCTGAGTTCAATTCCCAGCACCCACATGGTGGTTCACAACCATCCAATATGAGATCTGGTGCCGTCTTTTGATGTGCAGATATACATGGAAGCAAAATGTTGTATACATAATAAATAAATAAATAAATAATCTTAAAAAAAAAAACTTACCTCTAAAAGGCAGAGTCTGGTGAATGGTCCAGAAAAATTCAAGGAGATGAAAATGGTGGTTTTGCTTAGGGTGTTTAAATCCTAGCATGGTAGACACATTTTAGACAACGATCAGAAAGAGAGGACATAATCTCCACCAAGAAGGCAAGAGGAAATGGCCCAGAGTGTTGGTGAAAGAATGCTGCTTTTGTTGAACAAAATGGATTTGAGTATAAATTAAGAACAAGGGTGTAGAAGAGATTTCAGGACTTTGTTTTTCTCCCATAAGTAGAAAGTAGATATAATACTGAGATAGAGGGGAGATTGGAAAAGTTAGAACTTAGAAGAGAATAAGGGAAGCTGAATAACATCTGTGGGAGAAGGAGAAGATGTTGTGGTCTGCTTGCTAAGCAGTGCTGAAGATGGAGACCTAGGTTATAATTGCGACCATCTCTGCAAACCCGGCTCCCATTTCTCAAGCAGTTGCCATCACTCCAATTAAAGGTCTGCAGCTAGCAGACAGGGTAAACCAGTCATGAAGTCTGGTGTTTTACTTGACAGATAGTGCAGGGTGTTAGAACTAGTTCTAACTAGTAAAAAGTTAGACCCATTATGGAGATAAGCCTCATAAAGAAGAAAGTGTATATATAGCAAAAGTCTGATTATTAGAAGAAAGTAGGAGTTGCTGGAGTAAAAGTTCAGCTGTATTAAGTAAGGACAAGGAGCTGGAATACTGCAAAGGGATGCACCTCTATCTTTGAGTTTGTGTTAGATGGAAAAGGTGGACGTGGGATGGAGAGGTTTTTGAATTAAGGGTTTTGATAGATGCTGCTGCTCTGCATAGCTATTGGTGCTGCAGAATTTACCAAATGGAGCATGAATGAGGTTTACCTGGGCTTCTTGTTAAACTACATATTATCATGCACATGGAGGCTGGGGCACAAAGGAAGCATTTGAGAGGCTCTGGTGGGGCTAATGCCACTTTGAGTTGTAAGAGCCTCCTAGAATGTCAGGAAGGGCTTGAGAATGTACAGTGAAGGAGGTGCCAGAGCATGTGCACTGGGCTCAATCTGAAGATAATGATGAGATTAGGTAAGTTACAGTGTTGCTCAACAATGCAAGAGTTTAAAAAAAAATAGAAATTTTGAAATTGATTTAGGAAGTGAAGGTATATCCCACTTTTACACTGTGTATCCCACTTTTACAGTCATGAAAAAGCAATTTCTGTTCTAGGTTTGAAAATGAGAACAGTGTTGTTGTCTTTATTTTTAATAGGAGAGCTGGGTTTTGAAACTATTGTGGGTTTTTTTGTTGTTGTTGTTTTGTTTTTTTTTTTTTTTTTTTTTTTTGCCTCTACCTTAGCCAAAAGGCTGAGAAGCAGTTCTGGAGAACAACGGTTAGAGCTTAGAAAGGACCAGGGAGATGATGGAAGGAGGAGAGCAGTGGATTTGTGGGAATGTTTGTTCAAGGAAACTTGTAGGAAGCAGGCCTTTACATTGAGATATAGAACAGATGATGCTGGTGCTCTGGAGGCTAGTGAACAATCCAAACTTTAGGACTCATGTCTAAGAATTTTGTATTTATTGGCAAGCTTGGTAAACTTTGGGTCTACCGGTCTATTGAGCTGAAGTGTGCACCAAAGTATTGAGTGGCTGGGACTGAAAGGATAGCTAGAAAACCATGTATGCCCTATTTGGTGCTTCTTGCAGAATGTTGAGCTATAAACACCATTCTTTACTTTTATTCTAAAGAATAACAGCTTATAATACAGAAGTAGGCTTAAGATGAGGAAGGTAGGTAAAAAGGTGACAGTGACAATTTTCGTGATGTATTTTTCTCTGAAGTACTGAAAACTTGTTAAATTGTTAAAAATAAGGTAGAAAATTGAAAGCTAAAATAGGCTTTGTTTTAAAATTTCTTTCTAAGGACAGAATTGCAGGATTCTGTATGTGTTATGAATGCTTCATGTTGATATACCTTTGGCAAAGCCTAAGAACCATATCACATTGTTGGTATGTCTTAGTCGAAGAAATGAGTTATCTGTGGTACTTGTGTTTCTTGAATATTTTTATTGTGTACTTTAATACCAGGTAATATTGGTTATATTTCTTTGGTTTTGTTTCAGAAGCCACTAATGATTCAGCAGTAGATGATGTGGTTGAAAATCATGTTGCAGACCAGCTTTCATCAGACATGACACCAAATGCTATGGATACTGAATTTTTAACATCTCCAACCAATCTTCTGGAACCATCAACCAATCATACCGAGGCCCTTGGTCATGAACATTTAGGAAATAATGACCTCACTGTTGGTGGATTTTTAGAAAATCATGATGAGCCAAGAAATAAAGAACAGAGTGCTGAAGAGAATATACCAGCATCTTCACTCAGCAAAGTAAAGAAGCCGGTGCATTGCAGAAGCCATGAAGAGGTCAACACTGAACTAAAAGCACAAATAATGAAAGAGATTCGAAAGCCAGGAAGAAGTATGTTGAATTAGAGACAAAATGATGATTTATGTGTTCAAATAAACAAAAACAAGTCAAATTCCCTAAAGCACACATCTGATTCTAGATTAGTTTTGAAGTACTTACTATATGACCTCTAAGATTTAAGTTCTTATTCAGCTAGAAAACTGAATAATTTTGGTGCTCATGGTACTGTATGTAGCTGCCATGACAGGGATCGAGAATCTTGCCTGTTACTTCAGCTAGGAGTTGAAATTTTAGTAGAACAGCTAACCCAAACAGAGGAAATACTAACTACTAAATGACTTGAGTGTTAGGTTGACAATATATCTAACAAGTAGGGCACCTGCGTAGCCCAAAGTTCAGTTCTCAACACCATCCTCTCTGCAAGCTGCTTCAAAACCTTTGTGTTCGTAAAGTTCCTCTCTACTGCCTACCAGCATGTATGAATTAGGATAGCTAGCAGGATGTGCTTTAGCCCAAAACCAAAGTCATTAAGACTGTCACATAAATGCAAGAGAATTCTCTGGGTACAAGAACTGTGAGTAGTATTGGCATCCATTCAGAATATAACAGGTCATCACTACTGTGATGGCGCAATGAAATACAATGGAAGGGTATTGAGGAACTTGTGGAATTTTGGATGGAGTTATATGTGAAAACTTGAAAGTGAAGGAGTACCTTTAACCTTTGAAGGTTTTCTCCTTTCATTGTGTTAGAGTTTAGAATTTAAACGATAAGGATGGTTTCTGTAAAAGCTATTTGCCTGTTTCTCTGGGTGACTGCAGAGCTCTTTAATTCATCTCTAAGCTGGCTTATTGGAAAGTTTTGGCAAAAAAAAAAAGTGCTTAGGAAGTTGTTTAATTTTTGGTGATGCATACTTTCATGCACATATCTAACAAGTAGTGCTGCTGTATCTGTGTTAACAAGTGGTAACATTTTTATGTGGAATATTTTTGTCTAAGTATATTTTTGTCTGAGCAAAGAAGCTGCAGGAAAAACATTGTGAGAATATAAATAAAGCCAGTTAATAATTTTTCCTTCTTTTGTTTTAAGAATATGAAAGAATCTTCACTTTACTGAAGCATGTGCAAGGCAGTTTACAAACAAGGCTAATATTTTTGCAGAATGTCATTAAGGAAGCATCCAGGTAAAGAAGCTTGTTTGTTACTGAATACTAGTGAATGGTTTTCAATTTGCATGCTTGATGTTTGAATGGCATTTGTGAGTTTATGCATGCATTTGGTTCATTGAAATGTGAATTTTCCCCTTTTAATTAAAAGCTATTCATTGAAACAGACACAAACCCTTGAGGAATTATGTATCTTTTCCCTTGTAAACTATTATATTACTTTAGAATTCTTGTTTTTTTCTTCTCATGCTTTTTGATGGTGTTGTATGTAAATCTTTAATTTTTTCTTCTTTCTATATTAACCTTGAAAGGCAATACTGTAACAATAGGAAGGTTGAGAACAACTGCTTTAGTTAGGATTTTTTTGGTTTTTGGTTTTTTGAGTGGCTTAGGCATGGGCTACTTGAATGATCAAGATAAGGCTGTACATTTTCATATAAGTCGAAATATTTTATCTGTCTTTTGTTCAGTTTATAGTGTACCTTGAATTTTTAGTGTAGATGATTTTTGAGACAGTGTTTTGCTGCATAGCCCAAGCTGGCCTCAAACTTAGATTCATTCTGCCTTAGTTTTCCAAATGCTGGGATTAGAGGCATGTGCCCCCATATTGATGCATCTTGGATCTACTTGTGTTCCTTGCAGCTGCCTTTCTGTCAGTTTTGTCTAGAATTTGGAGCCTGTTTGCATCATTTCACAAGCAAGAAAGGGAAAACAGAACATCCAGTATTCTTGAGATATTCTAAAAAGCATTAGTGATAGTAATGATTTTGTGCATATAATTTTTGCCTACTTATATTTGATAATTGAAAAACATTTTGTGCTATATATCCTGTGTTGTAGATACCTTATTACAATTGATGTCCTAGTCCTCAAATTGTAGTAGAGCACTGTGATTTTTAAATGCTACTACCAGTTTTCTATTTCCATTTTGTAGGCTCTTGCATTTCTTCCTTGTTTCCATTTTTTTTTTTTTTTTTTTTAAACACTTAGTTTTCAAAAAGGACTGGATGGAGTAACTGCTTTGGGATCCAACTTTCGCTATAATGTTTAGAATCCTTGTGCATATTAGTATTCTTTTTTCCCTTTTCTTTTTCTTTTCCTTTTTGGTGGTAGGAAGAATGACCACTCTTCCATTGTTCCTAGGACTAGATAGTTCTTTTTAAGGAAAAACTGTAATTCTGTTCTGGTATAAAGAATAATTTACAAATCTTTCATCAAGTTTTCATCAAGTTTGTACCACTTTATTTTGTATGTTTGGTACACATGTGGAGGTCAGAGGATACTTTCAGGAGTTGAGATCGAACACTCAAGTCATCAAGGTTCAGGGTTGGCTGTAGGCTTTTTGAAAAAAAAAATATTTTTTTTGAGACTAATATTATGTCATTTCCCTCTTCCCTTTTCTTCCTCCAAAACCTTTCCCCCTTGCTTTCTTTCAAATCCATAGCCTTTTCTATCATTAATTGTTGTTACATGCATATATCTGTGTGTATGTTAAATATAACCTGCTTGGTCTGTGTAATGCTACTTGTTACTGTTTTAAGGGCTGACTGTTGGTTATTGCATAGCCAGTGGGTGTGTTCTACCTGGAGGAAGACTGTTTCTCCCACTCTCAGCATTCCTCGATGCCTGTTAGTTCTTTGTGTAGGGTTAAGGCCTCATAAGCTTCCTCTATCCACTTTAGCATTTTTATTCTACTTTAAATAATCTTTCCCAAAGCCAGTTTTTCTTTTTGAAATGTATGTGCTAATTTATGTATGCTATCCATTAAGAGATAATTGAGAATGTTCTTATTTTACTCACACAGGTTTAAAAAGCGAATGCTAATAGAACAACTGGAGAACTTCTTGGATGAAATTCATCGAAGAGCCAATCAAATCAACCATATTAATAGCAATTAAAAGAAAATAGAATGTGGCCACTTATTTCACTGTCTTCTCCAAATACAAAGTAAATACAAGACTGTTGTAATCTTGCATTCATTCTTTGACATGCATTGTTGGCTATTTGAAATACTAAAACAGTCTACAGATCCTTTCCATCATTTTACAGTGACCTTTTCATTTTGGTTTATTTTTGTAATGTGAAAAGTATCACTATTTTTTTTTTTTTTAATTTAACAAACTAAAACTATTCTCCAAATCCTCCGCTTGTCATTGGCTCTTGCGTGTCAGTTTCCCTCAGGTTATATTTTCTTAAACCAACCTTTAAAATTGTCAGCTATGTTAAGGTTGAACTTTGCCAAAAAAAAAAAAAAAAAAACAAAGAAAAAAAATTAAAAAGAAGTTACTTTGTAATTTTTGGGGAAAAAAAGCACATACATTAAGAACTAGGTAATGTTTTGTATATACAGTTATTTTGGATATATTATTGTAAGTTGTACAAATGTATTTTGAAGAATATTTAAGAAAAGCACTTTTGTTATTCCATCAATAAATGCTCTATTTTACTCTTGTGTGGTTTAGGAAATAATCACATTTAAAGTAACTACTTAAAAATATTCTAAGACAATGGAATTTTAAAGGCCTTGCTTTTTAGCATTGAAAAAACACAACTTAATATTTGTTAAACTATTGTAATTATATGTTACATAACCTGCATTGTCTTTTTTACTATATGCTCTTAGTTTTTGTTGGCTATGCCAACATACTCCACTCTTACCTGGATGGCTATGCCTGTGACTGACAGACATGTTTTAAAAAAGAACTTTAAAAGTAGATTACTTGGGGTATTACTGTTTTTTTAGCACCCTTCAACCTTTTTCACAGGATTTGGATGACACTCAAGTTCAGCCATTAGTTAGGGCATGGAGGTTTAGGGTATGTCACATTCTGAAACAGTGTGTAGTAATTTGGTCTCTGTCATGCTTACATGAGTTCGTGACATGATGATTCAGAGGGGATCTCTTGGTTCTGACACTGAGACTGTTGTTTAGAAGATGACTGCTCATTTTGTTTTCCCTTGATTTGCAAACGATAGGGATATCTGGCACTTAGGTTCTCCATCCTCACAGGGCTGCACACCCTTAGAAAGGATGCCACCCTATGTCCTGACTCATGCACACATTCATAGATCACTGCTGTGCCTTTTAGTGGTTTGGGGGGATCCAGTAGTGAAGGTTAGGAATTTTACATTTGGAATAATTGAGGTGGGAAAAGCTTCCAAAATTATTTTTTTAATTGAATTATTTTTAGATTAATACTATTTGGAAATCACACACCCTTACAAGAAATTGTAAATACTTATGAACGAAAGCATACATAGAAAGAACATTCTTGAGATTTGCTATTTTAGTCAAGGGGATTTGAAAGTCTCCCAATACTGAAGACAAACCCTGTAAAGAAAAAGAAGCATTTAATGTGACTTGTAGTATTTTCATATAACAGTTCATTAAACATTTCTTACCTCTTCAAAATACCTGGAAATAGTTGAAGATGTAATTTAGAGACGGAATTATTGAAATAATTGCCTGTAGTCACAATGCTAAATTCAGTAGGAACTATACAAAATCCAGATTGACTTTGTGGTTGTGAATTTCATGTATTAAGAGTGAGATGAGTGGGAACACTGGAGTCATTTAAAGATACTTAAAGATAGAAATTATATAAGTCCGAGCAGTTGGGGAGCTGTCCTTGGAAGGGTCCTCATTTCACAGGCTGCTGGTGGAACAATGCTCAGATCTTTTGTTTTTCCTACATTTTACCTAATGAACCAGCAAGGGAGTGAAAATAAGATTCTTCTGTCTCTGCTCACTGCCCCCCCTCCCCTTATCTGCCTGGCATAATAGTACTCTTTACATCTTTTTTTGGGGGGGGGCTCTTTACATCTTAATACTAAAACTTAATATCAAAACTAAAGCTTAAGATCCATCTCAGACTTTTGACTTTTAAAAAATGGTGGGCAAGTTATTAAACTAGTGAAATTTCTACAGAATCCTTGTCAGCAAAGGTAGGAGTGGGGGCGCATCTGGGGGTCGGTATTTTTAAGTCTTTGAGGTCATGGAATGATGCTGTGCTGGACAGGTGGTACTCTCCAAAAGCTTAATGTTGGAATTTTTAGGTAATTTCTCTTAGCGTTCTGTGTGTTCCATTTGTTTTAACAGTGAAGGCTGAGACTTTTTTTGTTTTTAAGGTTTTTATTCATTCAGTGTTTTGCCTACATGTATTTACATGTGCACCACGTGCATGCCTGGTGCCTGTGGAAGCCAGAAAAGAAGGTGTCAGACCCCCTGGAACTGGAGTTGCATATTTTGAGTTTCCCTATGGGTGCTGGGAGCCATCTTCCGGCCCCAGCTGAAAGTTTATAATCCCTTCAGTAATCTTATCAGAAAAGTAGCCACTTTGCTTTGGGTAATGTGAACAACCACTCTCTGGAAGGAAAGGAAAAGCCACAGGCACTAAGATTTGTGGTGAATTAGGGTACAAGTTTTTGATTAGACCTAAATTCTTATTTTGATTCCTAAAGCAGTTAAAATTTATACTCTGGAAATTGTCAAGTGTCTTTTTCTAGTTCAACAACTTTACAAGGTTTTTCATACAGTTGAATTTCAAGAATCTGTTACTTCTAATTGTGCCCTTTATTGCATATAAGCTTTTGTAGTGGCCCTTCCTAGAAGTTCAAGATTAGTCCTCCCTCTTGGTTTGAGGGTTTAAAACTCCATCTTTTTGTTGATGGCTTCCACCCCTTCCTTCCCTCTCCCTCTCTCTCCCTCCCTCTCCTCCTCTCTCTTCTCTCTCTCTTGCTCTGAGTGATCAGTGCCATTTTTGTCTATTCGCAGTCAACTGGGGTTGGGGTGATCATGGCGAAATATTAAGTGGACATTTTCTGTTATGAACCCTCTTCCTAAATGACCCCCAAGTAGATTATTTCCAGGGAGTGATTATATTCTTTTTATCATGAAAAATGTTCCTTTGATTTCTAGCACAAGTTATGGCAGTATACAAATGATTCTCAGATAAAATGATGTTGACAGTATTTCCTTTTAACAATCTGTGTTAAACTATGCTAATTTTTATTCTAACTAATATTTTTTCTTTCCATGAATAAATAATATCTGATGTTTAGTTACAGTAGATCCACCTTGGCTTGATTTTTATTAATCTTGTTTCATACTGTTGTTTTAAACACTACTGAGAATTGCCAACAACTCTTAACTGAGAATCTCTTCCTTCTGAGGCCAGTAATTGGGGGAGAACAATTAAGGAAAAAAATAATTCAAAGACTATTTTCACAGTTGCTGAATTTTAGGGATATCTGCTTCTTCTGTTGTGCTACTTAGGCTAACCTCTGCCTGCCATCTTTGCACTGATAACTGTTTTGTAGTGGTGTGGAAAAGTACTATGATAAGTGTTTGGTTTTTGAGAAAGGCCTGCAACCAGCATAGAAATCTGCATTGCTAAAATGCTAGTAGTGTTTCTGGTGACTTCTGTGGCATATCTTGGCCTGAAGAAACCATCTTTTCTAAAATGATAGGACAGCAACAAGGAAGGCAAGATTTAATTGATTTGTGATTTCATGACTTTTTAAGTATCTAAAGCAGACATCTACTCATCTGAAAAAAGTCAGCATTAACTACAAATAAATAGAATGAAAAAGTAAAAGCCAGAGGTTCCTTTGTACTTCGAAATCACAGCAGCTAGGAAAACACCATAGAAAGCACTAGAAGAAATGCTTATTTGAGTTAAACATTAATTTGACTTAATGGATAAGTAAAATTAGATTGCTAGAGAGATGAAGATAAATGTCTGCATCCAAATTTTAAGAGTCAGTACCTGTGCTGTGTTCTCTCAGAAGAAAGATGAAGGGCCGATCTGCTTTAAAAGCAGGAGTCCGCGACCTCCTTAGCAGCAGCACAGCTGAGAAGAGAATAGACCCTGTCACGTCTCCTGTCACTGCTCCTGTCACTGCGAAGCACATACAGATGTAGATACACAGGAACTAAACTATGTATCTCAGTGACATTTTACTGTGTAGTACTATGAGAGTGCAAATGGTGAAATTAAAGAGGAAAGATACTACTTATCCTGTGTCTCATTTTTTAAGGTATTCCATGAAATATCTTCCCTCAAAGGTGAAATACTAATGGGGCAATGATACTTTGTTAAAATTGGTATCAAAGCTTTTCAAAATGATTTTTGCCTTTTAAAAAAATGCTACATCACACCTGTGCTTGGGCTTAAGTGGTGTGACTTACAACTGGAGTCAGCTGGGCAGACTGGCTAGACTGGGTAGACTGGGTGAGCTGCTCCATTGTGCTTAGTGCTTGGACTTGTGGATGTACCTGTGGCTGCAGATGACTTGGTGCCCTCCTCTGAAAGCTCCATCTTGGCCTTGTGAGTTGCTTCAGAAACATAAAAGCCATCTTGGCCTAATTTGCAAATGACAGAAACAAAGTGATTTATTTATGTTTTCTGTACACATCATGTATGTGTTTAAAGACTCATAGGTAAAACTTCAAGTACTCAGTGCTGCAAGAATACACAGAGTGATTATAGAAAACTGCCAAGCTTAATTATTGTTCTACAACTCTCAAAAGTTTATTCACTAAATTTAATATGGCTTCACCCTTAGTAGAGACTGAACTCAAAGTTAATTTAAAATAATATTAAAGTCTTTATATTCTAAAACTTAGGTATGTTATTAGGCTCTCAAGAATATGTTATAAAATAGATTCTATTGCCCAGGAACAACTTCAACAAGCTTTTGCGATAACTTCCCCTTGACTGTCTTCTTGGGCTGTAGCTTTTAAGAAGACACTGAAGATTAAAGTCATAGGATTATATTATGAAGATAATCCAGTGTTAGGAATGCCCACTGTTCCATGACTACATCCTGGGGAGCTGGCTGTGCTGCTTGGCTAGTTAGCTCACCTTAAGGATTGGAACCTGCTGAGAACTGTGAGGTTATAGCTATATGTATGTGCTGACAGTTTCAAATATAAGCTTAGCAATTAGTGATGAGAGAACTTAGAAGGCTCGGCAGATTTACACATGTAGCCATAAAAGGTGAAGGTGGGCATGTAGAACTAAGACTAAGCTGCCCAGCCCTTCCGTTTCAGAGGAAGTACTAATGGGATGCCGCACACCCCATGAGAACTGAGAATATCCAGGTTTCAGACCCAAGGCCCATTTCTACTCAACCCCCTCTATTCAAGAAGCTGCTCTGTAGCACACCATCAGAGAGACGTGCATAATTAACAGTCATTTTGATGTATTTTGGGAAGCTTTCCTTGTTAGATTGGTCTGCACTAGTGCACATACAAGGAGATGGCCCATCGAGGTCATATGAAACTAAAAAGGAGCCTAGGATACAGATCGTTGTGTATCATCATTGCAAGGAAACAATGGGATATCAGGAAATGGGAATTTTCACTGTAAGGAACAACTGTTTGCTGGCAGTAGAGGATGGGCAAGTGCCACAGGAAGGAAGTCAGTAGATATTCACCCTGGTACCAGTGGGGAATCAAATTGTTTAACTGTGGTCTTTTTCTGCTTGACTTTGATTGAGAGAAGAAACAAGATTTTTCTGTTAATGATTATTAGCCCCTTCTAGCCCACTGAGCAAATAGTGCCAAAATTAAAGAGTTTTATAAAAAGCATCTTTGTCAGTTGAGGTTTTACTGTCTGTGACTTCATTACTATTAACACTGTCTGAACACTTTGATGTGATTATAAATGAGAACAGCTTCCCTCTGAAACCCCTTGGCAGCTAACATACAGCAAATCCAAATACATCTTCAGTAAGCTAGGTTGGGCTGTTTTCAGTGTGTCTTTGAAAAGGCAAGTGAATTGCTTAAGTAGCTTTCCCACCCCACCAGATTGTAATAATGACCCGGTAATTGTTGATGTTTGCATAACCATAGCTGAGTCTACTCATAGCTAAATGCCACCAACAGAACATCTTTGAAGTTCTTTGGGGAGAGTTGACATTTCATGACTAGTAGACTAGTCCATGTTCTTCCTTTATCTTATATTTTGACTGTAGTTTGCTCACTTTTGTCATGTGACTATTGAAATATGCCACTAATGAAATAACCAGGAAAAGCTGAGGGGTTTTCTTGGCCTTTGATTATCTGAGTTGTTGGCATCCATCTGCTTAGTGCCATTAAAGGTCACAACCCGTTTCCCCAAAATTTGCCCTCAGAATCATTATAGGTGTTGTTCTGTAGAAAAGGCTCCTTTAGTTAATGTGGGAGATGCAGGTTAATGGAGCCCACATTGTTGTGAGGATGAAACTTTCTTGGAGCTGCTGATTTGTTAATGTTTGCAGAGTGGTTCCAGCAGGCCCGCAGTACATAGCTTTCGACCCTGAAGCAACCCTTACCTCCCGTTTATCCCAATTTACTAACCAAACTTTCTGGAAAGCATGTCCCAGCCAATTACATGTTGCACAGCAAATGTGAGGGGTTCTGCTGCCCTCCTTTCCATTCCTCTTCTGTGGCACTGCCTATTAAGGATTACTCTTCCCTCTTAGACTGTTAGCTCTAGCAAGTAGAAATTACCACATTTACTTTATTACTTTGCCCAACTTTTAGAATAATGCTTAGTCCATACACGTCAAAGAAATGATGGTTGTGTTTCTCAGGAAGGACGAAGCACAAGGATTTAATTCCCACCCCTTTGGTTGGTAGATACAATCATTCTTTTGTATACTGTTGGTCACACATTTGTAAATCATTGTCTGCATTTTGACCTCAGTTCCTCATCAGGACAGAGATGGGACATCATTTGCTTCCTTTTGTCTTTCATGCTTTGACTTAGCTACTACGAAATGAAGGGTAGGTGTGTAATGTACCATTGCAGCTAGCCCAGGATATAGAAAGTGTTGGGAAGAATCTTGGGTGGCTCAATTAGCTTCAGCTGGTTACTTTCTCCGTTCTTCCCTTTTTCTGTGCAGTGTTGTTTGTACTTCCTATGGCCCAAGTTAATTTCGTGCACTCTAGATTACTCAAAGTCATTGCATATAGTAGCTTAAATTTCTTACTGGCAGAAATTGGAAGCAGACTATCTGCTTATGAAAGCAAAGACAAAGATAGTTTCAATCTTAAGAGTTTTGAGTTTGTACACACAGAAGACCTCCTCAGCTGGAGGTGTGAGTTTGTATTAAAGCCTGCTGATGGTCCTTAAGGAAGGGGAATGTTCAGAATAGGTGCCTCACTGTTCTCTCCAGTGAGGAGGAGATTGGAACAACTCAATAACATTGTAATCTGTAGAGATAAAGGTGTCAGTGGGGAGAGAGAGCTATATCTGGGCTCAGGGGAGCTTTGAAATACTGAGCTCTTAAACAAAATGATGCCAAGAAGGAACAGAGAAGTGATTTTTAGCTGGGAAAGGAGAATTGTGAGTGATTCTGGCTTTGGGACCGAATGGAAAGAAAAGCTTTGTTGGGCTTCCTCAGTAATCCAAAATGTGGTGACCCTTTGTTAATTGAAGAGAGGATGGCTCTGTTTTCTGATCATTTCTTCTCTTGTAAAAACTGCAGATAAAGGTGCTTGCCTCAAATCTGATGACCATGGTTCAATCCTTGGAACCCACATAAAAGTGGAAGGAGAGAACTGATGTCACAGAGTTGTGACCTGCACATGTGTGGTTCATGTGCTCCCTCTAACCCAGCTTGCACACAAAATTTTTAATTAAGACATTGGGTAATACAATTGGTGAGGTGGGTGGTAGCCTCCCATTTGTTTCAATGGCCTTCTCTTTACAATAGGCAGAAGCTCACTTTGGTACTGGCATGAGTCATCTTGGATTATGTTTAAAGAAGGGCATCAGAAAGCAATATCTTAGTTGGCAAGCTATATCTATGAAGGGGTAGATATTTAAAACATTTGACTATCACTAAATGTCTGTCCCAGTGACTCAGCATCACTACCATAGCAAGAAAACAGCCTTATTTTTATTATTACTTGTTTTTTGAGACAGGGTTTCTCTGTGTAATAGCTCTGGCTCTCCTGGAACTCACTCTGTAGACCAGGATGGCTTCAAATTCACAGAGATCCACCTGCCTCTGCCTCCTGAGTGCTGAGATTAAAGGCATGCAACACTACTGCCTGGCAGATTATTTTTAATAAGTGTAAGCTGCTTAATTAATAAAAGCAGGTGTTGGGTCATTGTTTGCTGACTTCTTTATTACTGGAACAAAACAGTGGAAGAAGATTGTTGGGTCTCATCAGTAAAAAGCATGAATAAAGCTCCATATTAACACATGCTGAATTATTAAATAGGCCAGATCTGTGAGCCTATAATTATGTTGGTTTGAACAAATGTAAGGAAATGAATTGCATTAGATGTGAGCCATCTCAACGGTACTCATAAGACTCAGCAACAGGCTGAGGTGATGGCTCATTTGGTTAAGAGCTTGCTGTACAAGCATGAGAACCCAAATTTGATTCCTGAACCCATGTTAAAAAGCCAAGGGACATTGTGCATGCATCCAGTTCCAACACTGTATGGGCTAGGAGGAGTACGGGAGAAAGGAAGTGGAGTCCCATAGCTTGCTGCCCAGTGGAGCCTAATCCCAGTGAGAGACCCTGTCTCAAAAAATGGGATCACTCATAGGCCATGGGTATTTTTGCTTATAGTGGGACTGCAAGATTCATGTGAGGACCACTGCTGTTTAAGGGCACAAGATTGACATTTGAGTATGTCTTTCTCAGATGCTGGGAAGAAAGGCTGGAAATTATGAATGAGCAACAGTAAAACGGATTAGTGCAATAGTGTGGAAGAGAGGGCCAAGAATAACCTCAAAGCTGCCCACCCCCTGGGTACTGAATCTAGAACCCTGAAGTTTTTAGTTTGGATGACTAAAAGAGTAATAGAATCTCCACTAGCTACAGGGATACCATAGCTGAGTTCTGAAGCCTTGAGAAGACAAAATGATGATTGCTCATAATTGAAGATAGAATTTCGTAACTTGGCTGTCCCTCCTTGCCTTTGATCATTTTGCTGTTGTGTTTTTACTTTCTGTTAATAAGGAAGATTTCTGGTTGAAATTTTCAACTAAGCCAGCAGTATTGCCTTTTGTCTAATTGTATATCAAGTATTGTGGACAGGAGAAAACTTGACTGTTATCTATGTTTAGATAAGAGGTGGTAGAGGGGTTTTTGAGAGGGTGTGTGTGTGTGTGTGTGTGTGTGTGTGTGTGTGTGTGTAGATGGAATCCAGAACTTTGTGCATACTCAGCAAGCACTCTACTAGCCCCAAGATAGCAAATTTTTAGTACTCTAATTAGATATGTCCTGCCATGCTTTATTTACTAAGTAACTTGCAGTTGTTCTGTCTGGTCACACCTAAAGTACAAGCCAGGACTTGAAGATCAAAGTCCCATTATTTTCTGTGATTAAGGAAAATTCTGAGCAAAGTTTTGGTACCAGGTTTTCCAGTGGTCTGCTGTTTAAAATGGTAACTTTCAAGTTCATCAAGTAAAGGCAATGTCAAGACCAATGAGAATGTCTGCGGCAGTGTTCTCTCCTCACAGATAATCTGTAGAGTAGGTAGACACAATCCAGGGCCTTTTGAGTTGGCAGAAGTTGAGACAGTGGTTCCCTCAAGAAATTTTCAAAGTAGATGTTACCATTCATTTCCCTTTCATGTGCAATGTAAGCTCAGACCATGGGCAAACATGGCCCCTATTGATCATCAGTAGTATGTCAACTATGGGGAAAAAGTTGAGCATGGATACTAAGAAGAAGAGCGTTTTAAGGCAAAATCATGAAAGCACAGAAAGTTTGAGGAATGGATGGAGGAAAGGTTTGTGCTTAGCTCATTACAAAAGGCAGGCAGAGTTAAAGGCAGCCAGGAAAGACTAACGGGTAGAAACGGGATGACCATGGTGCTGATGAGAAAGTAGAAAGCATAATGAAGGTTCTGGTGCTGTCTCTAGTCTTCATGAGAGTCTGGTCATGGCAGAGATGAGGAGGGCTTGTTGCCTATGGCCACCTGCTCCACTGTGAAGGTGGTTTCCAATTCCAGCTTCATGTCCCCAAGGAGCATTCCTCACACACCAAATTCAATCAAAACCTGACTGTTAGCAGAGGCCCCACATTCCTAAATAAAGCCAACCACTTGATTCTGTTATGCAAGTGTTTACTGTCAACAGCTCTATGGAAACAATAAAGGTCCTTTAATCAGAGTATAACAAAGCTGTCCCAAACACAATTCCTCCAAAAGATTGGAAGAATTGAAAAATTACCTGAAATTCCTTTCAAGTTAGCTTTGAGTGGGTCAAACAGATCAGTGATACCCCATGATCTTAAAATGCTTTTTAAGTCAAACTGATTTTGGATCCGAAACCTGTAAAACAAAAGCAACCTGTCAATTGCTATTTAGAATTCACACTTCTTTCATATGAACTGAATCAAATATGAGGTTCTAACTGGAGGTCAGTGCACCCTGGACTCCCACCCCACTGTATTTTTCATTGTTCCTTCCCTTGAGTCATCCCTGGGACTAAGCTGACTCCTCTGGGCTTTCCCCCTGCTTTGTCTATACTGCTCATTTGTGATAGCCCTGTTTCCCTTGATAAACAACTCTCTATTCCTCAGCTGTTACCTTCCTACTCAGGTTTTCTGTTTCAAAATGGTACTAGAGATAGGACCTCCTGCATACTCAACAAATATTCTATTACTTGACCTCCACCTCTAGCCTAGTGACTCCTGGTTCTTGAAGCCCAATTTGCAAAGTTGTACTCTTAGGGTATACAGAACAGTCTGCTTCCTACTAATATTCTTTATGACCCCATAAATGACCTGAGAAGAGCAGCTGCCTCAGCTCATTTTTATTAATAATATTTAGTGAGTGCTGATGCTATGCTAGACACTATGAGAACTTCATAGAAATTAATTCATCTTCCTATAATGGCTATTATTCCTTATGCAGTAGATGGGAAATTCAAGGCATAAAGTATTTAAGAAACGTGCCCAAGAATGAGTATGCAATGCACCTAGTTCAAAGCTGGGCTATGGGTGTGTGGAGCCAAGTCACAATCACTTGGACTTCACTCTTGACATTTGGGTAGAATCTCAGACATAATTGATGCAAAAAAAAAGTAGCTTTAGTACCTTGTATATCTTTTTCTACTGTGTAACATTTTCATGTTTGCTGTGTGCAGTATGTGCCTTTGATGTGCAGCAGAGAATGAACTCAGCCTTGAATTGCCCAGTAACCACTGAGAGCAGAAAGAATCAGCACACCAACATTTCCCCAGGACAAAGCACTTATTTGCTGTTGAAGAAGCCTTCAAATAGACTGCTATTGCTATTTGTCTTTGAAAATAAAAAAATTGAAATATAATTCAAACCGTCTTTTGTATAAACCATACATAATTTTAGAAAAACAAAAAAGTATGCTGACATATTTCAAACTATTTGGCTCACTTCTGGAATTGTCTTAAGCATAGAAAACATCCTTTTTGAAACCCATAAGCATTAAATGTAATGATTAGTACTATGAACCTGGCTTTTTAGTTTGTTTCTTCTCACCAGGAACTAATTGCTTTACAGACTCAGACAAGTTGCCTCTATATCCTTATTGTATTTTTATGTGAAATAAGCATGGCAGTAGTAAAATCTAAATAGAGTTGTGACAACTAGGTGAAAATTAGTGTTCAGTACAATGCCCAGCATGGCCTAGGCACTTAGCATTGTGTTTTAACTGTGGTTTCATAATAATATTAAGAAAGTTAAAGTCTGCTTGAAACCAAAGATGTGGTGGGTGGGAAAACTGAATAATATGTTTTAATAAAAGCGACAAAAGTCAGTCTGATTTCAAAAGATTCCAATGATATCCCTGGAATGTTTATGTTTATGAAAGCAGAACTACAAGAAATGGCACAGTAACTTGAGCAAACAGCAAAGAAGCTGCCTGCCCCATACAGAAGCTAGGAATTAAAGCAAGATATTAAAGAAAGTAAAGCCATGTTCCATGAATTCTCAACAACATAGTAGGATTGACTTGAAATAAATTGAGTCCAAAATGAATTCAGCATCACAGAAATCCTGCCACGACCAAGTAGAATTTATTGCAAGAATGCAAGATGTGTTTAAGACATGAAAATAAGATAACACATGTTAATAAAGTAAGGGATTATGATCACATTGTTATCTTAACAGGTGCAGAAAAAGCTTGTATCAAAATCTAACACCTTTTCATGATTAAAAACCAACAGGACTTGGGGGGAATGTTCAGTGATAGAACATGTGCCTAGCTTGATTGAACCCCACTACTGAAAACAACAAAAAATAATGCCCAAATAAAACACTCCAAGAAGCATCAAATATTCAGTCAACTTGGGACATGTGATAACTCAAGATGATGAAGAGTGTCTACAAAATCCTAACACCTAGCACCTTTCAAGTTCCCATCTAAGATAAAGAACAAGACAAGAATACCACTATCATCACTTCTATTTGGCCTTGTGCAGGAGGATGGGAAAAACAGTTACACAAGACTGATAAAAGCATCCATATCAGAAAGGAGGTGAAGCTAGGGATATAGCTCAGTTGTTACAGCACTTGCCTAGCATGCAAGAGGCCCTGAGTTCAATCCCCAGTACAATGAAAAAAAAAAGTTGTAGGATCAAATAGTTTTAAAAAGGAAGGAGAAACTATCTGAATTCAGAGATAACTTGATCTTGTACACATAAGAAGACTCTTCCTAAATCTCTTGATTTCTAGATTGACTGGTGTTCTAGGAGCCACAATGACACAACACTATAGAATAAAAGAATCTATGCCCATAGAATCAAACAGAGTTCAGAAATAAATTCATATATTCGGCAATCAATGCTGACAGTGATGTCAAGACAACATAATGAAGGAAAGAATGATCATTTCAACAAATGTATAGGATATTGGGTCAATCACCACATTGTAACACATGAAGATTTGGCCTCTTTACACCAAGTGCCATTGACTCGCAAATAACATGGGCTTCAACGGATGGGTCCACTTAACATTGAGTTTTCTTTTCTTTTTGGAAAATTTCCAACAATTTGGAAACTTCACTGGTGAATTATGCAGCTTAGGAAAATAATGCTGAGGGCATGTCATAGATATATAACACTTATTGTCTAATTTGCCATTCACTACCAGAAGATAGGTGCAAACTTACTAGAACAAGTTAAGCCTAACATACACTTAGAGACTACCACAGGCATCAGCTTCACTCTCTTACTCTTGAAAATGTGAGCAGATGCAAAGATGATTTGCGGAGGCATAACTGCATAAGATTGCCACCAGCCTATTAGACTGCTATGGTAACTTTAGAGCCTCTTCTGTTGAACATCTGCAGTGCCCCCCACTATTCCATGCTGATCATCTCTGTGAAGGTGGCCAGTTAGAAGTGTTCTCCCATGGGCCTCATGTATTTTTAACTATACATATTGCACACAAAATACATACCGTGTGACTACTTGATATTGGGATAAGAACAGTCAAGAGCAGGGCTATTAGTAGTTGTGTGGGAGCCAAAAGTTATATGCAGCTTTCCTACAGCAAGGGAGGTTGGTGTCCCCTGGCTCTCAAGTTGTCAAGGGTACAATAGTTAATTCACAGTGGATCAAAAACCTAAAGTGGGAGTGAAATCAATAAAACTCTTAGAAAAACTAGGCACAGATCTTTGAGACTTTAAGCAGGCAATGGTTTTTAGGAATTGCACAAAACAGTCTCTTCTAGAAATGGCTGCATAGGCAAGACCAGGACAATGACAGTATTAATGAACCTGTTAACGTGGAAGGGGAAATTTTTCTCTGGGCCACACCCCCAGGTAAAGAACTAGAGGCAGATAATGACTGTTGTATATAACAATAATAGCATTTGAGGAGGGGCATAGGAGGGGCTCAAGAGAGGATAGCTAGGAGGGCCTGGAAGGAGGAAAGGGAGGGAGGAAAGTGATATTATTCCATTCAATTAAAACATTTAAATAAAAAAATAGTGTATACGTGCACTATAATATTAGTCAGCAACTAAAAAGATGAAATATTAAAACTTTGTGCTAGGTGGAAAAAAGCCCAATAAAAAGGCTAACACTAGTTTTGATTTGCATGAAATATCCCTAAAAGACAATCCATAGAGATAGAGTAAAATAGTGGTTGCCTAGCAATGAGAAGTGATGACTAATGAATATGGGTTTCTTGTTAAGGTAATAAACATCTTTCAGAACTTGGAGTTGTTTGGGGGTATAGCTCAGTGGATAGAATGCTTGCCTTGCATGCATGAAGCCCCAGCACTGCATAAGCCAACTGCGCTGGTGTACATCTATGAGTCCAGCATTTAGGATCCAGAGACAGAAGGATTAGAAGTTTAAGGTCATCCTTAGCTATGTGAAACACTTTCAAAAAATTATAATTAGTGTTCATGACTGCACAATTTTGTAAATATACTAAAGAAGACATGCAATGTGGATCTATCTATCTATCTATCTATCTATCTATCTATCTATCTATCTATCTATCTATCTATCTATCTACCTATCTACCTACCTATTCATTGAGACAGGGTCTTGCTAAATAGCTATGGCTATCTTAGAACTAACTGTGTAGACCAGGCTGGCCTCGAACTCACAGGGATCTGCCTGGATCTGCTTGCCTCTGTCTCCCGAGTGCTAGGATTTAAGGTGTGCACTACCACACTCAGGTAATGTTCGGGATTTGAAATGTGCACTTTAAAAGTGACTTTTATGAGCACTATATCCCATTGAAAAGAGAGAGAAAATGTTCTTAGAAAAGTGTTGCACATCATTGTGGCATGCAGCTTCAAAGAAGAGCAAAACTCGCTGTGGATGTATGAGTTAAGTAGTTTGAATATTGCTTGGGTACATCCCTACAGGTTCTTGTGCTGGAAGCTTGGCTCCCAGGGTAGTGGTATTGAGTTGGTGGGGCCTTTGGAATTCGGGGCCTAATAGAAGGTAACCACTCAGGGCAGCCCTTGGGAATATCAACATAGTTCTGCTGTTGTTTTCCATGAAAGTGGTTCTCAAAGCAAAAGAGGAAGTCAGACCCTAAATCTCTCACATCCTTTCTTGCCCTGTGAAGGCTTCTGCGGCCATTTATTTCATCATCCATGTCATGATACAGAGCAGAGGAGATGCTGGTTCTGGGCTCTTAGACTTCTGGAACTATAGTGTGGGTATGTGTGAGAAAGAGAGACAGAGACAGAGCCAGAGAGAGATAGAGACAGAGAGATAGAGACAGACAGAAACAGAGACAGACAGACACAGAGCCAGAGAGACAGAGAAACACAGAGAGAGACAGAGATATGATAAACTGAAAAGTAAACTAATTAGATCTGGATTTAGACATATACCTTGGACCATGGTAGACACAACCAGGTTCTTGTTTTTTTAGACAGGATCTCACTATGTAACCCTGTTGGCCTGGGCTGTTCTATATTCCTAAACACATTACTTTCTAGTTTCAGGCATTGTTTTTCAAACCAATACAAAGCAGGCTGATACAAATCATATCTAATATTGTAATGTTTTCAGTATTCTCCTCTATAGACCTAGAACCAAACATTTTATTCATTAAATCTATATTTGACAATGTTAGTCATTTCTGTGGAGTATGGGTATGATTGCATGATGATGGCTATAAATGACCTATAAACATCCATTCTTAGTTTTCTTGATTATTTAGTATGTTAAATAGTCTTGATGAAAGCTGAGGATCCATATACATTTATTTTATAAGTAAATGATTACTCTGGGAGGCAGCATCATAGTTCATCTAAGAGTACTGCTTGGTGATGTTCAAACTCAAGCACACCCACTGGTGTGCAACAACACAAATTACTGTCTACAAGGTGGAACAGTTTTGGGCTCTCATTCAGTAAAATCTATATGATGACCACAGAGCACATTGTACTAAATGGTGAATGAATAATTTGAGGGAGCCAGAGGTAAATTCTTACTCAAAAGCTGGCTTAGTAGTGGGATGTAATGGCACATGCCTTTCAACCTGGGCACTAGAAGCAGAGGCAGGTGGATCTCTGTGAGTTTGAGACCACCCTGATCTACATAGCAAGTTCCAGGCTAGCCAGAGCTACATAGTAAGAATCTGTCTAAAAATCAAGTAAACAAGCAAATCACAAGAACCTGACTGTGTCTATCATGGTCCAAGGTTCATGTCAAAATTCAAACCTATAGCAGTTTTAACTTTTTGGTTTATTCCCTAAAGCAATGTTTCTCAACCTTTCAATATTGTAACCCTTTAATACAGTTCCTCATGTGGTGGTGATTCCTCCAACCATAAAATTATTTTTTTTCTATTTCATAACTGTAATTTTTCTAGTTATGAATCATAATATAAATGTTTGCTATGCAAGATATCTGATATGGGACCTTCATGAAAGGGTTGATCCCCCAAAGGGGTCGTGACCCACAGGTGTAGAACTACTGCCCTAAAGAGTTTACAACTAGGCTTTCTGGTTGGTTGGTTTTGTTTCTTTGGTCTGCTCTCTCTCTCTCTCTCTCTCTCTCTCTCTCTCTCTCTCTCTCTCTCTCTCTCTCTCTCTGGTGTGTGTGTGTGTGGTGTGTGTGTGTGTGTGTGAGAGAGAGAGAGAGAGAGAGAGAGAGAGAGAGGGGTTGGTTTTGTTTTGCTAAAAATATTCTATTAGTCTTGGCTTAGATGCTTGATACCTTGGAGTGATTACATATATTTATCAGAACAAGGTTGTTTGAGTCATTGTGAGACCTTCGGACCTCCTCCTCCTCTTCTTCCTCCTCTGCCCTGTGTTTTCAGGGTCACTGCTGAGGGCTTGGGAGGATGTCACTGTGACGTTCTCTCTTCAGAGCTGAGTGTTTCCAGGGGATTCTTCTTCCATTAGCCACTCCAGGCCAACCTACTCATCTTCATGTGAGAGCAGGTTCTTCTCTGGGCTGCACTTTCTCTCCATGCTGAGGCAAGAGCAGCCTTCCCTCCTGCACTAATTATTCCCAAATGTCACAAGATCAGGGCCTCTGGTAGGGGCTGAGCATTTGGCTTTGAGAGAGGGGTTTTGTCTTGGTTCTGAGTTCACCTTTGGCTCTTCATTATGCCTGATCTCATTTTAGACCTGGGCCCTGCCTCCTTGGGGCTCTCCTTGTATGTTTTTGCTCCAGGAGATGGGCTTATTTTTAACTGCCCTAGGGAGCATTGCCAAGGCTTTTGCTTTTACCCACTGGGAGCCCCGGGACTTGGAGTGTGACCAAGGCCCCAAGTGGACAGGAGTATGAAGAGTTCACGTGCTGCAAATGAGCTCCTGGACAGCAACACTATGCACTTAATGCTGACCTACGAAGTTATGCTGAACCTTCTCAAATTGCCAGACAAGCTTATCATTTGAAAAACACTAGTAAGAACCCTTTTGTAAAACAATGAGTTTTGCTAACATCTTTGCTTTGGAAAATAAGTGCTAGCTCTGTCATTAGATTTTTTTTTTTTCAGTGTGTATTTGTATCTACTGGTTTGTCTTCAAGGAAGGAACCTCTCCACTTAGAACGAATGTATCTTCAGCACAAAGATGTCAAGCCTTGCATTTACTAGCTAATAGAGACAGGCTCCCATTAAATTGCTCAGGCTAGGTGGAACCACTCTGTAGCACAGGCTGGCTTTGAACTTGCTGACTACAGTCATCTTGATTGTCTAGATTTACAGTTGTACCACCATGCCTGGAAAAGTCTTGAATTTTCCTGTTCTAATTTGGCTTCTTACTAGAATTACATATATGCTTTCTCAGTTACACAAGCCATCTTTTCTCTTTGGTTCGGGGGCAATGACAGCTGTACCCACAAGGGTGCTTCCTTGAACTTCTTCATTTCACAGTGACACACCTCTGGAACAAGGAGGTAGGGACTTGCATCAGCCCAGTTCTCACAGTTTATCTCAGGAAGACCCAGAAAGTTAATTCAACTGTATGTAACATGATCTACTTTGCAATGATTTTAAAATCGATTCAAACCCCAGGGAACTTCTCCTTGGCCTAAGCTCATTTGACAAGCTGGCCCAGTGGGAGGATGGGCCTTGGAGTCTGACCACTGCACTCAAAGTGTAAGCTCCACTGACCACCATAGTAATTCCCCTGTAAGGAAGATGTAGCCACTCACCTGGGGAGGAACACATCCATCCTGGTTCTCTTCAGCCTGGTGGCCCAGAGGTGGATGACTCTGGCTGTGAGGTGTGGTTCAATTAGGTCCAGAGGGGTGTCCTTGTTTTGGGGAAGCACCAGGAACAAACTGGCCACCCTTCCCAGGTACAACAGCTCCAGAACATTTACCTTATGGCCTGCAGCATCCTGGAACTGGCCTAGGGGTTTAGTGGGTCAGGAATTAGCTCTGTCCTAGGAGCCAGGGAAAACAATGCCACAACCTGGAGTAGGCAGACTTACCCCGGCAACAGTAAAAAAATGAGAGCAACAGTAAATCAGAGTGCTAATCTCAGCCTCAGAAAGCAGCCTGAGACTGGGAACTGTTGGATGACATGGCCCTTTTACTAATCCTAAAGCCCCCTAAGATCTCCCACACGGTCTTACTCAAGAACACACAGCAACTGGGCCTGCTGAGGCATTGTCTTGAGGGAGCCTGTCCAGCCTGGACTTATGGGGGCCCAGGCACTTTGTGTTTCATCTTGTCTTTAAGAAAGGGTTTAAATCTATAGTTCCTATGAAAACTTCCCAACTCTGAAACATTCCACAGACCCAACAAAACATACATCCTGGCTGGATTTGACTTGAGGACTGATGATTTTTAACTGTGACCTAAACAGATAGGTCTCAGGATGGGTAGCTGGGTGTTTGTGGGCAAAGGAAATTGCTTGTTAAGACAAGTCCAGGGACTAGGCAGAGTGTGGCTGCTGAAGGATGTGATGGGACAAGTGGCAGATAGCGGAAGATGCTGAGCTGCAGGAGGGATGGGGGCTGGTGCAGGATGTAGGGAGAGAGATGGAGATGAGTGTTAGGTGAACCCACTGCATGCTCTGGCTCATCCTTAGCACAGAGCCCGCTGGCATCTCCAGCACACACAAGGCCACCAGGCATCTTGCTGGCACTGGGAACCTCCCCCACTGAATGGGACAAGTAACCATAAGCAGGAGGGCCACACGGAACAATGGCATTTCAGGGCCAGGAGGTTCTGTAGTCTGGAGGCCTCTTAGCCTTCATTTGGTCCTGGTTGGGTGTTATGCCATGGAAGTGTCTTCTAGGAGAGGTGTTT
The DNA here is from genome assembly GCF_003668045.3 of Cricetulus griseus. Taxonomy (NCBI): domain Eukaryota; kingdom Metazoa; phylum Chordata; class Mammalia; order Rodentia; family Cricetidae; genus Cricetulus; species Cricetulus griseus. The sequence goes on along the minus strand of NW_023276807.1, from coordinate 217,685,333 downwards.
GGTCCAGGTATTTTTAATTTTACATGAACATGTTCATACACAGTGCACAGGCCAATGCCAAGCATGAAATTGGCTTCTCTTCCATATCTGTGTCCTCAGTATCCAGATGGGTACACCAAGGCCCCTCTGTAAGTCTCCTGCTACTCTGGACTTTCCTTCAGTCCACCCATAGCCCAGAGAATGGGCGCCTCTGGAAACATGTAAAACAGAGGCCCCTCCCCTCTCTTGTTTGAGTTGCTGGGTTTCCTCCAATTTTCTGAATGTGGGGATGGAGGAGGACTCACCATAGCTGACCTCTGTCACTTGGTGCATCGCAGGGACTTGAAGGACGAGGCCTTGGGCGCAGGTGAAAGGCAGGGGCTGCGAGGCCATGGAAGAGAATCTCCTCTGCCAGGTACTTTGGAAGGTCATGGTGCCCATGATGGAGAGCTGAGTAGACAGGGCACCAGCCTGGCCCCACAGTGGGCTACCCGGGCCCTCACCTATAGATAGAAGGCATTCTCTGTCTCTGTCTCTCTCTGAGTCTCTCTCTGTCTCTGTCTCCCTCCCTCCATCTTGCCCCCCCCAGCCCCCACTTCATGTTATTTTCAGTTTACCACAAAAGCTTTAATTCCTTATGCTGCCAAGGGACCCACAGCCACCAGCTGCTAACTGGCTTTTAACTTATTGTCATGGAAATGAAAGTGAGAACATGAGCTCAGAGTGGGTCTCCAGTGACTATACTTCTGCTCAGGGAGCAGTGAGGCACCTTAGAATTGATTGCAGCCTTCTTGTTAGCATGTATGCATTGTGGCTTCCCTCCCTGTTTCTAACTGGTGTCCAGAATGCCCCTGGTTCCATTGAGTCATTTCCCAGAGATTAACAGGCAGTCTCCCCAGGCAGATGCTTACACGGATGAGCTCTACGACTGGAGAAGACTGCACTCTGTCACCCCCACCTTGGGGCCCACTAATTGCTGAGTAGCATCCCTCACCACACCTTTGCTGAGGCAACTATGATCAGAGCACAGTTTGGGGAGGGCTGTGGTTAAAATTGCATGTAAGAACAGGAAGGAGCAAGCAGACCATTCCTACAGAGACAGTTTCTGTTCCAGGCCTTCAACTGTTTAATAAATACAGGTGTGCTAGGTTCTTCCTAAATGCTTGAAGAAATCTCCTTGACTTTTTGTTGTCATTCTTCATTTCCCAGATGAGAGGAGTGAGGCTCAGGGAAGTTGTTGTCATACTACCATCCACCCAATCACCCGCCAAAAGATGCTTGCTTTTGAATCTGAGCAGATGGGCTCCGTAGTCATTGCTTTGGATAGCTATACAAGTCCTTTTTCTTAAAGGGAAGCCAGGCTGTGAGTTGAGAATACCTATGTTGGATTTTGAGTGGGTCTCCTGGCAGCTTAAGGAGGATATAGGGAACCACTCCTTAATTTAAAAAATATTTTAACAATGTGTCTGTGTGTTTATCTCTGTTTTGGTATGTACCCATGAGAGCAGGTAACCTTGGGTGCTAGAAAAGGGCATCAAGGGGCTGTTAAAGGTAGTTATGAGCTACCTGGCCCACCCTCTTAACAGTTGAACTATTTCTCTATCTCCAGGGACTACTCCTTGTGAAGTAAATTGCCAAAGACAGCATTGAGCATTTGAAAATATTGAGGGAGTGCAGCATCCAGTCCACCTGTATCCCAGCTTTCTGTTCTGCTTTTAAGCAACGCTGGATCTTGAACACTCTCCATTTATCTGAGTCTTTATGTTTACCAAGAACACTGCAGCCAAACTAACTGGATCGGAATCTTGGCTTGGTGGCGCACGGGCAAGCAAGAAATTCAACCCTTGGTGCTTCAGTTCCTCCATTTGTAAAATGAAGACAGCCCCCACCTTTTAGGATTAATGGGTGAGTGAAATGGAATCAAATTTCAAACCACACTAAGTGCATAAATGAAAGGCTAGCAGGTGTTAGTGACTTCCACTCACTTCATAACAATCAGAGCACATGGTGGTTGCCATTGATGGTTGGATTATACATAGCAAACCTCCAATAGAACCAAGTGAAACATATTGGTTATAACTTGTCCTTGTGTGTGTGTGTTTCCTTAACCTAAGTTTCCCAGAAGCTACTTTTCTGGCCCCTGTTGTCTTTTGCTCTCACCTGGGATTAATTGTAGGTGAAAACAGAACTTGGTGAGAAATGGCCTGGGGAGAATGACATGGGGCAAATCCTGCAGGGTATCTCCAGAGGTGATATGCTCTGAGGAACACCTTTCTGTGTTTGTGTACTCAAATATGGGTGTATATGTGTGTATTCATGCTGGGGTGTGAAGAGAAGGAACAGAAGAGGAACAGGTCATCTGGGGTTGTTTCACAGAACATGTATGTCACTCAAAGATAGATCTGCCACCTCAACTTCTGCTGTAATCCAGGGCATACTAAACCTTACGATGGCTCTGACAAATGATGGGTGGCACTATTTCTTTGCAGCCCTCTGCCCTTAGCCATGCCAGGGAAGATGGTTTTCCTTTACCCATGCTCTGTCTGGGTGTGCCTTTGGAGACATCCATGGTGGTGCGGTTGGGCTCACCAAAGTCAGCTGGCTCCAGACTGCTGTTGGCCCACCGGGAGACCTGCTGCACAAAGCAGGGAGACAGAGATGCTCCGGTGTGGATGAAAAGGGTGCAGGCCAGCTCCATCCCGATGCCTTGACTGGAGTTGTGCAGTGTGGTATAAACACTGTGCAGGAACTCTCTCACTCTTGGGTCTGTGGGAAAGGAGTGTTTGTAAGTGCTTGCACAGCTCCCACCTGCAGATTGTTGATGGGGGAGGGTTGTCCTTCTGTATGCTGTGAATATACGTTTCTCTTATTGGTTAATGAATAAAGCTGTTTCAGTCAATGGACAGGCAGGATGCAGCCAGGCAGGAAGTAAAGGTGGGGCTACCAGACTAGGAGAATTCTGGGAAGAGGAACACAGAGAGCGAGTCTCAAGGGAGATGCCATGTAGCTACTGAGAAAGCAGGAGACTTGGGCATCACTGGTAAGCCAAGACCGCATGAAGATACACAGATTAATAGATATGGGTTAATAATTAAGACAGAGCTAGCCAATAAGAAGCCTGAGCCATAGGCTGAACAGTTTATAATTAATATAAGCTTCTGTGTGTTTGTTTGGGACTAAATGGTGGCAGGACTGGATGGGACAGAAACTTCAGTCAACAGATTGTCTCAGGGGTATACACCTTCTGAGTACCTCCCAAAAGTCCCTCACTGGATATGGCATAGCTACCTGAGTCAAAATCCACCTAATCCCACAGCTTAAAAGTTGGGCAGAAGACATGTTAGACCACAAACAAATTTGGAAACTGGAAGGGAGTCTGCTGATGTCTTGGAAGTGGCAAGGCTGTGCTTTCCTGAATTCCTGATTCAAGAACATTGCTGAGTTCTGGAGGAGAGTGTAGCAAACTTTTTTTGTCAGCCACCAGCTTACAAATAATGACACAGAGACTTCTTATTAATTATGAAAGCTTGGCCATTAGCTTAGGCTTGTCCCACTAGCTCTTATAACTTAAATTAGCCCGTTTCTATTAATCTATGTTCTATCATGTTGGCTCAGTTACCTTTCCTCTGTCATATACGTCCTACTTGTTTTTCACACACGTTTGGAGTCTCTCACACACCTAGATTCATCCCCTGACTTCCTCTCTCTCTGCCTGGAAGTCCTGCCTATCTTCTCCAGCCTAGCTATTGGTCACTCAGTTTTTTATTACACCAATCGCAGCAACACATCTTCACACAGTGTGCAAATATTCTGGAACAGGAGATTCTAGAGCTGGGATATGGCAGGTCCAGTGTGTCATGATGGGATTTCTATAATGAAGCTAGAGAATTATGAGCAGTTTTGTAACGATGATGGGCAGTGGCAAGCTGCTGATGTCCTAGCTAGGCTTCTGTTGCTATGATTAAGCACTACAACCAAAAGCAACTTGGGGAAGAAAGAGTTTGTTTCACCTTACAGTTTACAGTTAGTTCATCAATGAAGGAAGTCAGGGTAGAAACTCTAGGCAGGAACTGAAGCAGAAACCATGAAGAATGCTGTTTACTGGCTTGCTCCCTGCGTCTTGCACAGACTGCTTTCTTACACAGTCCAGGGCTGCCTGTCCAGGTGGCAGCACCCGCAGCAGACCGAGTCCTCCTACATCGATCATCAATCAAGGAAAATGTCACACAGACATATGTACAGGACAATCTGATGGAAGCATTTTCTCAACTTGGGCTCCTCCTCCCAGGTAAATGTATCATGTATCGGGGTAGCTGCCTGGTCACACACCTTTACCTGAGTTCTCACATCTGGGATTCTCTTGAGCCATCCCCTGCTCCCTTAAGTTGCATTGGTTGGGTATTTCATCACAGCAAAGAGAAAAATGACGATACAGCCTGGGACAGGTGTTCTGGGAGCCAGAAATAATAGCAGAGTGACTGTCCTGAAATGGATTTTTATGTCATCTCTTGTCTCCACTGAGCCTGACTTGTCCCTGCCCATCTACACACAGAGAAGCACTCTTACATATGTTCCAGAGTGTGCAATGTTAGAGTAAAATGTTAAACTTGATGCTGCCTACAAACATTGCATAGAACAGTCCAATTACAGTCCAATTACAATGAATGCGCTCAGCAACACTTCACAGTAAGGGCTGTGGCCCTCCTACTATAGGGAGGAGACTGCCGAGGCTCAGACCTGTTCATTACTTGCTTAGGGTCACTATGTTGGAGGTAGTGCTGTTTCCTCATCTTGTTGCCCTCAGGGAGAGGAATGTCTGGGATTGAGAAGACCCTGCTTGGGAGAGTTCTGTTCCCCAGATGAACAGGGGCTGTGAAGCACACAGACTTTGGGGGATGGGTACTATGTTTACTACAATCTAGAGCCTTCTAGAGGGGCAGAAGTGAATGGTCTGAGAGCAGAGATAGGGCTCTCCAAACTCTCCAAGAGGAACTTTATCTCTGCTGGCTTCTCAGCCTCCTGCCTCCAAAGTAAAAAGGTGTTGGGAGAGAACCTATAATTTAGTGGCTTTTACAGGGTTCTGAGGGAGAAAAGGAAGAAGAACATACATGATCAGGGACTGAAAATCACCCCTAAGTTCATCTGATAGGTGAATCTAAAGCTGATGGATCTGGGCTCCAGACTCTGCAGAGTTCTAGACTCTGAAAGATTCATGTCCATAAAAATCTCAAACTATGAGAAATGTCTTCCAAATACTGATATTTGGATTTTCAAGAACTCTGAAAGGGGTGAGTGGAGGTGCTCCCCAGCAGGTATGATTGGGATGGGAGGAAGATGAAGCTGCCTCTGATGAGGAAGAGAGAAAGTAAGCCTTCTACTGCTTAGAAATTGATGTAACTGCTTCCTGGCTGGAGTGGGGCTCAGGAACTGTGAAGAGAGCACAGGACTTGGAATTAACAATCTGGAGCTTGAATCCTGGCTCTGTCACCTGCCACCAGACCAGCTGAGTTTTGCTAAGCCATTTACCTCTTGTGTTAGGTAGTCTGTGAGAATCAAATGACACAGTTGTAAAAGACAACTCAGTATGCACTACAAAACATAATTCTTTGCCTGGGACTAGACCACCTTCCTTTCTGAAGCCTCTGTGCTAAAAATGTTCTCATTAATTCATCTAGAAGAATAACGAAAATGCTTAGAAGCTGGAGCATTGGGAAATTGTGCATCCCCATGGAACAAGGCCTAGAGAATCCAAGCTGGATCTGACTTGAAAGCCTCCACCCTGAGAACTAGTTTTCTCAGTACTAGAAGTTGCTATGCAAACTTCCAAGGGAGGAAAGCAGCTAGTAGTCCTACCCAGCAGAACCACACAATGACCAGCATTGCACAAAGACCCCAAAGGTATAGTAGTGGCACACATATCTTGTCAGGAACCAAGAGCTGTCTAGTTGAACTTAAGGCCCATTCAACAAGAGGGAAGTCATCTTTGGTATGGGAAACCTAGTTAGCTACATGGATCTTAGAGGAGAACCTACAACCACTACTTTACTAAACCAGCATAATTCCTAAGTACATTCCAAGCATTTATTCTTTATACCCACAAATAAGAGTAGCTCTCAACCTTCATCAAAGAAACTTCTCCTTGCAACAGATTGGAGGCCATTTACAGAACACCATGACTGGTCAAAATGTAGTACATAAATGACTCTGTAGTGCCCAGACCCAACTGATAACACCTGCAGCACAACTCCTTCACAGCGAGGGAGAGGGGGCTGAAGGACTGTAAGAATGAGAGGACTGAGAAATCTACTGTAAGATTGTGTCTCCTACAAATGACAGGGGAGTTTTGCCCATGAAATCTCAACAATAGGGCTGCCTAAAAAGACTAGAACAAGTACGGCACCAATAGACGCACTAATATAGATGGGAAATCTCATGGATCCTCAGCCCTAGAAAAAGAGCTGCAGGCAACTGAGGAATGCTGAAAAAGGAAGAAAGAGCCCTCCCCGTGGAAGAGCCTCCCCCTTATTGTTTATCCAATACCAAGTGGTCAAACCCTGAAATCATACATATACAAGTAACAGTAAATGGACTGAACAGGTTGTGATGATATATTTAGGTATTTGTGTGTGTGTGTGTGTGTGTGTGTGTGTGTGTGTGTGTGTGTGTGTGTGTGTGTTGATAGCAATTAAAAAGAGGCTACGCTTTCAAGAAGGAGCAAGGGGGTGGGATGTATGCATGGGAAGGAGTTGAGGGAGGAAAGGGAAGAAGGAAAGTAATGTAATTATATCTGAATTAAAAAATAAAGAATATATTAAAAGTTAAATTCTGTGTCTAGGTGTTTTCGTGCACATGAATGCAATGTTCATAGAAGCCAGAAGCCAATATTGGGTCTTCTAAAGCTGGTGTTACAGGTGTTTGTGAGCTGTCTGACATGAGTGTTGGGAACCAAATTTGGGTCCTCTGCAAGAGAAGCATATGCTCTTAACTGCTATGCTATGGACATCTTTCCAGTCCTGTATTATCTTTTAAAAGAAACGCTGGGCTGCGGCAGGTAGCTGGCATTGGTGTGTGACTTTAAGCAGGACACAGTGCAACTAAAATGGGGAGAGTGATGAAGAGGACTCTGAGAATGGCCTGGCCCTGTTCTTACTAACTGATGGTGGCTCCATATGAAGGTAAAGCAGTCAGTGTGTGATTCAGAACCTTAAGGGGCATCATTGTCATGCAAAGCAGTCCTGACATCTGAACAGGATTTCATCATCGTACTAGATCAACCTGTTAACCAGGTACCATGATGGGATCTGATCTCAGAACTGACCCTCTCTTGCATGTCCCAACCCAACCATTCTGACTTGTGTGAGACTCTGTTGAAGGCTGAAGTGCCTGCCTTTGCTTTCATATTTACATTTCTTCTCCTGGCCAGATCACACATAATATCTTCAGGGGACCCCTCTGACCTGCTGGTGGAATCACAAAAGCACACAGCACCCACCCCCATCTACAAAAGCACATGGCACCCACCCCCAACTGCATGTGTTGCTCCCCGAGACAGAGTTGCTGCCTTCAAAGTTCTCCTCATGTACATAAGCCGGGTCTCTCTCCAGTCATGGCCCTTATGGTAAGAGCACCATGACACTTGGTGAATAATATTACTCGGACTCTAGTGGGAGCCCATGGATGTGTACACTGCTATGGAATAGAACTGCCATGAGGCTAGAAGGAAGTCTCCACAATCCAAGAACAAGCATGTTTGTGAATTCTGAGTGTGTGCTTCACACATGGCCACACTTCTGTGCCTGTACACACTTGGGTAGAGCTCAGCTCCCCACTCCTGAGAGCACCTGAGCAGGGAGGAGGAGTAGGAACCAGGCGTGAAGAGGAAGCATGAGAGAAGAGCCTCTTACCTTGCACAGTATATCCCAGGGCACTTGCCAGCTGCCAGCCAGTGTTACCCCGGGCTCCAAACTGCAGGATCTCCAGGGAGAGGGACACACTGGCAGGTGAGATGACAAAGTTTGTCCCATTTCTCTGTGCTGCTGCACTCCGGTAGAGGTGAAGGGCAAACTCAGTCTTCAGCAACCACAGGGCTTCAGTGAGGGGGCTACCTCCACCCGCTGAGAAGGAGGAGGAGACAAGAAAGAGAGTGACCAGCAGGAGAGGCAGCATGGAGGCTGGATACCTGCAATTCAGAGGGAGGAGAAGCAGAAGGAGTGATACTGATGACAGTGATGACAGCAAGTCTCATGGCCTGAGAACTGGGGCACCCAGCTCTGTTTCCAGTGGCCGGGAATGGCCAAAGAACAGGCTCATTGTGCATTCTTGATTACCCACCGTGATCCTGCCTGTCTAGGCTGCTTGACTGGGCTGAGATCAGTTTGAAAACTCAACCATGTGCTTGAAGGTCTGCTCTTGTTACTGCAGGTGTAGCCTTGGGAAAGTCTGGATCATGTTAAAACAAACCATTATGTTGGGAAAAGAAATGCCAAACGTGCATCCCATCCCTTGTTTCTTGGCACTTAGCCTGCTTATAGCTGTGCCACATTTATCATGAGTAATTATATACTAATCACACTCAAAGATTATCTTCTATGCTAAAGAGAGTATAGATTCTGGGTTGATATTCTAATGAGCACATTAGCTATCACAGCTACAGACATAGTGGATGAGCTCTAGAGAACTCAAGGACTCATCGGTCTGGGGAGAGTAGCAGGGCTATGACAGATCCTGGCCTCAAGAGCAATCCGTGAAATATCAAGAATGCATGTGTGCACCCGAAGACTGATGCATGGGAGAGTTGGGCCTAGAACACTAGAATCCACGCTACATGGATTAGTCCACAGAGAGGAGATCAATCAAAAGAAAGCCCCTCCTCAGAACTGCGCCCTTCCGGGGAAGATAGGATACCACGAGTAAGAAAGCAATGCCCGAGGAGAACAGAGCAGAGTGTTTTCAATGGCTGTGCCAGTAGACAGACGTAGCCATCTTCACTAAGTGCTCTAAGTGTGGGACTAGACTAGGCTGATGGGGAAATGGAAGCTCAGTGCAAAGCACTTCCTATAGAAGCTTCCAAGCAAGGCCCTGGGCTCAGTGGTGTTCACTTTAGATGAAGACCCAAGAGAAAAAGCCATGTTTTCCAGCTCGGCCTTTCACAGCTGAGCACAAATGCACACAACCTTGGAACCCAGGGAGTGGCAATTTGCATGGGGGTGTGTGTCTGCAGAGAAAGTGGGCTTTAGTCTAGGGTCATTACTGAAATCTTTAAGCCCTACTTCGATAGCTCTTGCAGCTTCTACAAACTCCCCAGAACACTGGCAACCCTCAGCAAACAGACTTTGACGCCCAGGCTCCATGTGACCCAAGTCCTGCCATGGCTGCCAGGGATGAGCTGCATACTCACCGACTCTTTGATCAAATGGCAGTTTCCTTGTTTGATTCTGCTCTTGTGTCTCGAGCGTCAACATGCTGCCCTTTTTAAAAGAGTGGAGCAGAATGTGCTCTGAATCACAAGACACCCCAGGGAGGAAGCTGGTGATTGCCGTCTCTGTCGGCGATGTCTCTACCACTCGGTCCAAATTCCTGGAGTGTGGAGGTTCTACAGGGAGCCAGGAGAAGCAACTCAGCTCTAGGCAGCAAAGCCCAGATGAGAGCAGAGTACGCCCTGGGGACAGAGCCAGTCATGCCCATCAAACCTTCTTAGGCTTGTGACCTGGTTGTACCAGCGAGGAACCCTTCATCTAGCCCTTTATTACTTTGAAGAATTCCATGGTAACTCTGGGTTTTGCTGGGTGCCAGGTACCTAAAGCTTCTCTCCCCCTCCTGGAAAGAAAACAATAGATCAGTCTGTGAGCGTGACCTGAAACTTTGAACAAGTGCAATGCTGTAAAGGAGAAGCAAGCTGTGCAAAGTCTGGTTCAATCAGGATAGAGCAAGACAGCCGGCCTCACCTGTTACTAACTAGAGCGAGTGTACCTGTTGTGGAATGTGGGCTCTAGAGCAGTCCTCAGACACAGCACAACAAGCCCACTCTAATCATTTGAGAAAGAGAGATCCAGTGGGGGGTATTTAACCTGACAAGCACCCTCACCCTTATTATCAGTGGGCAATTCACTTCAAAGTTTTCTTGTAGATAATACTCAAGCCAAGGGTAATTTGGGTCTTAGGATAGTTACAATTCTGTAGCTGTTTCATACAAAATCTCCCCAAATCTTGAATTTTGATGTAGATTCACTATTGTGTGTCTCAGACTCTAAGCCACAGTATGACAGGGGAAAGAAATATATTTAACTCCCGTTCAAGTACCTACAAAAAGCATTCCATCCATCTATCCATGCATCCATGCACCCATCCATGTATCCACCCATCCATCCATCCATGTATCCATCCATCCATCCATCCATCCATCCATCCATCCATCCATCCATGTATCCATCCATCCATGTATCCATCCATCCATGTATCCATCCATCCATGTATCCATCCATCCGTCCATCCATCCAAGAAACAGCTCTTGGTTATCTGCTGGGTTCCAAGGCTCTGGACCAGGTGGGGGGAATGCAGCATTGAGTCAGCAACCTGGGCTTAACTCTCATGTGTCTCAGTCTTTCTCTTTGAAGGTGGACTTTAGATATTCATGCTGACAGTGTTAAACAGGAAGCTGCAGTAAATGGCAAGCACTTTCTTGCAGGACTGTGAGGTCCTTAAGGCTGGACTTAATTTAGCAGAAGTTGGCTAACTAATTGCTAATGTTATCATGGATTGCTGCTTGAAAAACAACTTCTGAAATTGGGTGATCTGGCTGTGTCACTTCTGTGAATATGATTTCCCAACTTCATGAATGTACAGTTCTAAATTGCTTTGGAAACATTTTCATGAAACGTTGACAGGGAAACTTAAAATGCTGGAGATACTTCCTATGTGGATTAAATATTTCAAAGTGTGGATGAATAAAATATGAATAGCAACTGATTTTTCTTTGTGGTACTCAGCAGCAGCTGATGTCACCATGGTCTCTGATCATTGAAAGAGACTTTGTATTGGCTTCCATCCTGCCAGGATGGATAGGTTATACTGCAACATTTATTCATAGCCATAACAACAAGCAAGGTGAACATTGCTGAGTATGCTCTGTGTTCTAGAACTATGTTAGAATTTTCTAGTCACAGCTGCATTGTGTGAATCCCCACAACAAATGCCATAAGGACATATATTATTCCCATTTCACAGAGGGGAAAACTAAGGCAGAAGAATTCAAGTTTTTGCTGAAGTTTGAAGCTATAGCTAGCTCCTTTCACTCTGAGGCTTATGTTATTTCTCACAGCCTCAGGGGTATGTGTTAGGGGCCTAGACATTGGATCTTCTGAACTCCCCATAGGATTCTAAGACTTTTGATAATCCACTCAGATTCTATGGGCTGGTGATGTGCTTCTACTCTGCTTCCATCTTCCAGGGCTGCTCTGGTGAAACATATCCAGATAGAGCGTTGTGCCTTTAGATTATGATACTTCATTCTAGTCATCGCACTGAGACCACCTCCAGGCCCCCTCCCTCCATTCAGGACTCACTAGTTCTCAGCCTGTTCTCCCACTAGGGACTCTCCAGCCAGTACATGTAGCTGGAAGCCACAGGCCATTCCCTCCTTTTGGGATCACCAGAGCCCTTGTCACCTGCCTGACTGGGACCCTCTCATTGTCCTAGGCCATCTCCAGACCATCTTGAGGTCCACACTGTTCCAGGGAAAACTTGTTCCGTGCTCCTGGACTAAGCCACTGAAGGCATCAAATTGTAGTTGATAAGCAGAAGACCTGAGAAAGAGGTTGTATCCCTCAAAACCAGAAAATCAAGGGCAATCAACATTCCCAACCCTTGTATGATTAGCTTCCTGAACATTGTAATTGCTCCTGGGGAGAGAAGAAAGGCAAGTTAAACAAAAAAGAAAGAAAAAATTGCAGCCAACAAACTAAATCCAGATGTTCAAATCCCAACAGATAAAAACTATATGAAAAACCCCATCCTCTGAATTATGCTCATAAAGCATGAGTAGAACACCATAGCCAAGACATTAAAAACAAAACAAAACCAAAAAAACTTCAGAAAAATCATAGAAGAAAGAAGTTCCAAACCTGGAGAAAGAGATGTCTTCCATATAGAAAGAGGCATTCAGAAGGCGGAACAAACAAGGCCAGAAGAGAATTTCTCCTTGACACATTGCAATCAAAACATTAACAACAGAATACTGAAAGGTCATTGAAATCTGTAAGACAGAAAGGTCAAGTTATGTACCAAGTGTGTGTGCAGGTGTAGTACCGGATTGCTTGACAGAAACCTTTAAAGCCAAAGGGGCCTGGAAAGCTGTGTTCCATGACCTTAAAGATCAGTGTTGCCATCAGATTAACATACTCAGCACAACTATCTATTAGAATTGAAGGAGAGATAAAAATTCCTATGATAAAAACAAATTAAAGGACTTTCTGACTACCACGTCATCTCCACAGAGGATATGAAAAGGGATACTTCAATCTGAAGACAAGAATAAGTGCATCCAGGAGCTCAAATAATACTAGAACAGCTAATCAAAAAAGATCCAAGAAAACATCAAAAGATTAATAAAATAATAAAATAACACATATTTCAATAATATGTCTGGATATAAATGGTCTCAGTTCCCCCAATAAAAAGACACAGTCTAGCAGGTTGGATTAGAAAACAAGATCTGTTTCTTTTTTCCCACTCTTCCAAGGAACAAATCTCACCATCAGGATAGATATTACTTTATGGCAAAAGTATGAAAAAGGGTATTCCAAGCAAATGGAACTGAGAAAAAAGCAGTCATAGACAATCTTATCTGACAAAATAGACTTCAAACCAAAACTAGTCAGAAGAAATGGAGAAGGATTTATTAAAAGAAAAATCCACCAACAGGATACTACAGCCCAAAATATATGTGCACAGAACATGGGGGAATCCAATTTCATAAATAAAACACTGTTAAATATCAAACTACAGATTGATGCCAACACATTGATAGTGGGTGATTTCAATACCCTACTCTCACCAACAGACAGATTATTTGGTGGATAAACCAAGTCAAATGTATATAGTAGACATCTACAGGACATTCCACACAAAGATTAAAGACCGCACAATCTTTTCAGCAGCCCATGGGACTTTATTCAAAATTTGTCACCTATTAGGACACAAAACAAGTTTCAACAAATATAGGACCACTGAACTCACACCTTGCATCCAATCTAAACACAGAATAAAGCTGGATTTCAACAGCAAGAAAAAGAACACAAATTCATGGAAACTAAACAACCCACTACTGATTTACAATTAGGTCAAGAGAGAAATGAAGAAGGAAATTTAAACAATTCCTGTAATTGAACAAAAATGTAAATATACACACTAAAATCTATGGGACATACCAAAGGCATTCCTGGGACTTAAGAGCACTGAGTGCTTATATTAAAATTTTGAGAGATCTCCAATGAACAATGTAATGATATTCCTCAAAGACTTAGAAAAACAAGAACAAACATCACTTCAAAAAAAAAAAAGACAGGGAGAAATAATCAAAATCAGGGCTGAAATCAATAACAAACAATCAAAAAAATAAAATAATCATCTCAATAATTATTCTTTTTAAAAAATATTAACAAGAGCAACAAATCTTTATCCAAATAAGCCAAAAGAATCGAGAAAGAATCTAAATTAAAGAATTAAGGATAAAATAGGAGACATTGCAACAAAAACAGGAAATTTAGTGAATTATAAGAACATGCTTTAAAAAAATCTATATTTCATCAAACTGGAAAACCTAAAAAAAGAGATTAGCTTATTGATAATTATAGCATGCCAAAGCTAAATCAAAATGAAATAAATTAAATAGAACCATAATATAACAATGAGCTAGAAACAGCAACTAAAAATCTCCCAACTAAAATAAGCCCAGGGCAAGATGGATTCAGCACAGAATCTTACCAGACCTCTCAAATAAAAACTAACACCAATACTATTCAACTATCACACAAATTAGAAAGCAATGTACATTTTCAAATTCTTCATATGGACCTTGTATTACCCTTATACCAAAACCAACCAAAGACTGAACAAAAAATTAAGACCAGCAATTAAAAATTGATACCTCATAAAACTAAAAAGCTTCTACACAGTAAAAGACATCATCACTCAAGAGAAGAGGTAGCCCACAAAATGGGAAAACACTTTACCCATTATGCATCTGACTAGTATCTAGACTATAAAGAATTAAAAAACTAAACATCAAGAAACAAATAAACCAGTTAAAAATTGGGGATGGAACTAAACAGAGTTCTCAAAAGATGAAATACAAAGGGCTGAGCAAAGCTCATCAAACAGTCAATCTCCTTTGCCACCAGGGAAATGCAAATTAAAACTATCTTGAAATTTCATGTCAGAGTGGCTAAGGTCAACAGTCAAACCAAATAATGACAAATGTTGGTGTGTGTGTGGGGAGATGTAAATTTCATGTCACCACACTCAGAGTGGCTAAGGTCAATAATTAAAACAAATGGTGACAAATGGTGGTCTGGATGTGGGGAAAGGAGTATAGACTGGAGTAGCCAGTGTGGAAATCAGTGTTCAGATTCCTAAAAAGCTAGAAATGCATAATATATATATATATATATATATATATATATATATACATATATATATATATATATATATATATATATATATATATATATATATATTGAAACTCAAATATGTGATGAATCAAGGTGTTTCAGTGAGTGCTCACCTGTGCATGCAAATTTGATTTCAACTTTAGTAAGTAGTAAAGTTATATGCTTGTCAAAAAAAAAAAGTGACACACTGGAAGACAAATGTCACACAATTTCAATTTTATGTGTAACCTAGAAATGATGAACTTATGGGAGCAGAGAGCAGAATTGTGGCTATTAGGCTTCAATGTGGGTCTTTTAACAATGGGGAAACGATTGGTTTAAGGATATAAAACTGCAGTTGGACAAGAGGCATGGACTCTGTGAAGTCTTGAGGTCTACTGAGAGCATGATAAATATGGTGGATAACAATATGCTATACTTTAAAAGTTGTGAGATAGTATACTTTAAGTGTTCTCAAAACAAAAATGATGAATATGTGTAATATAACATGTTATTGGCTTAATTTTAGCCATGCCATTGTGAACATACTGTATTATGAATCATAATTGTGCATGACTTTATTTATGAGCTAAATAAATGAATGAAAACAAAACAAAACAAACACCCCCAAAACAAAAAAATAACATTAAATTTTAAAAAAAAATCTAGAAATGTATTGACCACACAATTCAGCTATACTACTCTTAGATGTTGTGCCGACTGGGTTTATATCAATTGACACAAGCTAGAGCCACAGAGAGGAAGGAGCCTCAAGTGAGAAAATGCCTCTATAAAATTTGACTGTAGGGCATTTTCTTAATTAGTAATCGATGAGGGAGAGCCCAGCCCATTGTGGGTGGCACTAACCCTGGGCAGGTAGCTTTGGTTTCTATGAGAAAGCTTGAGCAAGCCATGAAGACCAAGCTAGTAAGCAGCACTCCTCGATAGCCTCTGCATCAGCTCCTGCCATCAGGTTTATAAGATTCAGGGAGTCAAGGCTCCCGTGGTTCAGGAGTCCAGCTAGGATTCCTCTCTGCCAAATGTGAGACCCAGTGCTCAGGGATTCCCTCACAGCCTGTGGGCTGCAGTTGCATTTACCACAGTGAGGTATCATAGATTACTAACGTGGCTGTGTAAGGGACTTCCAAGGTATAACACAACCCGCTGATACATCCTACCCATTTTTAGCTTATGCTGTGTTTCTGACCTTGGCATAGAGTAGTTGTCTATCCCTTGAAAGGGCAGCCATGTAGTTGTCAGTAAGGGGGTAAGCATGCTTACAACTTGGCTTTTGAGAAAAGCATTTCACAAGAAAACAAATGCTTTTGGTGGAAAACTTAGTTACCAGATATAAGCATAACAAGTACACTTTTTTATTCACTTATAAAACAGAGGATAAGAAACATTTATGAACTTCATTATGTGTATCACAGGCTAACGGGTTACCTTTGGTACCTACTGTTTATGTTAAGTATATTTAGATTTCTCCTACTCTGGGCTTGCCCCTCCCAGAAGCAGACCACTGCCTTCTCATTTGTGAGCATTCCACTAAGAAGAATGCTATGAAGATAATAATGCATACAGAACAATGGGGTTGTAAGCATACTGAAAACTGGAAAACAGTTTTGATTTTCTGAACATTGTGCTCCATGAGGATAAAGAAGTTTCTGGTTTACAGCTATACTGTTAATTCTGAGAAGAGTCTTGCCTGTGGAAGGCCCTCAACACATACTGGTTGATAGATTGGAGGAATGACTACTAGTTGTCTATCTGTCACTATAATAAACATCTGAGATTGTCATGTAAAACAATCCTGTTTCTAATTCAAATAAAAAAAAGTTGGAAAAAAATAAACATCTGATGGATAAAAAGCCTGTTTCGAAACAAGCTTGTTCCTAATTTGAACTGATTAAAAAAAAAAAAAAAAGCCTGTTTCATTTCACAGCTTTAGAGTTTCAGTCTATCATGGTCACATTGACTTTGGGTCTGTGGGGAGATAGGACAGCATGGTAAGAGTGGTGGCAGAACAAAGCCAAAGCCACTCACCTTAGAGCTAGAAGTGAAAAAGAAAGAGTCGAGTCCAATGACCTAAAGGCCTCCAGCCGGGTCCCTACTTCTGACAGTTTTCACTACCACCTTCTGGCCCAAGCTGGCACCCAAGTCTTTAACACACAGTCTTTGGGGGCACATTTCTGAAGTAGACTAAAGCAAGATAGGAAAATGAATGTGTTTTGGTTTTGTTATCTGAGGTAGGGTCTCATGTAACCTAGACAGACCTCACACTCACCATTGCCCCATGCTGGTTTCGAACTCCTGATCTTTCTTCCTCTGCTTCTCAGGCTTCTGGGATTAGAGACATGTAAAAAGGCTGAATATTTTAATGCTTGCTCACCCTGTCCTCCATGTCAGGGAGTTCAAAGCACTACACATTCTCTTTGACTCTGTGCCCTTTTCCCTTTGAGAATAGAAAAAAGAAGGCATTTGGACCATTGCACAGATAAGAATAAACTCATACTTTCGAAGCTTTATCCTCGGATATTTAGGTGGGGTCATGGTGAAGTGGGTTCTCGTGGCTCTTTCCCTGGCTCTATGGGGGTGAGGGAGCCACTTTGCTAGGTGGGACAGTGTGTGCTGACTTGCCCACAGGCCTGCCAGAGGCAGCTCTTGTGCCAGACTTGGACTCTGGGTCCTGAAACTGGCTCCCTTCCTTTTATCTCTCAGGCCTGGGGTTTATACAGATTCCATGGGATGGGAGGGGTTTTCAGGGGTTAGGGCACTAAAACTCAAAGTTCTCCGAAACCCTTTGCTTTGGTTTCTAAACTCAGGAGTTAACAGGGAGCCCTGGGTCAAGGATCTGTCAACAGTGACAGATTGTTTTTCTCAAGAGGCCGAGGTGAGTGAGAGGGGACAGAGCCCAGGTTTCCCACTGGTCCCCAGGGTGAGTCAGTAAGCCAGTTATCATGGCTGCCACATGGCTGCTGATCAAGTCTTCTGGATCACAGTTTTGTAATATTTTGAACCACAGTTTCACAATCTCTGAAACAGGAAAATAAACTAATGAAAGAGGTGACAGGAAAGTACATTGTAACCAGTAAGCTTGATAAACACATTTTGATTGGTTTTTATAATAGAGCTAACTTTTATTTCGTGGCACATGTGAAGCCTTTCAGAGGTTTTCATTTAGCAGTTGCAATCTTTTGTTGTCTGGGTTATATTCCTCATGGTCATCAAAGAAATAATTTACTGACACAGTTCCTCTCATGCACCCATTGGCCTCTTTACTTTTCTTTTTCTGGGAGGGATATTGAGGCTTGTGGGTTGAAGAGGAAGGGTCAAAAATAGATGTGTGTGCAAAGCAGTGTGTGCCTCTGTGTTCTGGCATTGACTTTGGCCAGTGTGTGGCATGGCCTCAGGTGGAGCTAAAGTATACAAACCCAGGAGGAATGGGGGAGGGGCCTCCATCTACATGGCTATGGGAAAGTCACCATTTCCACTGGGATGTTTTCTAGTGAAGCCTTTTGGGGGCTGGGAGAGCACCCACACCCTTGTAGGTAGCCCTCACCTATGCTCTATAAGGAAGCTTATAGCCTCTGAGTGAATTTGGGTGGAATCATGCCTCTATTTGTCTTTGGGACTGTAGGAGAAGCATTGGATGTCGCTTATGTCTCCCCTGGGAAGGAATTTTGGCAACACTATATTCTCTGTGGAAATTGTATTGGTCTGGGAGGCAGAGAGGAGAAGGAAGATTTTGGAGAACCAGGAAAGGAAGTGGTGTAAGCCCAGTACCCAAGTCCAGTAGACTCAAGACCCAAGGAAAGCTAGAGTTCAGTTCAAGCCCTGAGGCAGGAAAAGACCAACACTCAACTTCAGAGAGGCAGCCATCGCCTCTTACTCAGCTCCTCATTCCACAGAGCCTGACTGATCACATCAGCTCCATCTGCATTGGGGAGGGTAATCTGTTTCCCACTGTGGACAAGTTTCCAATCTCCAGCTCACCCAGAGCACCTTCTCAGGCACCCCTGAAATAATGCTGGCCAAATGTCTGGGTGCCACATGGCCAAAGCAAGTTTATACAATTAGTCATCATGGTAAGGGATGGCACAGGTAGCAAATCTCAAGTTCTGAAACTTGAGTAGTCATTTTAAGTGGCTTGGACAAGGGTAAAATGTGCCATTAATAGGGGGATGTGGGCTGATGAGTTGGGTCAGTGGGTAAAGGAGAAGGGCAGAGGCTCTGGAGTGAAAGGCTGAGGCT
Organism: Cricetulus griseus; assembly: GCF_003668045.3. Taxonomy (NCBI): domain Eukaryota; kingdom Metazoa; phylum Chordata; class Mammalia; order Rodentia; family Cricetidae; genus Cricetulus; species Cricetulus griseus. The sequence continues at coordinate 217,666,455 of NW_023276807.1, read as the reverse complement.
GGCTGGCTCTGTAAAGTGCCCTTTGAGTCATTGTGTACATGCCTTAGCACTTATGAGGGATAAAACTTTGATATTAACCACTTATCATGTCAAATGGCTGTGGGCTGGAGCCAACAGAACATGAGAAACCAGAAATGCTTGCCCAGGACAAATGGCCATTTTGAGAGGAGATGCACATGCTGAGTGTCTATGTGAGGCCCTATAATTGTCTACAAGGGCTGTACAAAGACAGAAGGAGCACATTGTCAATCTGTGTATAGTAACAATACTGCTGGGAGCTGGGAATGATCACCCACTGCTAGAGATGTGGGAACTTAGGAACATCTCTCTATTTCTCTCCGTTGCTATCCTTTCCCCATTACAACAACCTTTCTTTCTTTTCCTCGTTTTCTCTTTCTTTCCATTTTTCTTTCTTTAGTTAAAAAAAAAATACAGAGCACCTCCCATGTGCCAGGCTGTGCTAGGAGCTAAAAGCAGCAGAGACACATTTGTCTGTCTTCTCAGGCACCTACCGCCCAGTGGGCAGCACCCACACAGCAGCATTCAAAGTCATGACCTCTGCTGGGATGGTGGGAACATGAGAGCAGTGGCTCTCCTGTAGCCTGGGTGTCAATCAAAGTCACTCAACTGGTGAGAATCGAACCCTATCTCTTGAGCCTAGGGTCTTGCTTGGTATATGGCAGTGGATCTCAACCTGTGGGTCATGACCCCCTTGAGGTAACATATCAGGTATCCTGCATATCAGATATTTACATTATGACCCATAACAGTGGCAAAATTACAGTTTTGAAGTATCGGCAAAATAATTTTAAGGTTGGGGTCACTGCAACATGAGGAACTGAAAAGGGTTGCACCATTAGGAAGGTTGAGAACCACTGCTATATGGTAAGGAAGGGAAGACTTGAATATCATCCTGGGTAAGTTAGAATGAGTTAAATAAGGAGAGAACAACTTTCTAGAGCTGTGACTGTGTGAAACCCTCACCTCCACTTTGAAGTGGGTGCTGTTAAGTGCCAACACTGGATTGCAGCTGTCTAGCTCATGTTAGTCAGACATGGTCCTCAAGGACATGAGTTTTCACTAAGCAAAGAATCTCAGCAGAGTATGGCCTTTCGTCTACTGTTCCTAGAGTGCCCCAGGGAACTATGAGGAAACAGGAGAGGGTTGGGCACATCATATTTCTTCATTATGCATTAAGTTCAAAATGAATTTGAGGAGGGCACCATCTCACATCTCAAAGACTTAGAATTTTTATTGGAAAGGTAGGCCTGATATTGGTTAACAACACAAAATTATTCATTTCTCTTTATTAGTGAATTCATTAAAAACATTGTCTCTCAAGTGTGGGTTTTGGGCTAAGGCACTTTGGTAAATACAGAATATCGAGGGGGGAGGGAGTTCACACATTGCTCAGACCTTTGAGTTGGAGGTGAGGGAGACAGATACACAAGATCTTTCTAACTGCAGGACCATTCGTGAAAAGATTGGGATGCCTACCTCAGCAGGACAGTGGGGAGCAGAAAATGGCTTCTAGGACATGAGATTGAGGTGGTAAGGGAGTGGTCCAGTGAGGGGGGCTTGTTTCTTCACAGGGAAGATGAGCCTGATTCAGAGGGTATGAGATGAATCTGGGGAAATGGGCTGGGAAACAGCTTCACAGACACAAGCCGTGCCATATAGGAGGCTGGCATGGAACTATTTGTGGTGCTCAGCAGGGACAGAAGCAAGGCACACAGGAACCCCAAGGAGAAGTACTTGATTCTGCCTAGGAGGGTGGGGTCAGGCATCATCCAGAAGTTTCTGGGAAGGATAGAGTGGGGTGAGGATACACCCAAGGGAAAGGAGAACTTACATACCCTCAAGGGCATGGATGCCTATGGCATAATCAGTTTTGACTGGTACAGTTGCAAAACTCCTTCATCACCTGACATAACCTACACAGGGTTGGACCCTGTACCGAGGTGTCTATCACAGAACCTAGATGTCTGGGCTCAGTTTATTGTTATGGGCAACACCTGGCCCATACTGGCCTGTTAGTGTGTTTCTCTTTAGACCAGCGGTTCTCAACCCGTGAGTCGTGACCCTTCTGGTGATCACATATCCTGTATATCATATATTTACATCAGGATTCATAACCATATCAAAATTACAGCTATGAAATAATTTTATGGTTGGGGTCACCACAACATAAGAAACTATATTAAAGGGTTGCAGTGTTAGGAAGGTTGAAAACCATTGTTATGGACTAAAGCTGAGGAATTCTCAGGCTAGCTGTCAGTGCTGAGCCCTAGTTAGAGCTGAGTTCCAGCATGATGCCTTTGGAACTGATGTTGTGTGTCTTTGGCTGTCGTTGTTTACAGTGAGTCTTTCTCTGTCTTGCCAGTCGGCTCCATAATAACCCACACAGACTTGTTATTAATTATGAAAGCTCAGTCGACAGCTCAGGCTTGTTTCTAACTAGCTCCTAACTTAAATTAACCGATTTCTATTAATTTATGTGCTTCCACGTGGCTCATGGCTTGTTAGCCCTCTTGTATGTCATGATTCCTCTATGTCTGCTGGTGTCTCTGCTCTTCTTCCCAGCATTCTCTCTGCCCCCGAAATTCTGTCTAGATATTGACCATTTAGCTTTTTATTAAACCAATCAAAGTGACATATATTCTTGCAGTGTAAGGAAATATTTCACAGCAGTTGTTCCTGTTTTTTTTTTTTTTTTTTTTTTTGAACCCCGGTTATTCAGTGCTGCCGAATTCTCCAAGCTTGTCCTTCAAAAAAAAAAAAATCCCTTGTGTTTTGTTTTAAGTGGAATTTTATTATTTCTATCCCAAATTATAGTAGGAATTTAAGTCCAGTTCCCCATCCACCTGCTCAGACAATGACTAGGTATTCTGACCCCATGCTGGGGGTGTGTGCTGGCTGTTTCCAAGGTGTAATACAGGCATGACCAGGTTGATATGGGGGGGAGAGAAGGACGAGTAGAAGAAGCCAAGATAGACCTGATCATGCCATTCTGCCCACCCTTTATTCAGAGATATGAATTTGAGTGTGTGACAACATTCCAATTACTGCTCATCATGACACCTAGAAATCCTTGTTGGTTAGGAGTTAATGTCTACCTCTTCCTTGGGGCTTAGAAGAAAGCCAGAGCATCACACATTCTGGGTGCATTATACAGTTAATCAATTTGTGCATGAAGATTTTAGCTGCTTTCTTCCTGCTGTGAATGAAGTCCACATGATTTCCAGTCTGTTTCTATGGTTTCCTTCCACTGCTCAGATACATTAATCAGCCTGTCAGTTTCTTGGTGTCTTCCTCTTCTGAGTCCATATTAATTTAGTTTTCATTTCAACACTGTTTAAAAATAGAACAAAATTGTTTTGACTAGCATACAATCAAATGCTAGATGTTGAAAGAATTTACCTCAGCAGTTTAGATCTCCCTTGCCTTTCTCTTGTCATTCTGAGATGCTGCTGTGTTCCGCTGCCTCAGAGCAAGGTGAGTCAGCCTCAGTTTTCTCTGTGATACTCTGGGTCAGCCAGTTGCCTCAGTTATTGGTCTCTCAAGCCCAAAAATGCACCTTCCCCAACCCCCAAGAGTGACCCTAGCAGACATGCTCTTCTGAGGAAAGATGAGATGTGCCATTTTTATTTGTTACTAAAGGGCCTAGTGTCCTCATTCAAAGACCCTGTGGTTGTCACTTGGCACTGCTCCAAAGAGCCCAAGCCTTCAATCCAACTGCTGCTGTTGGGCTTGTCAACCTTCCCCAGTGTGCCAGTGCTGGACACAACATTGTAATGTTTTTGGCAGGAACTCTTGTTTCCCCAGTGCCCAGTGTGCTGCAGAAGCTAAGAACATGAGCCTTGGGGTCAGACCTGGGATGGAGTCTTGGAGTCTCTTACTGGCTGTGAGGGCTTATGCCATCTTCTTCCTGACTTACTGAAGCCCCCAATTCATTACTTATATGATTAGGAGAACAAAGATCTCCCATTTGAGTTTTCTGGAAGGTTCAGTGAAGATGACACACAGATGTCAGAATAGAGACTCCACTGACAGTAACTTCTGTTATCTTTAATATCCTTTGCTATCATTTGGGTCTTGAATGTCACCTAGATATCCATGAGATAAAGGTTTCGCCTCAGAGTGGTGCTACTAGTAGGTGGCACAATTTTTAGGAGATGGGGTCCTCTAAGAGGTCATTAGATTATGTCTCTAAAGAGGTGGCCTCTTGCCCCCCTTTTCCTCCTCTTTTGCTTCTAAGCCATGAGGTGAGAAGCTTGCTCTATAATGTGGTTCTGTTGTTGCCACCTGACACTCTTAAGAGAAGCCTGAAATGATGGGGCACTCCCCCTCTCCCAGAGCATGGGTTGGAGCCCCTAAAGCTGTGAAACACAGGGACCCCTTTCTCTTTATAGGTGGTTTATTTTAGGAATTTTGTGAGACTGACCAAAAGCCAATACCCACCACTGGTGACACGTTCCCTATGCCTAGATTTATGTTGTTGCTGGTCTACACATCTCCATTTCCTTTGACTGTTTTGAGACAAAAGGCCCAGGCAGTCCTCACACTCATGATTCTCCTGCCTCAGCCTCCTAAATGCTGAGGTATAGGCCTGGCTGAGTTCTTAATTTTCAAAATGCATACCTACTACCTGCTGGCTACTTTGTTAGAAATTTTCTTCTCACAGCAGCTCTCCATCGCCTCTGTGAAGGCATTCCCTCCCCTCTGTGAAGGCACTCCCTCTCTTCTGTGAAGGCACTCCCACTCCTCTGTGGCAAGGGAGGTCCCCTGAGACTCTGGTTGAAGCCTGGTTATACAGCTATCAAGGACAGGGTCAGATGTCATTCTGGTCTCTGCTTTTTGTTTTTATTGAATTTTTGAAGACTGTAAACCTCATCAGCGTCAACTTTATTGTCCGTTTTGTAGGCAGGAAGCCTCTGCAGTGCTTTGCTTAGGCTAACTACTGCAGGGTTGTTGCTTGAACAATAGGAACATGTCTCCCGTTCCTAGAGTCTAGAATCCCAGATAACTGTTGTCAAGATGAGTGTATTATGAGGCCACTTTGTTCAGCTTGCAAGTGGCATCCTCTCTCTGGGTCCTCACATGGTCATTTCTCCTCAAGTGTCCATGTCCGTATCTCCCCCCCCTTTTTTTTTTAAAGATCTTATTTATTTATTATGTATACAGTTATCTGCATGCATGCTTCCACACCAGAAGAGGGCACCAGATCTCATTACAGATGGTTGTGAGCCACCATGTGGTTGCTGGGAATTGAACTCAGGACCTCTGGAAGAGCAGTCAGTGCTCTTAACCTCTGAGCCATTGCTCCAGCCCCATCCCTATTTCTTCTAATAGGACACTGGTCATACTGGATTTGCTTATCCTAATGACCTCATTTTAGGGTTATTAGCTTTCCAAAGGCTCTCTCTCCAAATGAGGTTACATTCCGAGGCCCTGAGCATTAATTAGGGCATCAGTAGATACACTGGCATACCAAAGAGAGCTTGCTATGAATACACCAACAATCATTGTCACTTTCATATTTGATGATGTCATAAGAGCCTGTTTCTCAGAATGACTGGGTGGGCTGTAAGGAAAAAGGCTGATGTGTGAACTTGACACGGGCCCAGTATGATACACTTGAGGTGTTAAAAGAGGCCATATGATGATAGACTGATGGAATAGCAGGAAGAAGCTGTTAGTAGTTGTAGTAATTATTTAAGTCTGTGTAGCATATATATTAGTATACATAGGGACTACAGTTCACATATATGTGTCTAGAGAATCATACACAGTGACAATAGGGTATGTATTTTGTATACATACATACAGTATGTGTGTATTGCTATGTCTTTATCAATGTGAATGCTGTAGCATGTATTGTATCTTATATATGTATATACCTGTATGAACATACAGTATATAAATGTGTATAGTCTATTTGTGGTAGCATCTTTAGTGATTATGGTACAGTCCTTGGGCTGCTGAGGGTGTCTTCCTTTCTGATTATAACTCATCATTAAGGTCTTGACTTGGTTTTGCCTCATTTCCAGCTCCATGCACTGTAGTTTCCTTAGAGCTTTAAAACCACCAAGTATACCTCATTTTGCAGTAATGACAGCCTCCAGGAAGAGCACAGATTGGATTAGCACACAGCACTGTTATTTCAGCACCCTGGGGAGTCACAGCTGTGAGTCACAGCTGTGTAAAGCAGCTTCAGCCCTGCTTACTTTTTCTAAATCAGCAATGACCTAAACAAATGAACCCCAATGCCCAGGAAATGCCGCTTGAGTCAGTGTTCAGAAAACTGAAGGCACACAGGACAGAATGAATTTTTTTTTTTTATTAGTTCTAGTTAGGGAACAAGCTTGTTTCAAGTCCCTTCTCCCTCTCCCTCCCCTCACTCCCAACCCTCCTCCCCCACCCCCAGCCCACCCCCACCCCATCCACCCACCACTCCCCAGGCAGGGTAGGGCCCTCAATGGGGGCTCTGCAAAGTCCACCAAATCTTCCTGTGCTGGTCCTGGGCCCTTCCCCATGTGTCCAGGGCCAGAGTGTAATCCTTCACATGGGATGGGCTCTCAAAGTCCCTTCTTGCACCAGGGAAAAATACTAACCCACCACCAGAGGCTCCCTGAAGTGCAGAGGCCTCCTTATTGACATCCATGTTCAGGGGTCTGGATCAGTTTTGTACTGGCCTCCCCGACAGCATCTAGGGTCCATGTGCTCTCCCTTGTTCAGGCCAACTGTTCCTGTGGGTTTCTCCAACCTGGTACAGACCCCTTTGCTCTTCATTCCTCCCTCTCTTCAACTAAATTCCTGATTTCGGCTCAGTGTATATCTGTGGATGTCTGTCTCTGCCAGAATGAAAATTTTATGGCTGCCAACAGCTGAAGTTGCAAGCCAGAATTTGTTGATTTGTCAGTGTAGCCATCCAGAGCTCAAATTCCTCACAGAAACTGCCAATTGAGCTATCCCAGTCTCCCTAATTTTCTCATGTTGAAGTTTGTGCATCTGTTTTTCATGTAACATTTTCAAGTCAGACCAGCCCAATGTAATGCATTTTTGGAGCTCCTAATAGGACCGAGGTGCAATGTAGAATTCCAGAGGAATTCATAGAATAGCAAAGCAGTCACATGCCTCCAGCAGCCCGGGAGAGGCGTGGAGGAAGCTGGGAGCATGGGACAAGCAGATGGAAAGGAGAGGTTAATTCTGATACAAGTGTGGGGAGTCATCAGTGGGACTTCATTTTCTCCTGGAGAGAATATGGGACCTGGATCTTCTCAGATTTTATCGCTTCCTTTGCTGGGATTATGCAGTGTGAGAGATGGGTGTAACACGAAAAAATAAAAGACCCAGAGATTGATATTGGGGTTCAAACTTCAAGCTAAAGGTCAGAAAAGCAAAGTAATGGGCCACTAGCTCTTACTACTACCTCAGGCTTAATGGGCTGATCCTGCTGCCTCTCTTTAGCATGGCTGGAGAATCCTGAGACTGAAAGTCTTCCTTTCCTCAATGTGGTTGGAGAATGAATGCCTGATACTGAGTTCTTGCTCCAGTCTTATATATGTCTCCTGAGTCCTGGGATTAAAGGTGTGAGCTATAATTGTCTTTTAGATTGATCCAATCTTGTGTAGATCTGGGTGGCCTTGGACTAACAGAGACCTGTCTACCTCTTAATCCTGACTCCTAGGATTAAAGGTGTGTACCACAGTCTTCTAGCTTCTGGCTGCTGGGATTAAAGGTGTGTGCCTGGCTTCTATGTCTTGTGGCTGACTTTGCTTTCTGAATGCTCAGGCAAGCTTTAATAAATCATAAGTAATATATCACTACAAGGGGAATACATCCAAAGGAAGCATGTTGCTGTCATACTTGAGAGCAATGGAAATGCTAATGAGGAGAAGATCTCATGAGGCAAAGCTCTGCACACATGGAAAAAGAAAAGAAGCTGAGATAAAACATAGCGAGATCTCCGTTTTCTCAGAGAAACAGGACCCACCTATGCTTAACACAGACCAGGGGCAGAGTCCAGTGCTGTAAAACAAACCCTGCTAGATATGTGGTCCTTTCAGTAACACACTAGCCAAATGCTGATTGGAGAAGATGAGCAGGTCTTATTTCAGATATGAACATTTTTAGTTTGCCAAAGGGCAATTTGGCAGTTTTTAACTGTTATTGATTAGTTTGCTTACTTTGTGCTTTAAGAAAGATTTAAAATAGTTTAGAGTGTACTGTTTATTTATGTATTACCAATCTACTTTCACTGACTGTGGGTCTTATTTGTTGGATAACGTTTTAATGACTTCTTAAAATGTTGTGCTTACACTCTAAGAACTCTGGGGGCTGAGGCAGGAGGATTGTGAATTAAGGGCTAGACAGTACTACATAGTGAGTTTGAGGTCCCTACTGAGAACTTATCTTTAAAAATATTGCTTTCTCCTATATAGCTTTTTATATCATAAATTTTTTATTGTATGTGAAGCCTTCTCTACTTCTTATGTTGTTACAATGTTCAATTAAAAAAGACTTATTTTTATTTATTGTCTGTGTGACACATGTATGCATCGGCCTGAGGAGGCCAAAAGAGTGTGTTGGATCCCCTGGGATGGAGTTACAAGCCTGTGAGTGGCCTCATATGAGTGCTAGGAAAATAAACGTGATTTTGTGTTCTCTTAACTACGGAACCATCTCTCTAGCTGCAACTATGTTCAAAAGTGAATTTACTGGAACTTCCAGTGCCCAAGCTGGAAGATCCTAGGAAAGTCAAGATGGTTGGCACTTTAGGTGGCAATACCTTATGTGTCAGAAAAGCCAGTTGTGCCATATCCTTCCCTGCATTGGGTCATATTTATCAGCCTCTGTGGTGTCTCAGTAGGGCCACTCGATAGTCTCATCAATGGCTATGACACGCTTTCTCCCTTGCCTCTCTATGATTTTTGAGTTAACAACCAAAACAACCTTGGAAATGCTAAAACTTCTGGTTGCTTTTGCTTTTGAATGACTGCATATAGCTGATGTGATGCTTAATTTTCACTTTCAACTTAATAGGATTTAAAATCACCAAGGAAGATACCTCTGGAATGTTTACATTTGCAGAGAGATTTAACTGAGATGGAAAGAGCCATCCTAAACATGAGTGGCACCATCCTATCACCATCCCAGTGACCAGCCCTGGGGAGGAGCCTAGGAAATGCTGGGTGAGCATCATCACCATCCCAGTGCCCAGCTCTGGGGAGGAGCCTAGGAAATGCTGGGTGAGCATCATCACCATCCCAGTGCCCAGCCCTGGTGAGGAGCTTAGGAGAAGGAGAGTGAGCATCCGCATGTATCCATCTCTGCTTCCTGTCTTGTTCCTCTGCGATTGGAGAGACAAGCTAGCAACACATTCTTGCTGGAGCTGCCTCCTGCCAGGCCTTCTCTGCAATGATGGATTGTAGCTCCTCAAACTGTGAACTCAAATAAACCTAATCTCCATTAAATTGTTTCTAGTCAGATATTTAACCCTAGCAGTGAGAAAAGTAATACAGCCCAGGATTGTCCCTATCTCCAAATCCACCCTGTCACCCATTACTTTGGGACAGACTCCTCTTGGATGCTGTGGACTATGGATGAGTGTAATGTCCCAGTGTAGGTTTATGGATGATAACAAACGTATCGATCTGATGGGGTGGGGGGGTGCCAGCAATAGAGGGGCACCAGCAAGGGGATGTCCATGTATGTCTGAGGGAGGAGAAAAATGTAGAGATTTTCAGTATTCTCCTCAAAGTGTTACTTTGAACCTAAAACTGCCTTTTAAAAAAAATTTGTGGTATATGGATGGGTATCTGTGGCTGTGTGTGTATGCGTGTCTGTGGTGTGACTCTGTGTGTATGGGATGAGTGTGTCCATGGGGTGTGTGTGTGTGTGTGTGTGTGTGTGTGTGTGTCTGTGGTGTGACTCTGTGTATATGGGGTGTGTATGTCTATGGGGTGTGTGTTTGGATGTGTATGCGTGTTACACACACATGCAAAGGCACACAGAAGATGAGGGAGGGTAAGTGTCTTCCTTTCTTTTTCTCTGTCTTAGTCCTCTAAGAGAGACCTCTTTCTGAACTTGAAGCTTGCTGTTCTAGCTAGCCCAGCTGGCCCGTGAATCCCCAAAACTCACTTGTCTCTGCTCTACCAAAGCTTTGGTTACAGGCCCAGGCAGCCATGTTTTACATGGTTGCTATAGATTTGAATTCAGGTCCTCCTATCCACTGAACTGGCTCTCCAGCCCCCAAAATTGGGTTGATTGAATTATTAACAAAACAATAGCTTCCCTGGAAAATCTCTCCCAGTAAATCTTTTAAATTGGATCATTTGACCACCCGAGGTTACTTCAAACCCTGTTATCTCTCCTTACACCAAATTTGAAGCACCTTTAACCTAGAGGGGAACGAACATGTGGCTGGTGACCTGGAAGGTCTGGGGCAGATTTCCTACATGGTGAATCCTTGTCCCACTGGCTGACCACCCAGACTGGCCAGCTGGTAAGTTATACCTTTCATTTAAAAGATGCTTTCTATGCAAGCACATTGTGGATGGAGCCTAGCAGCACAGCTGTCATTCACTCTCAGGATGATCTCATCCTTATTCTCTCACCGCTTATTCTCACAAGTCACTTTTCTTCCATGTCTAATTGTTCTCAAACCCTTATTTCAAGACTGGGATCCTCGAGACTCTCTGTGATTCTTGGGGACTACCTAGTCAGGAGAGGCGAGGGCATGTTCAGCATCACATATCTTAAGCAAGTGTGAGCCATAGCTCACAGCATTCTGCAGTATGAATGTGGCTGTTGGGCCCTGAGACAGTCTTTTCCCTTCTGCCTGTCTTGCTTCTCAGTGGAGAAGGCAGAGTGCAAGCCCTGGGCCACTAGAAGCCAGCACATAATCACAAAAAAAGGTTTCAGTAGAGACACCTCTATTTCACAGCAAGGGGTAGAAGTTAACACCTGCAGAACACATTTTAGAAAAGGTGATAGTCTGGCCTTGGCTATGAGATTGGCACTCAGTGACAATAGCAGAGGGATGGCTCCCAGATGTGCAGCTCCCCAAACCCAATCCATTGGCTCCCAGAAACTTGATACACTAATTCATTTCTTTCACGAGTCCTTGCTATTCAAACACAGTATGCCTGAGTGGGCTGTTAGTAAACCATAACCCTGCCCAGTACAATCTTCGGACACTGTCCAGAATTCACACTCCTTTGCCCATCTGTCCGGTTCCATGTATACACATCTCCATGGTCACAGTACTCTGTGCTTTCATTCCCATTTCATGGCTTTCTTTGCCTTTATTGATACTGAAAGGAACCACTCCATGAGGAATTCCTCGTTTCTTTCTATTGCAGTAATAAACACCACGGTCGAAAGTACATGAGGAGGAAAGGGTTGAATTCATCTTACATCTACAGTCCATCATGAATCCAGGGCAAGAAGTCAAGGCAGGAGCCTCCAGGGAAGAGCTGAAGCAGAGCATGGAAGAACACTGCTTAATGGCTTTCACCCCACTGCTTGTATGGCCTGCTTTCTGATACTACCCAGGACCACCTGCCTGGAGTGGCACCACCCACAGAAAGCTGGCCTCTTCCATATCAGCCATTAGTCAAGAAAATGCTACACAGCCGTGCCGATAGGCCAAGATGGAGTCATCTTCTCAACTGGGGTTCCCTCTTCCCAGATGACACTAACTTTTGTCCAGATAACAGAAAAACTAAACAGCACAGAGATTAAGTTCTTGCATCTCTGTGCCCTCCGCCATCTGGTGGTTGTAGAATCCCAGCTCATTCCTGTCCTATGCAAAGGACATGTCATTCATCCCTGTTACATGCTGGGCCAGTTTTAGAGGCGGCTGACATATCTCTCTATGCCCTATTTGAGTTACTGTTGTGGCTTCCTTCAGTGATAATGACAATGCATGAGTATAAGACAAATAAACCCTTTCCTCCCCAACTTGTTTTTTTTTTGGTCATGGGGTTTCATCACAGCAATAGAAGCTCTAAGACAAGTTGGTACCAGGAGTGGAGTATTGTAACAGACCTGACCATGTTGGTTTTGGGGAGGATTGTGGGAGGACTTTGCAACTTTGGGGTGGAAAAGCCTTTGGGTGTTGAGAGCTCAATAGACTATTCTGTGGGAGCTAGGATGATAAGAATGTTGAGAACAGTGCCGACAGGAGGTCTGGCATATGAAGTTCAGAGGGAAGCAAAAGTTCTACCAGGCCATTTGTGTGATGAATCTGTGGTGTTTAGTCAGCTAGAGCTGAAGAATTGGCTGTGGTTAACAAGAGACCAGAACTATTAAAGTAAAACTACTAAGTAAAACTTAGTAGGACAATTGATGCTGGTTAGCTGGAGCTAAAGAAATTAGTAGTGATTAACAAGAGGCTAGCATCATTAAGGTGAAATCTCTGAGAAGTGTTTCCTTAGACTCATCACACAGAAGCTGTGTTCCTGAGGTTGTCAAGGTTGTCTGGCAGCTATACTTGGCAATGTATAAGAGTCACCCAGATGGTACTGGCTTTGAAGGCATGCAGGGGTCATGGAGAGAGACTGAGGCTTGGCATTGTAAGAGGTCAGGAAAGGCCATTAGAGAAAATGAAGCCTCAATAACAGTTGAAGTCCTAGGACTGAAGGGGTCAGGGATAAAAGCTGAGGCTTGGCACCATGAAGAAAGCCCAAGAGAGATTCCTGGTAAAGGTGCAGTCCAGTTGCAGCAGAAGACCCAGGCATTTTGGAGATGCCAGTACCATGGAATAATTCCTCCAAAACATCAGGAGCTGTGGAGTGGAGCCTGCTGGAGCGTAGAAGACAAACTGTTGCAGAGAGCAGAGAGGGAGAAGTGACCAAAGCCATTTGGAGAAGCCCAGAAGATCCCGAGTGGATCCCAGGCATTGGACATTGAGTTATTTACATCTTTGGAGTCTGGTTTTGCTTTGTTCAGATTGTGACTTTGTCCTGATTCTTCCCTCTTGAAGTAAGTATATATTTAATTTATTTTTTGTTTTAAAGAGTCCATGCTTGAGAGAGTGATTTTTTAAAAGAGATTTTAGGCTTTAAAAGAAACTTTGACTTAAAAAAAAGATTAAATTTAAAGTGTTTTAAGTTTTGAAGACTGTGGGACTTTTTAAGTTTGTGAAATGTTTTATGTTGTGATATTAATACTAATGTGTTATCTTGGGGTGAATAAGAAAGGAAAGGTTGTAGCTTAATAATGATGTTTTTGTGTGTCAAGCTGACAAGGGGTCAACTTGACACTAACGAAAGTCATCTGAGAGGAGGGAACCTCAATTAAGAAAATATTTCTATAAGCTTGAGCTGTAGGCAAGCCTGCAGGGAATTTTCCTTATTAATGATTGATGGGGAAGACCCAGCCCATTGCATGTGGTACCATCCCTGGGATGGTCCTGGATTCTATAAGAAAGTGGGCTAAGCAAGCCATGGAGAGCAAGCCAGTAAGCAGCACTCCTCCATGGCTTCAGCCTCCAGGATCCTGCCCTGTTTGAGTTCCTGTCCTGACTTCCTTCAATGATGGACCACATGAGTAAGTATAAGTCAAATAAACCCTTTCTTCTCCAACTTGCTTTTTGGTCATGGTGTTTCACTGTAGCAATAGAAACCCTAACTAAGACAGTTATCAAGGATTCCAGGAAACGTTTGGAAAGAATGTGTACATGCATAGATGGACAGAAGTAGGTGGATATTAAGACCATAAAGACTTGGCCTCATGGACTATGTACTAAGAGACCAAGAACACAGCTCCTAGTGACATGAGATAGTGGGCGTGACTCTCAAGCAACACCTCAGTCATATATGCATGTGTATGTATTTACACAGTAGTGTATGCGTGTACATGTATGCGTATGTATATGTATATTTATATGTATGTATATTTATAGTTCTATAAAGCTGCTTACCTTTCCCTTTTTTCCCTGGCTTTCAGGATATTCAATTAGAGCAGTTTATAATTTCCTCTGTATTGCTAGATATATTTGTACACTCCTTTTTGATCCTAACTTCTATTTCTATTTACATAGTTTAACTTGTCCCAGTACTTTATAGTAAGACAAAATAGAAAGTGAAACCTCAGAATAATAAATGAAAGAAAAATGCCTTTTCCCTTTTCTAATAGATAGAATCCTCTTGATTGAAAGGGGCACTGGGTTTGCTGTGTTTGGAAGCAGTGGCCTCCAGGCGGCACTAGAGCCCTCCTCCAGGGAGGTCCTTTGGCCTAAGTCTCCTGCAGGGACCATTTCTGACAGGCCATCCATACATGGGATGGTCCCTGTTCAGAAGCTCTGCATTCAGGGCTGAAGACAGGCACATTTGACTTAAGGGGGCTTCAGGTTTCTGCCAGACACGAAACTTATATGGTTATTGTCACAGATATTCCCCAAGGAATGGAACTGATGGGTGGGGGCTAGTCCAGGCACCTGGAGGTGGGGCTTTGTCCCTGTGCTGGTTAGCTTCTTGTCAGTGTCACCAGTGCTAGTGTCACCTGGGAGTGGGAGAACCTCAATGAGAAAATGCCTGCATCAGATTGCCTGAAGGCAAGTCTGGGGGACATTTTCTTGATGAATGATTAATGTAGGAGGGCTCAGCCCACTGAGGGCCATGGGTGGTATAAGAAAGCAGGCTGAGTAAGCCATGGAGAGCAAGCCACTAGGCAGCACCTCTCCATGACCTCTGCATCAACTCCCGCCTCCAGGTGTCTGCCTTGAGTTACTACCCTGACTTCCCTTCATGATGGGCTATGATTGGGATGCGTAAGCCAAATAAATCCTTTGCTCCCAAGTTGCTTTTCGTTGTGGTGGTTATTACAGCAATAGACTGCTAACTAAGACAGTCCCAAATGGAGTATTCAGGGAGGGTGCATTTTCTCTGTCACCAAGTGTGAAAGGAATACACTACTCCTGGTAGTATCAGACCAAAGAAAACAAGTGACCGAGGCACTCACTAAAGAGGGTACCACAATGCTACTGCTTGTGTTTGCCTGCATTATTACTAGGAGGGATGATAGCATTTAGAGCCATTTTGTAACTAGCTCTCTTTGCCCCCAAACTAGCAGAAGCCTTTGGTAAAAATTGGAACAATATACTTATGAATAATTTTTATATTCAGGTTCCTGACCCTTCCTGAATCCGTTTGTTGCAATAATTAATGGTGACAAAGTATATTTCCCCCGAGAATTTTTTTTCAACATTAGCTTCGCCTATTATTACTCTCTCAAGCATTTCCAGGGGATAAAGGAGAGGTGGAAGCCAGCAATGAGAAGACACATGAAGCAACGGGACCTGGTGGGAGGGGGAGGGGAAGGGGGAGGGGAAGGGAGAGGGGAGCCACTGTCCACTTGCTCCCAGAGCTCCTCTGGAGTTCACCTGCAAGAACTGTTGTTGGTGCTGTTGTTGGAGTATGTTACTTATTTTATGTGTATGAGTGTTTTGCCTGTGTGTATGTATGTATGATACATGTGTGACTGGTGCCTATGGAGGCCAGGAGAGGGATTCTGACACCCTGGATCTGGAGTTCTGGGTGGTCGTGAGCTACCATGTGAGTGCTGTGGACCAAACCTAGGTCCCCTGAAAGAGGGACAAATGCTCTTAACCACTGAGCCATGCCTTCTTTGTTTTGTTTTTTGATGCTGGGATTGATCCCAGTGCCCCATGTATACTAGGTGAATGGGTACCACTGAGCTGTACCTACTGCCCTCCATGGTTGGTTTGATTTGCCCTAAATTTCTTTTTCCTGTATGTGTGCCTGCTCATGTGTCTGATAGCTGACAGACTAGAGAATTCATTCATTACAGAGAGAAGGGACTAGAAAAACAGACATTTCTCCTGGTTTTCCAGGGATGAAGACATCAGCTTTGTACTTAAGGCATTCTTGGCTAAAAGCAGACATCTGGGCTCCCCTGGGGCACTCTAGGTGGAGGAATCCTCTGCTATGATGACCCCACTCTTTAGGCCTTCAGATTCAAGAACACCAGCACTGAAGCCAGTTTGTTTCAACAAATACCACCCTTCCTCTGTCACAAAAGGGTCATCCTTGCCCCCGTGAGTCCCTCTGATACACATTTAACCAATTGCTGCAATTCAAGCTGACTTTTGTAGTTTGTCCGTTCAGTTAGGGACACAATGAGAATATTTAATGTCTAAAGCAGTCACTAGGTAGTGCTTAATGTTGAATGAGTTGACACCCTGAACAGTAACTAAGAATCAAGGCAAATAAGGAATGGAATGTAACAAGGCATTTTAGCCAGCCCTTTGCTGGAGGTAGGGTGGTTTAAGGTTAAGGAGACAAGAGATTGGGTCTTACTAGACAACATAAAGCAAGGGATAAAATGGATACCCTCTACATCATCGAGCCTAATTTAGAAGAGAAAAAGCTTATGTGGTCGTTTCAATATTTTTCAGTTGAACAAATTTGTCGCCTATTGGATTCCAGTATGTATCATAAGGTACAACTCCAAGAGTCAGGGCCAACTGGTTGATGTCAGGAGGGAAGCACTAGTTAGCACAGCCAATATTTTACAGAAGGAAACTGTGGCTGTGACCCCTCTGTAGACTCCCTCCATCTCCCAGGGGAGCCTGGGAGTGGGCTGAAGCAGAAGGGTGGCATTCACAAGTCTTTCTTATATGTGGTGTCTCTGACATTTTGGGGTCACTCCACTTGGTAGACAGGATAGAGGCGGGCATTTCACAGAGAAAGAGTAGAAATGCTGATATTGGAGTTGGGCTCAAACAATCCTCATGGGGCAAGTATACTGAAACAGGGGCACTATGGAGAACAAAGACAGAAGCCGTTGTAGGGATGTAGGGCAGCTGCACTGACTTCCTGTTCCTAGAGGCCTGCCATGACCCCAAAAGTTATGTTACCTCCTCTCTGATGTAGAATGCTGTTTGTTGCTATCAGCTATCGACCTGGAGTCACACTTCTGGGCTGGAGGTGGGCTGCAGAGGCATACTGGGAATCAGCGTTGCAGAAAGCTTCCCCTTGCTTGCTGAGCCTGTGGCTCTGTAGTCACAGGCTTAACCTGAGAAGCCAAGTTTCTTTGTGTCGCTCACACCAGTGGTGGCAACAACACCAGCAGTGACCCTATTAGCTTGGAAAGTCTAAGCTGATGGCCAGCTGGAATCTTGAATCAGTTTTCCACAGCCATCTATCTTGAGGGCTCCCCAACTGCTGCTTGAGCTAATGCTGGCCATAACCTGGTCTTAGAAATGGAGTTCGATTGCAATTCAGCCACTTCCATCCATTCATATATATTTTATTTTTCATGCTACAATAAAAACATCAACTTTTAGATAAAGTTGAAAACATGATTGACAAGAGTTTACAATATTTATTATTTAGCCCTTTTCAGAAGTTGGAATTAGAAGAGACCATGTTTTTATTTATTTACATTGGAGTAGAATTCAGAGTCCTAGAAGTCCAACGAGTTTGAGGCAAGGCAGAGTCTCAGGCGCTCCTTGTGAGGATGGCGATCCCGAAGCTGATGGAAACTGATGGATGACAAGGGAGCCTGAAGGCTGGAAAGTGTCCTGAGGCTGTGTCTGCGCTGGTGTAGGTCCTTCCAGAGAGAAAACTCGGCCATGAGTAATTTAGGCAAGAAGCACCATGCTGGGCAGGGAACAGTCCACACCCATGCTTTTCTTTCCCAAGGACAAATAGAATGTAGGGATAGTTTGGCATTGCCACCAATGCCAGCACTTGGCATTGGTGAGGTTGGGTTATAGACATAGCCTCACCAGGAGGTCTAACCACCATTCACAAAGTGGCAGTAACGGACAACAGATGGGGAAAGCTAGTATGGCTGCAGTGCCCGCTTTCCCTAAGGCTTTTGTGCACTGGAGGTTGGCTGTGTGGGGCAGCTCTGCACCGAGTTTCCTGCTTTGGGGAGTGGGGCATTTGCTCACCCATACAATCAAAAGGCCAGCCAAAAATGTTCCAAACATTTTAACTGTTTACTGGAGACAGTGCTACAAAAGATGGCTATGGTTATTTGTGGAAAGATGCATGCAGCCCTTAAGAGTGTGCTTTTTAAAGTCAGAGACTCTCACACTTATTTCCTTATCACACTTCATAACCTGTTATTTACAACCACAGCCAATGAGTCCTCTTACACCAACCAGTCCAGAGGGGCCGGTCTATAGGTTTGCTTATTCCCATAAACCAGCTGTGGAAGAGTGTGCAAAACTAGGTGTCATGACTCAGAGTATTTTGTAAGTGTGCAAGGCATTGGTTCCTTGTGCTAAATCCTTACAAGGCTTATTAGCCAGTTGTGTGTAAGCCCAGATGTTCAAGTGCTGAATGGCTCAGAGCAAGGCAGTCTGCTGGCAGATGGAGGTTGACAGCTGTCCTATAAAGCTACCACACCCACTGGGAACAGGATGTCAGGATTTCAGGGTCCCTGTGTGACTCTGTGGGGAACCAGGAAGGCATGGCATTCTCTATTGTACACTGAGCTCTGTTAGGAGTTCCTTGATGTCTTTTTCCTGTTCAACATTTTGGCTTCGGTAATTTTACTTTTACAGTATGAACAACTGTCAAGTCAGCTCTGGCTTGAGTATGTTTTTTTTTTAATTTCAAATAATTATATGAAGCATTAAATTGTATAATTGAACATTCAAAAATAGATTAAATAGATCTTATGATTCATGTGTGTTGAAAATTTATTTCCATAAAAATGTCAGCTTTTATTTTTCTGAGCCTTTAAAAATATGTCACCATTCAGTTAAGGACAGGTGGCATGGCCACCATGCTAACCATCTCCCAAGACAGATAATTCGGTTCTTGTCAGAGTTGGCAAATGAAATGGAGATTACCCAGTGAACAAAGGCCAGGGGGCAGTGATGCCCGAGTTTCTGTGACTGAGTCTGTTTGTAAACAAAGACATGCTCATATGTAGAACTCCTCCATGTCATTATCTTCAAGGCCAGCTGTTGTTGGGGGCAGTAGCATGTCTTGGCCACCCTGTGTGGTTTTGGAGTCCTGACAAGAGAGCTGTGGGGATAACTCTGTAGGCGAGGAGACACCAGAAGCTGAGAGAGCAGCAGCAGTTATTTCTGCAGGGCTGGGAGACCCTTTGGTAAAGACAGGGTGGGAATCCCAGGAGGTGTCTGGGCTCACCTCACTGGCAGCAGGCAATGGTCCTTCCTCGGGACTCTTGGGTGCTGGCCAATGGCTGCTACATCTCTTGGAGGGGAGGGATGATGACTCCACAGAGTTGCAAAACCTACTGGGTGCAGAATATGCAGAGACCACAGACAGGTCTGAGGAGGACAGCCGCAGGCCTGTGTCCACATCTGTCTCCTGGGCCCCCTCTAAGTCATCAATGGACAGGAGGTTGCTGGGCCTCCACTCTGAGGCACTGTGTCTCTGCGAACCAGTCAGTAGGGGCTGTGGTTCAGTTGGGGAGGGGCCTCCACTGGGCAAACAAAACAAAGACTTGCTCCTCTGGAAGGACCAGGCAGGGCTGGAGGTGCTTGACTGTGGGGTACACTCCCGTTTGTTCCTGGAAAGCAGGGCCACCTGGCTAGACCCCAGGAATGGGCTGTTCTGCGGGGCTATGCGGCTGCTGCCCTGTGCTGTGCTTGGTGTGTCAATGGCTGTTGATGGAGTGGAATGAGGCTTCTTCTCAGAGGAGTGGTGTGCTCTGCTGTACTTGGGAACCTTCTTGTGTGTCCTCTGTGCCTGTGGAGAGAGGGCTCCATTAGTCAGAGGATACATGGGGGCTCACTGTTAAATGCACCGTGAAACATATTGCCATTCACTGGAAACTTCCAACTCTCTCTGCCTAGGAAGCTACCTCCAAGACTGAGAAATAGAATTGGCTACTCATTGTGACAAGGGATTGTACTGGGAAAAGTCCACATGTTACAATGTACTGAGGAATGAGGGCCTGGATAAGCAGACAAATGGAGATGAGAATCCTCAGAAGGCTCCCCACACTCCTCAAAGCTCGGCTCCCTCTGTTTTTGCTCTCCAGCCCAGAATGCACAGCAAGGCTTCAGCTGAGGGGAGGATAAACGCCGCCTACAATCTTACACATTTCTAAGGGTTTCTCATTCTTTGCACCAGTCTGTTGGGCACATTCACTTGCTGACTTTATGATTTCCTGTCACAATGAGGAACCAGTTGGACCCCCTCCCCTGCAGATTGAGATATGCTCAGAACAATTTGAGATCACCCCAGCCTGGGACCAGATGCCAGCACGTATGCTTTCCCAGGTGTCTTGTGACTCTTCCTGGAGAGACAAGAACAAACATTTATCTAACCCAGATATGGCACAGATGACAGGTTAAGGAAATGAGTAGCATGAGTCACTCCATGGTAGCCGTATCACCAAAAAAGCCCAGCCCAGTTTGGACTGTATCCTTTGCAATCCCTACCCAACTTGGAGGCAGCTCCACAGAAAAGTCTCCACCCAGCAACTATTTACTGCTTTTATAACTTTGGAAAGGGCCTTGGGACTCTTTTAACTTTCTGAGTGTCCTGAGCCTTTTAACTTCAGGCAACTTCCTGAGGCTTCTTCCAGGATGGACTGTTTCTATTCAGAGAAAACAGTTGCCCAACACCAAGACACAATCTAGCATGGGAAGTGTGTTTTCCATGAATGATAGGGTCACTCTGCTCATTTTCGCCTACCAGCCCTGCTCAGATTAGCAGTCCACAAGGACCTGGTGTCTTCTGCATGGAACCAGGCACTCTGCTTACACGCCTCTCACCTCCTCTGCTTCTCTCCAGTGATTCCTCTGGCCCAGAACCAAGAGGATAACAAAAAGTTTCAATTAGACAATAGGTTTGAGGGCAGTGGACCTGGGTTTGTTTAGGATAGGTGCACCTGAATTATGAATCCCTAAAGTAACAAAAAGTTTCTGCCAGGGTTTTTAGTGCCCAAGGCTGTCCTCAGACCTATCTGCCATCTCCTCTAGTAGCTACAAGGGGCCGGCATCACCTTCCAGCAGGCTGAGACGTCTACCTTCATAACATACACTCCCATCTCCCCCATTAATGAGGGACCTGGTTTCCACAAGCCACCTTGGAGCTATTGTTCAGTGAACTATGCATCTATTGAGAACTTATCGCAGGCAAAGGAGGGGGTGCTACAATGCGAGATTCTGGTTTGACCACATGAATTTAGTTTTAAACATCATTAAAAGGATAGAAGGCAAAACAACTAAGAGACTAGAGGATGTGATGTTTGGCACCCGAGGGGATGGGAGAGAACTCATCTTTCCAGTGGGTCCCAGAACACACGCAATACAGGACGTGGGCATGCCGAAACCAGGTGGCTTTCTGGCAGGATGGTGGTGTGCAGCGGTTGGATGGAGGTGGGGAGCCTTTTCAGAAACAACTGCAATGATGTTCCAGTTCTTACAGACACATAAGCTCCTTTTGCATGATATATATACAGACACTCTCCAGCCATGGATTGTCTGCCTGGCATTTCTCCGTATTTCTCAGTCTGCAGCTCATTTGACTTTTGTGCCCATGACTTGCTGATCCAATTCCATCACGTAGGCTCTGCATATCACTGTGGCATCCCAAAGCTGTTTTTATTAAGGGTCTCTTAAGGAACTAAAGTCAGTTAGTTGCAACAAGATTTCTGTGGGGATGCAGAGATGGCTCAGGTGGTAAAGTGCTTGCTTCACAATTATGGGGACCTGAGTTTGGATCTCTGGCAGCCATGTAAGATGACAAGCATGTGTGTGTCACCCCAGTGCTGGGGACAGAGATGGGCAGATCCCTGGAGCTTACTGACTAGTCAATTTAGCTGACCTGATGAGCTCAAAGTTCAGTGAGAGACCCTATCTCAAAATACAAGGTGGAGAGAATTTGCAAAAGACACCCAGTGTTGGCTTGTGGCTTCCATGTGTATGTGAACACGTGGACATGCACCCAAATGCACATTTGCATACACATATAACACATATATACACCACACATACATTAAAAATATTTTTCTTAGAGCCTAAACTATGGATATTTAAAGATCATGCAAGGCTCAAGTCACCCGAGAAGGGTCACAGCTGGTGACTGTTGTGAGACAAACCAATTTTCATCATCACTTAAGCTTGACTGGGTAAGACAGAAGAGAGGACCAGCTTGTTGTAGGGAAGGAATCCCTGAGGGATGGAGACTTCTTCAAAGTCTGGAAAGGCACAGTTCCCTGGGACACCTGAGTGAGGTTTGCTTATTGACAAGTATGAGCCACAGTGCAGCCACAGCTTCAGGGGCCTCTACAATTCCTGGTGAGGGTGCCTGCAGTCTGGACAGGCTTGAAAAGGGAAGCCTATGGCTAGAGCTTCAGGGGATGCCGAAGACCAAGGTTCCCGGTCAAGTGACTGCTAAGGGGCATACAAATCTGTCACTGTCGAGGAGCAAGGTGGAGTTAAATTTGGCTTGAAGTCCAGCATGGCAGGCAGGTGGACTGTGGGCTTTAGCAGAGGAGTTCATGTTTGCACAAGCCCACATGCGTTCTTACTGGTTTCTATGGCACCATGAAGGTGGGAGGCCAGAGAAAGCCCACATCCTGCTGCTCTGAAGAGAGCTGGCAGTCACTCTGGTTTGCTGGGGAGTGCGACACATACAGTGGAGGTGCCTGCTGGGTGTGTGTAACTCAGGCTAACAGGCTGTGGATATCTGCAGGCGTCCTGGGTGAAGGAGGCTGCAGAGCCCCTCCTACCCCACCACCTCTAGAACCAGGGCTGATAAACATGGTACATCTTCCTGGCCTTGGGCTGGGGCCCTTTTCTGGTTTTACCCAGTGGGATCTCATCTGACAACAAGGTCGGAGCCTCACTGCTGTGTTTCCCTGGGGCTGGCTCTGTTCCACCCCCATCCGCCTTGTCTGCAAGACTAGGAATAATAAAGGCTGAGAGTGAAACCAGAAACTCCGCCCTAGTGGGATTTACCAGAGTGAAACAGGAGCTTGGGCTTAGGCTGCCAGCTCTCAGGGGTGCCCTGGTGAGCCCCAGCAGTGACAGCAGAGATGGTGTGAAGCCAGCCTCTCTTCCTCCCCTCTGGATGCCCCACTAGATTCACAAGCTGCTTTCCTCACTATGTAAGGAACTCTCTCGAAGAGCAGAACAGCGTGCATAAATAATCTGCTGAGGGCAACCAGCCAGGGGGACCTGGTTATGCTTCTCATGTCACCGGGAAATTGGAATCCAGCTACGAGCTCGCCATGAGACCGCAGCACAGGCTGTTTCCTGGTGAAGCTGGCTCAGAAGCCCCTTCCTCAAAGGGTCTTGAGAGGCTCATTCCTAGATGCGTGCACGGTAGAACCATTCCTTCTGTAAGTGCTAGTAGAGGTGATTAGGTCTCCCTTCCAGGGGCCTGGGGTGTCCCCAGCTTCTTCAAGGTCAGGAAGTGCTGCCTCTGACTCCGCTTTCTGAACAAGCCCGTCCTCTCTTGTTTTTGTCCTTGGCAAAAACATGACCAGCATAGCACTGTCTGCTGCCTAATAAATCAGACCTTTAAACTCAGGGATTAATAACGATGAGGGCCATCTCAAGGGTGACCGAGCTGTGAGAATCTGGGACTTGCCTCTGCAGCAGAGGGTGCATAAGAAGGAGAGGCTTTGGTCTCCACTCACTTTCCTCTAGGAGGTGTCCATATTCTTTCTAGGGATACAGTCCTTAGAAAGGCCAACGTCTATGTCCCTTTCTGAATGTTCAGGAGGGAGAGGTGGCATCAGAGAAAGACAAGGTCAACTTAGGTGGAGAGAGCCAGGTACAATTTGTAACCCATGGCATTTTGAGGTTGAAGATTGAAACGGATTATTGGGTGTGAAGTAATTGGTACTTTAAGAGCCGGGGAGGTATCAGCAGTTAAGAGCTCAGGTTGGTCCTGCAGAGGGCCCACATTTGACTTCCAGCACCCACGTGGCAGCTCTGTAAGTCCAGATCCAGGGGATCTGACGCCCTCTTCTGGTCTCTGCAGCACTAGACACTCATGTGGTACAAAGACATACATGCAGGCAAAACACCCAGACACATACAATAAAAAAAAAAGAAAGAAAAAAATTAGTAGTTTAAGTCAGTTTATCTGGAGTGTCATTCCCTACACCCTTTTTGTTCCACTGTTATGGAACTGTGAGGCTTTCTGTAAAACCACCAGTTAGAGCAATGTGCTAGTTCTATTCCTCAGAATGGCGGGTGGCATGATTCAGGCCTAGAGAGAAACACATTCCCCAGCTTTGGCAAAATGTCATCAAAGTGATGACTGTTCACCTCAGCTGAACTCCTGACAGGCTATGTCTTCCCCCTGGCTTCCCTCAACAGTCAAGTGACTCCTAACAGCCACCCCTGAGTGTGGTGCTAGGCTAAAGCCTTCTTTAGCATGCAAGCTCTGTAAGACCCTGCCTTCCTGTCAGCTGTGCTTTCTGGAATCCCCACCCCTGTGCTCTGGTCACTGGGAACTTCCATTTCTGGTCTGCCACCCAAAAGCTGCATTCACTCTACATCTGCTTAGACACCTGTCCATCCTCCGAGGCAAAGTGCAATGGGATGTTGAGAAAAGTGATCTAGCCGTTTTCTTCTCCTGGAGAGTAAGAAGCACCCGGTCTCTTGGGCACATTAATAGGAACAGAATTGCTAGACACTGGTGAGCATATTTTTAGTTTTAAAACGTACTTTTAAATACTTCAGAATTGATGGTAGAAATGTGCAATTCCACCAGGGATTTAAATGTATTCCAATTATTTCACACTTCACCAAGCTCTGGTATTATTGCTGTATTTCGTTTTAGCCCTTCTGGTGGGCAATGGTACTTCATCAAGGTGTTAATTTGTATTTCACTGATGACCTCTCCACCCATCTCCAGGGTCCTCAGATCAGGATCCTCCTACAGCAGTCCTAAGGTTGGAATTACAGGCCTGTACCACCATGCCTGACTTTGGCATCTTCCACACTCATTGGCCTTGAGTATGACTCTTGTTTGCGAAGTACCTGCCCTTTGTACATATTCTGGGCTTAATACTTTAAAGAAGATATAAGCATCATATATATTCCAACCCACCTGGAACTTGTGGTTTTATTCTCTGATTGCTTTTATGATTAAACACTTTTATTTATTTTTAAACATGTTTTATTTTTATTTATTTATTTATTTATTTATTTATTTAGGTTTTTCGAGACAGGGTTTTTCTGTGTACCTTTGGAGCCTATCCTGGCACTCGCTCTGGAGACCAGGCTGGCCTTGAACTCACAGAGTTCCACCTGCATCTACCTCATGAGTGCTGGGATTAAAGGCATGCACCACCAACGCCCGGCCAAACATGTTTATTTTTAATAAAGACAACTACATGCTTTTTCAATGCCGCTGCTGCTGCTGTTGTACTATTTTAAGAATTAGTTGCAGGTAGGTGTTTACTATGTAAGGATGAAGCCTAGGTCTGATCCCCAGAACCTATAGTGAAAAGAGGCAGCTGAGTCTTGAAGGTTGTCCTCTGACCCTCACCCCTATGGTACCTGCACAGCTGGGTGTATACCCGCATTCACTCATGCGTGCAGGCACACGCTTCTAAAACTCTTACCAAGGTCATTTTAAGTGCTTTATACATATGTTAAAATATACCATGAAACAGTTGTTTCTCTGTGTAGCCTTGCCTGTCCTGGAACTGGCTTGAACTCAGAGATTTGTCTGCCTCTGCCTCAGGAGTGCTAGGATTAAAGGTGTACACCACCACGCCTGGCCTGTCATTTGGTTTTGATAGGGAAAAGTTGAAAGGATTCTAGTATTAAAGTAAGACAGCAGCTATAACTAATGCTAGAGAACAATTGTTCTATGTGAGAAATGTCTGCAAGGTGCCTCAGGAACCTGCTTCATTTCAGCATTGTTGTTCCAAACAACATTTGGAAGTACTCGGGAAATGGAACAAGGGTTTGGGAGACACCAGAGAGGGAGGGAGAATGCACCTAGGAGTGCTGGGAACCATCATCACCATCATCATCATCATCACCATCATCATCATCATCATCATCATCATCTCTCTCTCATACACACACACACACACACACACACACACACACACACACACACACACCATGAATGTCTAGTATGTGCATATGGAGAGCAACCAGACTTTTGAAAGAAGTGTCCTTGGGACACTTCTTTACTCTCCTGCCAGCACTGGTATATAAAGGAATCCTATTCCCTGTCTCTTGAAGCCTGTCAGGGAGACAGGGCTTGTAGAATCACAATGATTCCAGGAGTGGCATGTAAAACAGTTCCTTGCCCTTCTAGGCTCAGCCTGGCATTCCCACCCTTACCCCTGTGCTTGTGTTTCCAAGTCTAGTGTGGCCACATTTCCAGAGAATCCGCCTCTGCTCCCCTGCCCCTCCACCCCCTTGACTGTCAGTCTGTCTCTCTGTCTGTGTTTGAGTAAATATTTACAAAAACAGCAGTTTGCTTACTCCAGCTGCCTTGTGGTACATGTGGAGGTTCCATTGTTATGGGTATTCTAAGAAAAATTTACTTACAAAAATAGATAGTGGGCCATATTTGCCCTATGGCCTTTAAACTTGTTGACTTTGGCCAATTGCTTTTTCTATAAACTTTAAAATCATTGTTCTAGATTTATCAACCTCTCACCCATGCATGAATTAGGATTGCTGTCTGCCTGTCTCCCTTTTAGTTTGGTCATCTTCCTCTGACCCCTCCTTAAGGCCACAGCAACACCAGCCTGGAACACTGACTCTTGGCCATTTTACGGCTCATAGTGGTAAAGACAACAGGCAGTCAGTAAGGTCAGGAAGGGGGCATGGTTCACTCCTAAAGATATCCTGCCTGGTCACATGCCTCCAGCTCTTCTTGTGGAGCTGGGGTGGGAGGAGGGCTGGTTCTGTTCAACTGGACCACCCAGTCTGCCTCTCGAGGAGGAGGGAAGAGGCTAGTCTGATGGATAGAACTTCAATCTTGGGGAGCTTCATGGTGCTTGTTTGTTTTTATTGTGGTGGGTTCTTTTTTTCTGGACTTGAAAGCATTAATTCATGGATAACTGAATTGCTACCATCTCCCGTAGGCCATTAGAATTCAAAGGCAGCATTACTAGAGACTGAGCCAGCTGACCACACCGGACAAGGAATACCAATGAAGCAGGCCCACCAAACATCTTCCAAACCTCACTGGCCTTGGCAAAGCTTAGATCATGGCTTAGATGACAGCTGGTAAACTCTTTCCCTTCCTAGCACCTAAAACTTGGGCAACCCACAGTGCCATTTGGACACATGGCTACTTTTTTTTTTTTTTTTTTGCCAGAAATGATACTGGAGAAAATGTCTCAAGACTGAGGTTGTCACCAACACATGCCAATAGGAACAGAAATGGTTGAATTTATCCCATGACACAGGTCAGCACTTTACAACCCTGAGTGCACTGAGTGCATCTGGGGGAGCCCAAGAAGAGCATATGAAGCTCTTCTGGTGACTTTAATGTCCAGCCAGAACTGTTGACGTCTTTGACTTGCTGACAGTCCCTCCTGCCTCACCCTTTTTTTTTTTTTTTTTTTTTTTTTTTTTTTTTTTGTTCAAGGTCCCACGCCTGTTTCTATGGCCACTGAAATTACTGTTTTGAATGGTTATGTGTTTTTACGACTACATATGACTCTTTTTAGAACCTTAAGAACCATTCTTGTTGATCTACATGAAGTGTTTGCAACTTGACAGCTCCAAAAGTTGGCTCGGGTACACCGAGGCCCAGAGAGCTATGGGGAGGGGAATCACGGTTTTCCTTTTTCTAGACGCCAACTGTGGCAGTTCATTTAGCACTCACTCCTCCATTTTTTTTTTTTAAATTTGATTGTTTTTGTTTTTTCAAGACAGCATTTCTTTTTTTTTAAAAAGATTTTATTTATTTATTATGTATACAACATTCTGCTTCCATGTATATATGCACATCAGAAGAGGGCACCAGATCTCATAATGGATGGTTATGAGCCACCATGTGGTTGCTGGGAATTGAACTCAGGACCTCTGGAAGAGCAGTTGGTGCTCTTAACCTCTGAGCCATCTCTCCAGCCCCTCACTCCTCCATTTTTATACAAGTATTTTGGCTAAGTTATGGAGAACTTGTTTTCTTCATTCACTGGTCCCGGGGGTAATACAGCAATGGGAATTTCACTGCCGCATCCCTTTCTCCATAACTTTTTACCTTGTTCATATCTACAAAACTTTTTAACAATAAAACTTGCTTGCTAGCCATGAACCTCATCAGCTCCAACCATCATTCCAAGCTTTTGGAGTTTGCTCTTGTGATATCATCTATTTATTCACTTTAAAGAGAGAGCTACTGCATGCATGTAAATGCCAGGAACACCAAGACTGCTTACAGCAGAGGAAACCAACTGACTCTTACAGAACAAAGAGACCTCTCCCAGCCCAGGCTAGACCAATGCTCCAGAGCACAGGAAGTCATGGCTACTGGAGAGTAAAGACAGATCTAATTTTCCCTATAAACCTGCTGGGAGATAATGTTGACTACTGAGCTTGGTCTAACAACAATGCCTCTACTCTACAGAATTGGGGTCAGCACCCCAAAGTTTCCTGTGTTAATATGAAGTGCCTCAGGAGTATGTCAGGAACTCCCATTATTCCACCATAAATCTGTGTGGGCTTGCCTGAGTGGTAAACTCTAAATAAAAACATTAGGTAATAACAACTTGAAAAGCTCATGCCAGAAGCGTTCATTATTTAAGATGTAGATGCAGAAACAGAAGGACCTAGAGATGAAGAATGATGGTAATTCTCACTAAGGACAAGGTGAAACGAAAGCAACTTTGTAGACATAAATGATGGATGCATTTTCAGTTGGGGCAATGATCTGACATTCTGTAAGTCAGCATTTGTCTGAAGACACATCAGCCATTTTTACCTCCTGGGGACACAAAGGCTGGAGGACAAATCTGTGCCTGGGGTCTCTGAGGGAAACTGGGACAATCCTGGAGTTGCAAATGGCCTTCAATGGGGTGGGGCAGACCTCCACTCTTACAGGCTTATTTCAGGAACATGGAGAGTTAGACTAGGATCAGCTGTTAGACAGTTATCAGCTGGTCACTGATCCTTAACTCTCAGTGCTTAGGAATCGGCTCCTTAGAACTTCTCCAGGACTGGGGACCAACCTTAGCTCTACCTGGACCAGTTCTAACTGGAATTAAATTTATCTTTCATTTTCTAGAGTGAGGATTGATTTCAGATCATCAGTTCAGATTCTAGAGCATCAATAAAAGCGCTCTTGATCTGGTTACTACACACACCCACACCCACACCCCCACACCCCAACAACAAAACACCCCCCCAAAAAAACCCCACAACTCAAAAACACCCAGAACTCCTTTTGTTTGTGTTTATGTGTGTGCATGTGTGTGCATGTGAGTGTGCCACAGTAAATGTGTAGAGAATAATGGGCAACTTCTTTCCTTATACTATGTTGGTCCCAAGGTCCTCATGCTTGGTAGTAAGCGCCCTTTTCTGCTGTCTTAGTTAGGGTTTTATTGGTTTGAAGAGACACCATGACTATGGCAACTAAGATGGGCCAGCTTACAATTTCAGAGGTTTAGTAGTCCATTATCACCACGGAGGGAAAAATGGCAGTGTGCAGACAGCCATGGTGCTGGAGAAGGAGCTGAGAGTTTTGCACCTTGATCCACAAGCAGCAGAAGTGAACTGGCTTGGGCTTCTGAGAACTTAAAGCCCACCACCTAGTGGCACACCTCCTTCAAAAAGGCCACACCTACCTCAACAAAGGCCACGCCTCCTAATAGTGCCACTCTCTATGGGTCAAGCATTCAAACACGTGACTCTATGGGGGCCATTCCTATTCAAACGACCACATCTGCGAAGTCATCTTGCTAGCCCCAGAAGCTACTCTGAATACTCAGGGTGAGGAACATAACTCAATGCTAGGACATTTGCCTGGTGAGCATGAGCCATGTGTTCGCTCTCTAGCACCACAAAATAGAGCGAATGAGCCACTAGTACTGTTTACTAAAATAGTAGTGATGATGACAGGGAGTTAATTACAACTGTCAGTTTTTATTGGGTATGGGTCTCTGTGCTCATACCTGCATGTGGAGGTCAGAGCAGGGCTCTGTATATCTTTCTTTATCCTCCCCTGTGTTACCACAGGGCCTCCCAATAACCAGAAGCTTGCTAGGCTGTTTGAGCAGCAAGCTCTAGGAATCCACCAGTCTCTATCTGCCAATACCGGCATTATAGGCACATGCGGCCATGCTTGGCTTTTTATGTGAGTGCTGGGGATTCAAACTCCTGTCTTCATATTTACACAGTAAGTGCTCTGAGCGTTCAGCCATCTCCCCAGCTCCCAAAGCTATCAACTTCTCTTGTAGCTGATTTCAGTTCAATTTGCTAATCTTATTACACTATTAACAAATCTGCAACTGTTAGCAATAACTGCTTTAAAAGGACCTTTTGAGGCTGAATTAATTTCCTTTAACACATTATAAATGCATTGGATGCATATATATATAGCGATGTTGGGGATGGAACTAAGGGCCTCACACATTCTAGGTAAGCAGTCTTTTACTGAATTTATCCCCAGCAGTACTAGTAACAAGATCTACAATCAAAATACTTAAATAAGTTTAAGTTCAATCAACTAAACATTTTAAAAAGTGACCACTATCCTAAATGCTTGAATTTCACACATTTACTAAAATTAACTCATATACTTCAAATTAAATGTACAAATCTTTTTTTACTTGTGGGGGGAGTGGTGGTGGTAGTCCAAGAGTTTGGACCAAGGGGCTTGCACCATGATAGGCAAAGAGCCTATGTTGATTGTAAATGACATTTTAAAATCAGAAAAACAAGTTCCCTATTTACACATTAAATTCTCTATATGATGGTCTGACTGAAAATGGCCCCCAAAGACTCATAGGGAGTGGCATTATTGGAGATGTGGCCTTGTTGGAGGAAATGTGTCACCGAGGTGGGTCTTGAGGTTTCAGAAGCTCAAGCCTAACCTCGTGGCTCACTTTCTCTGCCTGCTGACCCAGATGTAGGACTCTCAGCTCCTTCTCCAGCACCATGTCTGCCTACATGCCACCATGCTCCCCACCATGACGATAATGGGCTAAACCTCTGAAGTTGTAAGCAAGCCCCAATTAAATGTGTTCCTTTATATAGAGTTTCCATGATCATGGCGTCCCTTTACAGCAATAGAAACCCTAACTAGCACATTCTTTTTTTTTTTTTTTTTTTTTTGGTTTTTCGAGACAGGGTTTCTCTGTGAGAACTAGCTCTTGTAGATCAGGCTGGTCTCCAACTCACAGAGATCCACAGAGATCCACTGCCTCTGCCTCCCGAGTGCTGGGATTAAAGGCGTGCACCACCAACGCCCGGCTCTAACTAGCACATTCTAAAATTTACCAAATTCTTAAAATACCAAACAAAAATGTTTCTCAACTTACCATAAAAATGCCAATATTATTCGTTTAATTTACCATCACATTTTCAGTCTTAGTTCTAAGGTTTCTGTGATTAGACAAGAGTTCACCAAGCATATTCTTGTTCTATTCAAGCAGTTTGGGGATGCTTTTCTAGCTGACTGAGCCTGGGTGGTGTCCCAACAAAGAGGGACAAGAGCCCCTTTTATGGCTGCTTAATTGGGATTCCCCCAACTTAAGGGGGTTGGCTATATGGCCCATGTCCTTGCACTTACATCAGTATAAATTCCACCCTCCTCAGGCTCTGCAATCCATGGCTAATTCCCATCACTTCTTATCAGTTCTCCCAGGCCTGTGTTTGTCTTCTGATACTTACATACTTGACTGAAATTTATACCTGTCAAAACTTCATTGCCTTGCAGCCCTCTGAGTTCATGGGTGCTCTTGAGTTCATGGAAGAGAGGAAGGCATTGAACCTAGATGATCCAGCCATTTGGAATGCCCCACTCCAGTGCAGTACTAAAGACATGACTGCAAGGCAGCTAGGCAACTCGAGGGGGAGCATCAGAAGCCAGCAATAGTGTCAGCAATAGTGCTCTCAAGTGGTTGCACCATTAGAAATTTATGGTGGATGAATAAGGATGGCCCCCATAGACTCATGTATTTGAATACGTAGTCACTAAGGAGTAAATTGCTTTGCTAGAATTGTAAGGATTAGGAAGTGTGGTCTTATTAGAGGAGGTGTGTCACTGGAGTAGGCTCTGAGGTTTTCAAGAGCCCACATCTAGCCCAGTGTTTTTCTCTGTCTCTGTATCTCACCAGGCCTGCTGCCATGTCCCCCACCATAAGGATAATGGATGAAACCTCTGAAACTGTAAGCAAATCAACAATTAAATGCTTTCTTTTATAAGAGTTGCCATGGTCACGGTGTCTCTTCACATCATAAAACAGAGATTGAGACCCCAAAGCATCTTACAAGGCAGGTAGGTAGGTTACTTCTCTGGTTTCCATGGACCTACAGCACCATTTATGGTCCACAGCCTCCAGAAGGAATATCCTTCTGAATTCCTGGTTCTTCATGTTCATGCCATACAATCCTATTCCTGACACTTTTGGGACTGTGCCAAGGGTGGACACCTAATATAAGGGAAAGCAATCAGCAGGTTAACTTTCTTGATTCTCCCATCCACCAGGCACACAGGAAAACAGTCACACTCAAACTTTGGCGAGAGTCTGAGGTTATGTCTAAAAGAAAAACTGTTAGTTCTGATTTGACCCCATTTTCTAATGTGAAAGACTAGAGCCCTTGTTTTAAGAACATTGGGAGGCTGTAGAACTGTTTTTAACAGTGACCAAGCTCTGGAAACTTTCTCTTTATCCTTATTATTAATATTTCTTCAACTGTTTGCATCCTTCCTCTTTATGTGTGGGGGGTCAGGGAAGGGTTTATTTTTCCTTACAGCTTATAGAAAATCATGAAGGAAGTGTCGGGCCAAGAACCTGGAGATAGAAACTGAAGCAGAGACCATGGAAGAATGTTGCTGACTGGCTCTTTGTTTGCTTTGTTATACACCC
Source organism: Cricetulus griseus (assembly GCF_003668045.3). NCBI lineage: Eukaryota > Metazoa > Chordata > Mammalia > Rodentia > Cricetidae > Cricetulus > Cricetulus griseus. The sequence goes on along the minus strand of NW_023276807.1, from coordinate 217,633,458 downwards.
CAAGACAACATGCCAAGCAACAGCACTGCCCACAGTGGGCTGGGCTCTTCCAAATCAATCATTAAAAAAGAAAGCCAAGCCAAAACTAAACACAAGGATAATGTAATAAATTAACATTATCTGTTCACCTACCAGTTTCCAGGTAAGCCTTATGGTCTTTATAACTTTATGTAACATTGAGAGTCATTTACCATAACTGTGGTTCAGGTTTTGAAGTGAGTCTAAGTAGCAGATAGAGAGAAGCAGCAGACATATAACAAAAATTATTAAATTGATGTTTATAACATCCAAAACTCAACCAAGGAAGCCCTTTGAAAGCCATGATGCAGAGTTACTATAGAGATATTGGTTTAAGGAAGAGGGTCCTTTCTTCCCTCCCCATGAGTGAGCATCCCATTGTTTTTACTTAGATATCCCCCTACCATGAGATAAATAACAATAACTTCTGTTGGAAATACTCTCCCTCTTAGGTGTTTTTAGGGCATACTGTCTTCATTCTTGGGTTGTTTGGTTAGTCTCCTTCATTGTCGTCTCTAATTCTAGTCCCAGGAGATCTGATGCCCTTTCCTGGCATCTGTGGACACTCACACATGGGGTTCACACACATGCATACAGATAAAGCACCCAAACACACACTATGAAGAAGGGAGAATCATTTACTTAAGATTAAACCACACCTGTACTGGGCACTGTGTTTTGAATGTGAGATGTCCCTGATATGCTCACGTGTTTGAACACTTGGTCACAGATGATGCCACTACCTGTGAAGGTTGTGAAATGTTTAGGAGGTGAGGCCTCTTTGGATGAGGTCACTGGGGATAGGTTTTGAGGTTTGAAGGCCTCACTTCCCTTTCTGTTCAGTCTCTGCTTCCTGTCTGCAGAGACAATGTCACCAGCTGCTTCTTGCTTTTGCCACCCCACCATGGTGGCTACATATATCCCCTTGAACTGCAAGAACAAACCCTTCCTCCTAGTCAAGTTACTTCTTGTCAGCTGTTTTGTCATAACCCTGACAAAAGTAGCTAATAGATGCCTATAGCTGTGAGATTGTAGCTCCAGGATATGTGGAACTACAGGACTCTATGACACCTTGTCTTACAATTCTCTAGTCTCTTCTCTGCAGGTGACAGTCACTCCCTCCACTCAAAGTGGGGCAGTTTTCTCTCCCTAGTGGAAAACACAGCTTCTGTCTGATCCCAGGTTTCACATGTGGAGTTTTCAGCCACCAGAAAGGAGAGTAATTTTCTTTCCTAATTCCAGTTCCTAATGTTTCTATGATGCCAGGTACACAGACATCCTGAGCACACCAGTTACAGACAGAGAAGCCAGACTGGGTTATCCCAACCCAACACAGTGCATCAGCTACAGCCAGGGAGTCTGGACTGAATCAGTCCAGCATGGTAGGTACATCAGCTATAGCCAAAGAGGATAGACTGGGTCAACCCAAGATGGTACATCAGCTATAGCTGTGAATGGTTAGAGGGACTTTCAGCCAAGGCCTGTTGAGGATGGGATATCTTGGCAAAACATAGAGCTGACCAGAACCTACCACAGAAAGGGCAGCTTCACCCTTTTCTTCAACCCCCATAAATGCTTTGGTAGAAGCAGTTTCTCATAAACAGCTAAGTTCTATTGCAGTTACATAAATGTCATCCATTCAGAAAGGGAGAACACTGAAACCATTTTGTTTAAATGGAATTTATATAACAAGAAACCTGTGCGGCCTCATGCTTTAGAAGGTTATAGGAAATAAACAGCAACAGACAAGGACCAAGGTGCAGCCTGGCCTTGCAGTCCCTGGCATTCTCTTTGCTTTTCAGGGAGTTACTCTCCTTTGTAACTGCTTTTGTCTAAGCAGTTACAGATGGACTCAATTCCCACAACAAAGATTTCAGTTGAGCAATACACTAGGCTCAAACAAAAAGGACCTACATTGTGGAATTTTCAAAAGACTACATTTTCTATGGTATATACTATGCAAAGGCAAAAAAGTAAATTTGAAAAATGAATATGATCATTGCATCCCAAAGGATGTTTATACATTTCTGAAGTTTTTGGCATGTTACCAGGAAATCTTAGCATACCCAAGGACAGTTCTTGCTTAACTCAAGTTAACTGAAAACTTTTAGACTCTGGTGGATTAATAAACACTGCTTTTATGAGTAGATTTAACTTCATAATAGAAGTTTTAGAGATAGGCAGTCTTTTTCCCTAGTACCTCCTAAAATACTCTATCATTTTTATTATATTTCTTGTTATTTACTTCCCCTGCTAGCAGATAATTTCACTAAGGAAGGGACTTCTGACTGGCTGCATTCAGAGATCACAGTGCCTGGCATGGAGAAGGTGGCCTATGAATTGTCTGAATGACCAACTGGTTAAATTAGGCATGGCATAATTTGCTCATGACTTCAAGATTCCAGGTGAGTGTGATCCGAGCAGTACCTTGAAGGTTAGTTACAGTGTGGGTGCTGTGGCTGGGTTAGTGCTCCAGTGTCCAGGCTGACTGAAAATGACTAAAGCAGCCACTGTGCATATGATCATATCTCTCAGTGAAGACATTCTCAGGACTCTGCCTCAAAGCTCATTTTGACAGACAGCAACTCTTTGTGGCAAGGTGCCTTGCTTTTTAAATCTTAGAAATATTTACTTTTATTCATTTATTTATGTGTGTGTGTGTGTGTGTGTGTGTGTGTGTGTGTGTGTGTGTGTGTGTTTGCACATGGATAGGTGCACAAGCCTGAGAATGCTCTAAGAGGTCAGAAGGTGTTGGACTCACAGGATCTGGACTCACAGGTTGTTGTGAACCCTCTGAAGTGGATGCTATGAACCAAACTGGGGTCTTTTGTAAGAGCAGCAAGGACTCATAACCACTGAGCCATGTCAATATCACTCTCTACCTCAAATTCTTCTGTATCTAGTTGCTATTACTTTTCTTGCTATGTATGTATCTTTACCAGTTATCCTAAGTCTTTTTTAAAAATGTGATATTTACTTGTGAGTAAACAAAGAAAAAGACACCATAGCCATTCAGAACCTTGTTTTGACTAGATACCTTCCTTTCTTGAGAAATACAGAGTTCAGGGAGGGGCTGTGTTGTTTATAGCAAAAACCAAAACCAAACATTCTCTTCTCTAGAAGAGTTACAAAGGGAGGAAGAGGCTCCTACACACAGAGTTTGGACAAAGAATCTGAACAAGAAACCTGAAAAAAACTATAACTACATCCACTGAGCTAACATTTTGTCTTAAAAAGTATATTTGAAAAGAGGGAACTGTAATGGCTAATTTTGATTGTCAACTTGACTGGATTAACAAATGCCTGGAGATGCCTGGGAAGGCATCCGTGCAAAGGTT